>NC_135543.1:2054650-2368110 GCF_045843805.1 Urocitellus parryii | reverse complement strand
TTCCAGTTTGCACTGCTAAAATTTCCAAAATCCAGCCATAAATTCCAAAAAGCTCCCAAAGCTTCTAAACCATATGGTCAGTTTTGAAAGCAAAGTGAGAAAGCGAGAGACAGGCGAGCAAGAATTGAAGGATGGAGACCAGGCAGAGAGCCACATGGAATTTTAAAGGCCATCCCTCTGTTGAGAGGAGAGAGGCCCCAGTGGTTCCAGTGTCAGCTTTTGTGGAGTAGGGAGCTGTAGCTGAGGCACTATGGGATAGGCTGGGGTGGGAATAGCAGGGGATGGGCTTAGGTCCCTGGCACCGTGGGACTTTCCAGAGTCAAGGGTTGGGGGGTTGTGTCCTTCTGGGACTGGCTTAGGGCTATGGTACCATGGGGTAGGTCACTAATGGGGGTGGGGAGTTGGGGTAAGAGGAAGTACAGGAAAGTGAAGCTTATTTCATAAGATGGTGTTAACATCTAAGCTGGCTGCTCAGATGTTAAGTCAAGACCCTATACGTTTAGTCACAGCAATGAACCTACTTTTCAGTACCAATTTCTATTTTAGTTGGCATTTTCATTGCTGAGGCCAAAAGACCTGACAAGAACAATTAGAGGAGAAAAGTTTATTTGGAGTTCCTGGTTTCCGAGGTCTCAGTCCACAGACAGCTGACTGCGTTGCTCTGGGCCTGAGGTGAGGCAGAGCACCCTGGGGAGGCTGTGGTGGAGGGGAGAGGCTCAGCACATGGCCCCAGGAGTCAGAGAGCTCAGCTCAACAAGGACAAAAACTGCAAACCTCAGAGTCTCTCCTCCAGCCACACACTACCTGCCTACAGCTACCACCAGTCAACCTCTATCTGAGGACTAACACACTGATTGGGTTTAGGCTCTCATGACCCAACCTCTAAACTTTCTTGCATTGTCTCCCACATGAGTTTTGGGGGAACACCTCATACCTAAAACCCCTCTCCAGTGACTTCCTGGGAGAAACCATGCTCCGTGTTCATGGTGGCGCCAAAGAGGTTGACAAGGTGTCAGCTGTGTGTGGGCCTTAGAGCGAAGCCCTTCACTTTCAGTAAGGTGCTCTTTTCCTGGAATCACATGGCTTGCCTCTGTGTTTCTGTGATGGCAGTTAACTGTCAGAATCTACTAGAAAGTGTACAGGAGAAAATCAGCCCACTTTCTTGAGCATCAGAGAGCCCCTGTGCCTCCCCGCGCTGGCTATAGAACCTTCTGCTTCCTATGATTCTACTGGGTCGAAGTGCAGGTGAGGGGTGCGTGGAAGGACAGTGGCCCACGGCGCAGCCTCGCCATCCCACCTGGGCAGGGCAGGTAATTGGCCAGAGGAAAGACTTAGGCCACATGAAGCCTCTCACCTTCAGAGAGAATTTGTATAGATGACAGTTTCCTGACTCCAGATGTGAGAATGTGTCGGTTTTATTTACTCAGAAAAATTATCCGACTTCCGTGTCCACACCAGATAAAAACAGCTTCCTAAGAACAGACACAATCTTTGGGAGCTGGAGGTTGGCAGGCCTGGAAAACTGCTCTGGGGGACCTTCCAAGGCATGCTCAAGGGCACCACTGTTCTTGCTTACTTTCATGGAAATACACACACAAATCATATTTTCAAAATGATAGCTATGTCACTCAAGTTCATACTGCAAAACGCCTGAATGTTTTATGGAAACAGAAACTCTGTTGAGGGCCACAGCCGAGTCGGGATGACGCATGGCATTTTTGCCAGAAGTAGTGGTTGAGAGGTGACGCCAGCGAGCCATTAAGATGATGACTTTTGAGTCCTCGCGGAGTTCCCGTTGAGCTCCGGTTGAGTTCTCGCGGGGATTCCTGAAGAGTTCGCATTGGTTGGGGAAGTGCCGGAGGAGGGGTTTCCGGTGGGTGGTTCCTGGAGGAGCCGCGTGGCGTGTGGAAGAGTTCCTGGGGAGCGTGTGTGGAGTGTGCTGGTGGAGTTCAGAAATAAAGTTTGTTCCTCTTAAGTGGCTCGTGATTTGTGCCCAGCCAGACTGCGGCAAAACTCAGAAGATTTATTGAGTGTAATTAAAAAACACAAATCTACATTTTATTTCATTAATATGGAGGCTGGCTGAAGTTTAGAAATTTCTAGACAGTAGTGCCAGAAAGGATGTGTTTTATCTTTATTAGCCTCTTTATTTTAGAGCAGTTTGGGTGTGTACAACCGTGCAGGTGGCACAGAGCGTGGCTGCAGAGCCTGTGCCCATTTCCCCTCGTTAGTATCTCATATTAGATGGCACATTTGTGACAACATAGGAGCTGATTCCAATGCATCAGTATTAGCTGAAGCCCTCAGTCTCTGGCTGATGCCTCAGGTCCTCTGCAGGAGCTCATCCAGGACCCTGCCCTGCATTTAGCCATCACGTCTCCCTGGCTTCTCCCTGGCTTGAAGGAGGGCTGGCCAGATATTTTGTAGACAGTCCCTTGATTGGGATTGTCTGGTGATTTTGTTTTGATTAGACTTTTACTCCAGGGTTTGGAAAGAATACCCAACACACAAAGCACTGTTTTGGACATCGCATCAAATTTGCGTGCTTGTCCCTGCGGGTTTGCAGCTTGATCACCTGGTGATTGTGGAGTTACTCTTCCCCTCGTTAGAAGGGAATGTTGGTCGTTTCTTCCTGTGGACGTGGTCTCCGGGGTCCTGGGACTCACACAGTGGGCAGTTCTGCTGATGACCAGTTTCAATCAACTCTCTCCTCACTGTGAACAAAGACCTGAAAAGAACAACTTTGGGATGGAAAGTTTACTTGGTTCACAGTTTCTGAGGTTCAGTCCATAGACAGCCAGGTCCTGGCTGTGGGCCTGAGGTCAGGCAGAGCACCATGGCAGCGGGCAGTGCAAAGGACAGCAGCGGGGGACATGGCACCAGGAAGCAGAGAGACTGAGCTCACCAGGGATGATATATCCAGGAGCCTACCCCCAAGCCACACCCCACCTGCCTACAGCTACCATCCAGTTAACCCCATCAGGGAATCAATGCACTGATTGGTTAAGACTCTCATAACCCATCATCTCTCCTCTAAACTTTCTTGCATTATCTCACACATGAGATTTTGGGGGACACCTCCCACCTAAACCACAACTTGACATGACATAGTATCTCACCACCTGGAAGCCCAAAGCAATGAATGAGGAGATCAGTGCTGAACTGCTGATGCAGGAGGATGAGCCCTGGGTAAAGCAGGAGCTGCCCTGTCTCCACTGCGTCTAGCTGTGGCCGTAGTGGAGACAGCCACTTCTGCCCAGTCCTTGGTGAGGTGCATAAAGGAAACACACAGGAAGGATCCCTGGGGGCTCCAGCGAGCTGTTCAGGCTGTGGGCATAAAGCCAATGCCCAGCCCATGACGACCAGCAGGGGGCAGCAGACGGAGGGCTTCAGGAGAACTGCACTGCTGCCGGTTCCCATGAATCCCTGCAAGAATGTCTCCTAACACTTTGGGTCTCAGCATCCTTGTGGATAAAACTGGACAAACCCCCTCTGTCTGCCTCAAATGATGTGAGAATCAAATGTTAACTTGGTAAAACATTTTACTAAGAAGAGATAAATATCATTTGAAATTACACGTTATTTGAAATTCCACAATGAAGTTTTGCAATGCCCCCAAATGAATTAAGATGGCACATTTGGAGCTGGAAGTTGGCAGGCCTGGAAAACTGCTCTGGGGGATCTTCCAAGGCAGGCTCAAGGGCACCACGTACAAGAGGCAAGCCATGTGATTCCAGGTAAACACCACATTACCTTCTAGGTCTCAAGTTGTTTTTGTGTGTTGTTTTTATGTTGTTAATGATATGAAATTTTATTCAGAATTTTGAAATTATATCTCTTCCTTCTTTAGCATTTTTTCAGGATTAAACCCATTATTTTAAATAGTTTAAGCAAGTGAAGACTGTATTTCTGCAGATGTTTAAGTCCTCTTTGTGTGAAGTGGTTGAACTGCATACTGTCCCCAACCCTGCTTCAGCATTCTTCACACTACTCAGCTTCCTGCTGGTCGGTGGGAGGCTGTGCGGGGGAGTCTGCCTCCTCTCAGCTGAGCACGGGTGGCTCCGTGGCACAGAGAGGGTCAGGTGCTCATCAGCAGCCCACAGTGACCTCACTCAGAGGATACCCAGGCCCGGGGGTCTGCTCAGGAGGGCGCTGTGCTCACCTCCTGCCCACACTCCTGACACAGGACATCTGTCTAGTGTATCTGAGCAACTCTGCCACTGGATAATAAGATGACAAGCCAATGGAACCTGGCCGAGGGTTTGGATGGATCCTGCATCAAGGAAGATGCATAAATGGCAGGCAAGCAAACAAAAAGGTACTCAGAGAAAGATTGTTACCCGAGAAAGAAAAGCACACCTGCGGGAATGGCCAATGCAAAAGGCTAGGAGTTGGAGAAGCTGTGGAGTGGCTGTCACCCATCACTGGTGGAAATGCACAACAGTTTCATGTCTTCTTGGAACCAAACATGCCTTCCACATGACTAGCCACTCTCCTAGGAATTTACCTAAGAGAAACAGAGCACCCATCCCCACAGGGACTCAGCACAGGTGTTCACAGCAGCTTCATCTGTAGTCAGGGCTGGTGCCTGGCTGGGGCCAGAGGGTCACTGCACTTAGGAGGGTCTGAGGGTGAGGGCATACTTGAGTGGGCACTCAGGTGCCTCGTGGGCTCACCCTCTTCTGGGACCTATCTACAATTGCCGAAGCCTGAATACAGCCTGTGTTCATCAGCATGTGGGTGGATACGCAAATCATGGGGTGCACACACCTCTTCTGCGCAACACGGAATGAGGTATCGATTCACACAACACGGATGAGTCTGAAAATAATTTTTCAGGGTGAAAAATATCAGACAAACAAGATATATAGCGTATCCTCCCACTTGTATATAATGCTAGATGAAATCTAATCTGTGCTGACTGAAAGAAGATGAGTGGTCTCCTGGACTGCAGAGCAGGATGCAGGAGGGAGGAGGACAGCAGGAGGAGAGAATATCTGTGGGTGGCAGGAGACGTGCAGACCTTGGTGAGCGACGGTCTCACGTCTGTATACGCGTGCTGACACCTGAACTGCCCTGGGTATGTGCGGATGAATGTAGGTCAATGACAGCTCATGGAAGCTGCTAAAAATAAAATAAGATTGAAAACAATTTAAAGAAGAAACCCTTCATGGATTCTAACTGGAAAAATGAGACATGGTAGAGACCATTGAAAAAACCCAAATGTGGGCTAGATATTAATAATATTAGGAGTTTATGGCATGTTTTAAAGTAATAGTGTTGTAAAAGTGAAACAAAACTCCAGTGTTAGGAAATTCATACTGAGGGAGCATTGAAAGGCGAGTGACTCAGAAATTCAACCAAGAGATTTTATTGGGGGGTGGGCGGGAGAGAGCAGAAAAGGAGAGGGAGAGAGCAGAAAGGAGCTGGAGAGAGCAGAAAGGAGAGGGAGAGACAGAGAGAGGGAGCCTGCAAGCCTCAGCTCAAGAAGGGTTGCTCAGGTGACATGGCAGGTGCTGATTGGCAGGGTGACTAGGAACGGCAAGAGGACATGTCTCCTGGGGATTGGTCGAGAAAACTTTTGACTTTGGCGCCCTTGGGCTTGGTGCCCTTCCGAGAAGAAGGGGAGGGGTAAAGGATTACATGAGGTGATGTTCTTCTCATGAGATGGAAACTTAACTTCAGCGGGGCGAAACCTGATGGGGGAATAAAACCAAAAGGCAAGGTCTCCCACACACCCAACAAAGATGATATGATGTCTGGGATTTATTTTAAATAGTTCAACAAAATAATCCATAGAACAATGAGTAGATAAAGCAAGTATGGCAAAAATATCAAGAACTGTTGGATCTAGGGGTCCATTATATTGTTTTTCTAACTTTTTTTGTATGTTTGATAATTTTATAAATAGAAATCTAAAAAATTGATCAAGTATATTTGAAAAGAATCAGATTAAAAAAGAAAAATATTTGAATTATCAAATTTATTGGATATATTTAACTAGATACTACAGAAGGCAAAATTAATGAACACTTCTATAGAAACTTACCATAATGTAGAGAGAGAAAGAGAGAAATAAGAGTTAGGAGTATGGAGACTAAGGTGAAGGTCTATCCTATATGGGCCAATTCCAGAAGAAAGAGGGAGGAAGGTGCCAAGAGAGATGTGCAGAAACTATTTCTACGAGGGATTCCTGAGAAGGAATTCTGAGAACAGGAGGGATCTAAGCCCCCAGACAGGCACACCAGCAATCTGCTGGTCACCAAGGGCGGGAGGGAGCAGGTCTCCAAGGGAACAGGCCTGATTGCTGACAACCTTCTGCCGCAGGAGCCAAGTACAAGTAGGATGTCATCAGTGGGTTGAAAGAAAAAGTCTGTAAACTTGAATACTAACGCCAGAAAAATACTTTAGGCCAAGTGAAGACATATTCAGGTAAACAAAAAAATTACAGGTCTGCCACCAGATAGCCTCTCCAAGAGAACTCCTCAGAAATGTTTAGGGCGTGGCAGGAAATGATCCCAGGCAGAGTCAGAGCAATAGGAGTGGAGAACAAGCACCCAGCAAACCAGGAGTCCAACCGAATTCAATGAGGCTATGAAAAGCACTCCCTTCGGCAGTTCAGAGCCACAGGATTAAAACAGGACAGCAAGAGCCCAGCAAGACCCAGGAAGGGTAAAAGAGATTAATTAACACCAGACTCTCCAGAGCATGAAGAAGCTTCTTCATGAAGCTTGTAAGGTGCCCTTCAAACTAGTGAAGGAAGAAAAGCAAAATGACAAAACAAAGTCCAATCAAAAGAAGACAAGAATGTAAGGGAGAATAAATTTCTAATGTGGGACAAACAGAAATCATGAAATAACGTAATAGCTGTGATATTTTCACACTGTGCATTATGTCATAATGAAAAAAAGTTGATGGATATAACCCATATGCCCATACAAATAAATAAATTATGATATAGTCAACAATGAAAATAAACAAACCATGGCCACATGCTTCAGCATCAATGAATCTCATACGCACAACACTGAGCAAAGAAGCACAATACAAAAGAAATCATATGAACTTTAATGAAAGTTCTAAGTCAGGAGCAATGATGCATTGATTTAAGAATATCTGAATCAACTCTAAGCCACAGAGGAAAGGCCAGGAGAGCAGCACTCCAGAGGAGCAGCATGTGGGGAGGACTCCTGGAGACACGGAAGGTGGGCTGGGGAGGAGCATTTATGTGGCATACAAGATGTGGCCTAACACAATAGCATCTCTCCTGGTGGTGCTGCCAGGAAGGGCATGTTTTGAGCTGTCTTGCATTCATTAGCAATTCAATTTTAAAATAAAAAATAGCAATTAAGAAATGAAAGACAAAGCTGCTGTGCATGGTAGTGCACACCTGTAATTCCAGAAACTCAGGAGGCTGAGGCAAGATCGTGAATTCAAAGCCAACCTCACAACTTAGTGAGACCCCTGTCTCAAAATAAAAGGGCTGGGGAGGTGGCTCAGTGGTTAAGTCCCCCTGGGTTCAATCCCCAGCATAAAAATAAAAAAAAAAGACAGAAAAGGCAGCCCTCCAATGAACCTCACGCCCTCCACTAAAGAGGGTCTAGAAAATCACTGAGGTACAGGTGAGGGCAGGAGGAGGGGCCCAGGAGCCAGGTTTCTGGGAGACTGGTCAGGAAGGAGTTAGGTGGTGTCTGGTCAGGAGAGCACTCAGGAAGTATCCCAGGCAGGGGTGACATGGGGCCTGGCTGTTGTTCAGGATTCCGGAAGGATCTACCTGAAGAGAATTTGGAATAGTGGTCCATTTTATGCTTTGAATATAGTAGCCCTTGCCTGCCACTGCAACTTATTTTTAAAATGGACATGTTTCTGTATTTTCCTCCTTCCCCCTCCTCCCTCATCTCAGGGATTACCTTTTTGCCCATCCTAGGCAGAGTTACCTGTCCTTGAGCACACACCCACCACAGGAACAAAGTAACCCAGACCTTGGGGACAGCACCAGAAGCTCTCAAAAATGTAATCTCCCAAATTAACAAGTGAAATTGCAACTCCAACAGAGAGCATGTGGAATGCAGCCTTTGAGTCACCTCTTTAAAAGCCCCTTGTTCCTGCTGATGGGCAGAATCACAGCCTCTGGGACAGGAGTCCCCTTGTTTCTCCTTTGCTAGTAAAGCAACAAACCTTTTTTTCCTTCCTTATTAGATTGGCATTGGGGACAAGGACCAGCTGTCAGAAACAGATTTATGGAAGGGTCTGCTCACCAGGCTTTGGGCAGGGAGGTGACAGCAGTCATGCATTAAAGATGAGGTACTTCCTCGGTGGGCCCAGAAGGACAGGCAGAGAAGGAAAGGGAAGTCAGAACTGGGGGCTTTCGGAGACAAGGGGCATCTGGCTCCGTGTTGATGAAACGTTTCTGAGCTGGTTCTACTGTCTTCAACCAGCATCTGAGAAAAGTTATGAAGGTGCTCCCGAGCACGTGGGTGCAGCCATGGGGACCAGGCTAGAGGACACAGGAGAGACCTTGCTGATCACCGGGTGCGACCGCCATCAGGCACCCCCTCCTGCGGGTCGTTCCCACAGTCTCTGGAGAGGTGGGCTCTCGGCCCGTGGGGAGGCTCCGGCTGGGGTCTTGGCTTGTGGGGGGCTCTCCCGCAAAGGGGGATGCAGGGGTGGGCGGAATCTCCGGTGGGAGGGGGCCAAGGTTGGGGGCCTTCCCCTCCTGGAGTGGGCTCGGACTGTGGAGCCTTGCTCTAGGGCGCTGGCGGGGGTCTCTCCCTCCCGAGGTGGACTGGGCTGCAGGGCTCTCCCTGGGCTGGGGCGGGCTGGGCCAGGGATCCTCTGCCTGAGAGGGGGTTGGGGCGGGGGCGGGCTCTGCCTCTGGGGGTGGTGGACGTGGGCGGGGGTCCTGGAGCCAGTGCTGGAGCAGAAAGACCGCAGCCTTGGAGTCAGTTGAGGCCAAGCCGCCCTAAGAGTGCCAGGTAATCGCTAAACCTCCGTGTAGGGTTTTATTGGGGGATGTCTATGAATCACGGAGATTAAACCGTAGGCACTTAATCTCAGAGGTCTTAACACCTAGACTCAGGTTCTAATATAAATTAAACCTTTCCTCCTTTCAGGTTCATTATCAAGAGCTTGAGAAATTTTAAGAAATCACCAAATACCTCCAAGGTATCAAGACAGTAATAAATGGCAGTGCTCATAAGGATGGTGACATAATTGCCAATGTAAAGTAAGTGACGTCTAGGAGGCTATTTCAATGAAGAAAGTATTTTTCTTTAAGGGAAACATCAATGAAAATTATATTCATAGCAAAAATGAGCCTCCAGATGCTTTGCAGTGTTGGGCATCAATTCCAGGGCCTCCCACATGCAAGGGAAGCACTCTCCATTGAGCTGCACCCCAACCCCAAATGAGCCCCTTCTACAAGATTCATTTAGAAAACAGTAGGTATAATTATTTTTCACTTTTACACATAATAACCCTTTTTTTTTTACTGAAATAAAATGCCAATTAAAATTGTCATTTAAATTGTTGGATACAAACCCAGAGTGCTAATTTTAAAATATTTTTTAAAACTCTTAAATGTATTTTAAATAATTTAACCTTTTCTTTGAGATTTGAAAAATATTATAAATTGAGGGAACAAAGATTTTAAATGCTTATTTTATTATTTGCCTTTACTGTACCAAGTGAATATTATTGAATATTACTGAATTCCAATATGGCTCTTGAATCTCATATTCTAAAAATGACATAAATTACAGATGCAGATTGGCCAAAATTGTCACATACCAGAACACAGTGGGGCTTTCTGAAGTGTCCTCCACCCCTCGGCTGTTGATGTGAGTTGTACATAGGACATGAGGATGAACTGGATCCTTATAAATGCAACTATGTGCAGCTATGCAGTATCATCACCATCCCTCAGCCGTGTTTCACTTTCAACATGAATTTTTAAATGAAAATGGAGAAAACATTGTTAGCAGCAGCTTAGGTACAGTCAGGGGCTTGGAAGTTAATGCAACATGAAACATAGATGTCAAAGGACAGAGGGTGACATGGAAAGTACTACCACAAAAATGGGGAAATGTGGAAAAGCGGATCCTCGGAGAGAAGTGGCCTGCTGGGTACTGAGGAGTAGGGACAGGGTGAGGATCCAGCCAAGAGGCCACCTGCAGGACACAGGAAACTTCTTGGCAGCAGTGAGCCGTTTCACAGGCACACACTGTGATATGCTGTCACTGCATGCAGCTAAATTCCCACAGGGCTCCCCCTATGACCCTGAATCTCTTGGTTTGACACTTGGTGGATTTTTTTACGGTAAAATAGCTCAGTGCTTATTAATTAAATATGGATGTTTTATGTGTTTCCACTTTAAGTTCAGTAAGAGCAGGAAAACAGACCCTTATGCATTTGCACTTTTGTGCATATCAACTGCCATTGAAATAAACCTGGACACGGCGGGCATGAGCCCCTCATGTAGTATTGTCTACCACCCCTATACACACTGCTGGCCTAAGAGGACTCCTGAGCACTGCTGTCTACCGCCAGTCATGGGACATGGTGCTCATCCATACTCAAGAGTCAAGATCAGCTGAAAAATGTGTTTACACTTTTTTAAAATTACTATGTGATTTGAATTACTTTTTAGCCACTCAAAACCTATCATAGTACGTATTACAATAAGATACGGAGCTGCAATGAGGAGGTAGCTTCCAAGAACTGCAAAGGAAAAGGACCTGCCCCCCACCCCAGAACAACTTATATTAGGGAATTCAGTCCAAGTCCTTGCTTCCTTCCAGAAGCCTCCAGGGAGCAAGGAGGCAGGGAAAGGGCAGAGGCAGCGGAAAAATGCAAGAAGCCTCAGTATTTCTTACCCCACTGTGATCCACAGGCTAATTAGAGCTCTGAATGCTCCTGCAGGACCCCAAGGCAATTTTGAGGTACACTTATCTGTACACTCCAGGGTTTATAGGCTACTGATTTGATTTTAAAGTTTGGGCAAGACCTAAGAAACCTTCTAGAAGACTCCTTCACTAGAACCCTTAGGTCTAGCTGCTCTCAACTCTGATGCAAAGCTCTGTGCTCATGATAAAAGGCTGAACTTTTACTGCCCACACTCCTCGAGGGCTCATTGTGCCACATGACACTGCTGCCTGGACCTCTCCCATTTTTGGAATTGCAGGACACAGCACCAAGAAGTTGTTTAATATGTTTCTTTGAAAGCAGAGCAGAAAGAGAGTGGGAGAGCTGTGTGGGCTGGAGGGTAGTCTTCTTACCACTGGGTGCTCTTCTCAGGAGAGAAAGGCACCAGAGAGTAACACTCCAGCTCTCTTCTGCAGTGTGGCAGGCCCAGGGCTGTCTAGGCAGACTTTGCTCTTATCCATAAACAAAGCATCATTACCTTTTTATAACAAACATTGTGGTAAGGTAGGCCAGGCAGACCGAGAGCAGACTCCTGGCTGCCAAATGTGGTAGTTGACTTCAGTGAGTTGAAGGTCCTTCCTGCAGGCTTTCCCCAGCAGCCACACTGCTCAGCACAGCCACAGGCACAGTGACATGCAGCACTGTCGGGCATCTTCAGGAGCATGCCTCTGGCCCACAGGTGCCTGCTGGCTTCTCCCACCTGGCCTGCTGGTGGCTCACACCCAGGCTCAGTCGATCTCTGGTTAGCTGGCCAGCCAGTGCTACTTCACCCCCTGACTGACAGATGGCTGCTCCAGGTAAAACAAGGATCTCATCCAGATTGTGGGCCTGCTGTGGGACTCCAGGAAGAGGAGTGGGAAGCAGACCCATGCCCCTTCCACCCAAGGCAGGTTCTCTAGCAAACCTGGTGGCACCTGCTTGCAGCACCATGGAAAGGGTTTGGAAAGCCAGACCAAACCCATTTAAGCAGGGTTATTTGCTACCAGGCTTTTCAAGCCTTTGACATACTAATAGATTTCTTTCCCCAAACAATTTCAGGATTTTATTTTGCCCGAACCCATCTTGTTCTCTTAACCCATCACTCCACAGAGCTCTTCAGTCACCTCCCTCAACATGGGGACCTGCTCATCTGTGGGGGCCGGCTACCTCACGCACTGTGGGATGTTTAACAGCATCTCTGGTCTCCCTCCACTTGCCAGCAGCACCTCCCTCCAGGCTGTGACCACCTGAAGTGTCTCTGGATGTGTGTCCCCTGAGAGGCAAAGGCCTTCTGAGTTAAGAACCACTGATACATTCGAGAAAAGCTGATCATGCCTCCCTGCTGTCTCAGCTGGCCAGTTCCCCAGGTTTGATGCCTCAGATTTTTGAACCCTGCCTTCCTTCGCTTTTGGCTCCTTATGTAAACACACACTTTAAAATTTCAACTTAATTTTCGGACAGGTGCCAGTAGTTATCATTGACTAACTACACAAACCTCCAGTCAGTTGCTGCAGGTGGCCTCAGGAAGGTGCCACAGCTAGCTTCCCTGGAGCAGCGAGCCACCTCTGCCGGCCTCCGTCAGCCTCCGCAGGACTTTCAGGGGTGTCAGCTCCCTCTGGGTAGGTCTTTGCTAGTTTATCTCTCACACCCACTCCTACCCTCACTGCAGTGTGGTGCCACATGTCCTTCCTTGCTCACCCCCCTGTTCACATGTCCTTGCGTAAAATGACTAAGGAGAGGCTAGGTCCAGGGCCTCCACTCACTGCATCAAACACTATAGTCAGGGCTGGGTTTTGTTTGATGAAAAACTAAAAGGAAAAAAATGAAAGGAAAATCCCATCACTTCAGAGGAGCTGGGGTAGAGGGAGGAGGTGCCGCTGGCCGCTGGGGCCAGGGATGGGGCTGTAAGAAGCAGTGCTGAGGCGCGGATGCCTGCTGGGGAGTGCAGAAGTAAAAGTGGGCCATCTCGGCAGGAGGACCCAGATCAACGTGGCTGAGGCTTTCAAAGCTTGTAGCCTTGGCTCCTCAGGCAAACCTATTCCTTAAGCATTCAATTTAACACCAGGTATATTGGTACATGTCTGTAATCTCAGCAACTCAGGAGGTGGAGGCAGGAGGATGGCAAGTTCAAGGTCAATCTCAGCAATTCATTGAGACCCTGTCTAAAAATAAAAAAAAATAAACAAGGACTCAGGATATAGCTTGGAGTAAAGCACCCTGGGTTCAGGCCCCCAAACCACCTACCCCCAGTTCAATTTGACTTTCAGACAGATCTTGCTGTCTATAGTATGCAAACTCAGTTATCTATAGGATACAAAGCTCAGTGCTGGATCTCAGGCATTTTCCATACTTTTTTTCTATGGAAAATTGTTAAGATGAATTCCTCTCACCTCTGGAGGAGAGAGAAGTTGTCATGAGTGTTCTATCTACTAAAGCAGAGCTTGAGGTTGGGTACTGAAAACATGTTAGGTTGAAATAGTAAACAATCTAAGGTCTTTCAGGAACTTAGGCCAGCAGGCACAGGGATCCCACTCTGGCCTGAAAGGAGCAGGGCTAGCAGAGCAGCTAGGCCCTGGTGGAAGCGGAGACGCTATGTTCAGAATGAGCAGGCTGGTAGGTTTCCATGGACATTGCGCCCTCGGCTGTCCACTGGCTCCAGGTGGGTTTGGCTGTGGTCTGTCTCATGAGTGCCCTTCCCTAGCTGCCATGCATTCTGTGCATCACTGTGGAGAAAATCAGTGACCCCAGGGTCCTGTCTGCTGTGGAGAGCAGGGACTCCTTCCAGTGCTGACCAGCCTCCTCCTGTAGTCAGGCTCCAGGTGACTGAGAAACGCCAGAGTCTGTGACCAGGAGGAGGTGGGCTTTGAGAGTAATTTACCATGGCAGGCAGACCCTGAGCAGTCTTGGGGGTGCTGAATTTTGAAAACCTAAAAACATTTTTTTTTTTCCCTTAAAGCCCAGTACATTCCATTAATTTGACATCCTCAAAAAGTTACAGGAACAGAATTTCACTGAGGCGTTTGGCCTGGACCTAGGAAGGAGGATCAGCTTATCTCTGCAGCTCCCAGCATGTTGGCAGGTGGGCTCCTACCAGTCTCTGCGGGCCTTTATTTTCAAAACCATTATCTTTAATCAGCCTTCTGCCCTGCCCTGGCTTATCCACCCTCAAGTTCAGCCCAGGCCCTTAGGGCTGCCCAGGACCTGGCCCTCAGCTCACTTGCTTTCCTCTGGACGGCAGCATTTGTTTGCCACGTCGACCTTTCCACAAAAACTCCAAGTTTCTAAGATCAGATGGTTTCCATTAAAATCACAGAATATTCCATGGAACGCGTTAAATTAACCTCAACCAGACAGCCCTGCTCAGCCCTCACCGAGCGCAGTTTCAGTGGAAGTTTGTTAATGACGATTGAGTTACAGTGGTGAGGTGCCTGCCTAGCATGCACGAGGCCTGGAGTTCAACCCCAGTACCACACAGGAATGATATAATGGCTGAGTTCTGAGTTAAGAGGGAGAGTCAGCCTTATTTTCCACCTTTGTTCACTGAGGGCTTCCCGTTAGAGCTGAGCACTGACCCCAAGGATAGTCACCAGTGATGACCATGATTTTGATTTTCTCTGGCCAAGCTCCACTCAGGCGCCTCTGAGCACATTTTCTCTTGGCACTGGAGCTGGAACCCAGGGGTGATTTACACTGAGCTATATCTCCCATACTTTTTGAGACAGGGTCTTGCTAAGCTGCTGAGGCTGGCCTTAACCTCCCAAGTCACTGGGACCACAAGCATGTACCACCACACTCGGCACTGTGCACTTTTCAACCACGGCTTAACTGCCACAGTCTGGCTGGACACAAATAACCGAGCTGCCACAAAGCCTTGTGGATCCAAACAGCAACCTTTATTCCCCAACTCTCAGCGGCACTCCACACACACTTCCCGGGAACACACTGCCTCCACCGGGCTCTGCATGCCAATTCTCTCAGAACTCAACGGGAACTCAAAAGTAGTAGGCGCCCAAGACAGCAGGATCCGCCCTAATCCCTGAGCAGGGTCACCTTTCAACCATTCCCTCTGGCAAAAATGCCAGGCATCATTCTGACTAAACTGTGGCTCTTAACACTTAATGTTTGGACTTCATATTGTTTCTGCTAATTCAGTTTATCCAGAATCCAGCCCCCTGCCCCATATCTGATTATCCTTATATTGAGCAGGTTCCTCATCCTCCATGTCTACCCGTTCCCCACTTGAGGTCTGATCACCTAGCCTGCCCCCAACAATTATCATTAGGTTGGTTTAGTCAAAGTCCCACCAATTAGACATTCCTGTTAGTCCATCCACTGATCCCACCTTGCTTCCTGACTAGAAACCTACTTTCCTTGTATTTGGTGTTGAGCCCAATTTCTTTATTTTGCTGCAAAATCCCAAGGAATTAGTCCCTACATCTTGAAAGTTCATGCCCTCCCCCCAATAAAACTTTCTGTCTTTTAACAAGTTTCATTAATTTTCTTTAATAGCAAAAATAAGTCTGAGAAAGGAAAAATGAAAATGATGGTTTTTGTAGCTATCCTGAATTTCACGAAGATTACCATATTAAGTCCTTTGGAGCCCAAATGTACTTTCATTTTTCTCATACTGACATTGACCCTGTAAGGCAAGTATCATTCTACTTTTTGGACAAACAGGCTTAGTGTGCTTAGATAACATACTCAAACTCAGAACCTTGTATGTGGCATTTTTTATCTTAATCCTGTTTCAATGAGTCTCCACTGTGTAGTGCAAGTTTTCACTGGTGGCCCAGAAAATTATATTTCCGTGAGATTAATTACTAACATTTAAGTTTCTAGAAAAAAATCTCTAGTGATGTTAGAAACTCTTTCATCTAGATCATTATTCTGTATTTTAGAAAAGACTTTTAGTATTGACAGCAGACTCAACCAACTGTATTTTAAGAAAAGTCGTTATTATTCCTTGGAGGCTAGTGATATTTTTAGTACTCATTTTTTCAGTTGTAGTTGGGCACGATGTCTTCATTGTATTTACTTGTTCTTATGTGCTGCTGAGGACTGAACCCAGGGCCTTGCACGTGCCAGGCAAGCGCTCTATAGCCGAGCCACACCCCAGCCCCAGCGATTTTCAACTTGACAGTTTTTGTCACCTGATAAACATCAAAAGGAAGCCTCACTCTCATGTCTGTCCATCACCAGTCACCTTACCTCACACCAGAGGGCCTGGAGAGGCTGCTGGCTTCCTCCCAGAGCCAGCAGTGACAGCAGCACCCAGGAGTTACCTGCAAGCTCAGTGACACCACTGCTGTTTGTTGTGACCTTGATCTAGCCCTGCAGCCCTCACACCAGCCTCCAGCTCTCCAACTGTGCCACTAACCCATGAGGTCCATCCACTGCCAGGGTTGCAATTCAGTAGCCTTTAGCATGTGTGGAAAGGAACTGGACCAGTCAAGGAAAGCAGACTGTTTTTCACATGCTGTAGAAGGGACTCAGCCTCCACTGACACTTCCACTTTGGCAGAGACGGAAAGGCAGGCAGAGCAGCAGCTAGAAGCTTCCCAGTGGAGAAAGGCCCTCTTGCTCTTCCTGGCTGATGAGCCAGTTTCTTGCTTGCCACAGGGAGTCGCCCCATTTAGTGAGCTCTCCTCCACGGAGGTACTTGCTTCTCTCTGTGGGGTCCATTGCCTCTGCCCAGGTTCTTCAGCCCCTTCTCCAGCCATACTTTCTTGTTCTCCCACTTGCTTCTCAAGCTGGACCTGAAATCAGGCTTTGGGCTTCTGTCTAGGGGACAAGTCAGGCACTTGAACAGGTGACAATGCTGTGACATGACAAGTGAAATGGAATACCGAGTGGTCACTGACTCTCCATGCTCCACACTGCAGGGAAGGGCCATCCATACACTGTCTGGAAAGTGTCAGACAAGAACATGGCAAGACATTTCTGGGGGCCCTTCCTGTGCAGGGCCAGACATTCCAGGGCTTACCAAATCTCAAGACATCTGCTTCTTTTGGGCCAGCCCCTTTGAAATTAGAAGCCCCAGCCTCCTCTATTTCCTGATAATTGTTTTCTGCAACTGAATTTCCTCATACTGAGGCTGGAAACGGAGGAACTGACCCCAGAGCTTGGGCAGGCCCCAAGGAGGACTGAAAAACTGGAATTGTGAAATCTCTGGCAGCAGGGTCTGGCTGCATATGCACATTTGTTTCCCGGATTTTGTTCCTATACACTGCACCATTATCATAGGATGGGCAGAGGTAGAGTAGCTGCCTTCCTGGTTTGGGCCTAACTGGGATAAAATTCACTTCCCTTTTTGTGTTGCTTTCTCTTATTTCTGATGTGGGTGGGTGACCAAATCTAGTTCATGGGAGCTCCAGCAGGGCCTCTGGCCTGGGGTGCCAGTAAGGTACTATTCTTTCTGTCTCCGTTGATAGAAATCAAAAGGCATAAAATTGATGGCAGTGCCAATAATTCTCATCCATAGATCTGAAAATGAATTTTGTTAACAGGAGAGCAAATTGATGTCTGCCCTCTAGGAAAAAAGACTTCAAACATTGTACTTTATTTTTATTATTTTTAAAAATTATAGTAAAACCAACATAAAACAAAATTCACCATTCTGACATTTTGAAGTCATTCACACTGCTGGACAGCTCTCACCACTCCCATCTCCGGAGCTCTTATCTGGTATGAAGGGCTGTAAGGGCACCGGGGCCAAGGCCCGATGTGCCACTGGTACGGAGCACTGGAAGGACAATAGTACAGAGTGATCTTATCCCAGGATGAGCAAGTTGGTAAAATAATCATGACGCCCCCATGTTTGGAAGCTAAGAAATGTACTTCTGAAGAGCCCATGAGTCAGAGAAAAAAATGGCAAAACAAAGTGACATTCTGGATATGGCTGGTTCTGTGGTATCAATGTGTCCCCAAAGGTCACACACTGGAGAAGAGTCTGGCCCTGGTGCTCTGGCTCTCCCTTGCCCTCAGCCTCTGGCCCCGAATGATACAGCACAAAGGCTCCACGGATGCCAGTACTGGTCTGTCAGCTTTCCCAAACTCCAGGACCACGAGTAATGTAAGTTTCTGTTCATTGTAAGTCATCCAGTCTCAGGTATTCTGTTACAGTAGTAGAAAAAGGACAAAGATAGATGGTAATAAAAAGACTAAACACAAACCCTGTGGGGTGTGGACAAAGCTGTGATGAGAATATTATAGCTTTAAATGCATAGTTCAGAAAAGAAGGAAGGCCAGAAAATGAAGCTAAGCTTCATTCCCCATAATTTCAAAAGAATAAACAAGTCTAAACAAAGGGGAGAGGAAGGAATGGAAGGAGGAAGAGAAGAGAGGAAGAGAAGAGAGGGACGGAGAAAAAAAGAGCAAAAATTAAAAGAAATAAAAAAATGTTTTCAACAAAGACTAAAACGGGTTATTCTAAAAGACTGATAAAATTGAGCCTCCTCCAAGACCTTTCAAGAAGAGACAAAAAGGTTGCATTAATCTGGGTTCTCCCAAGAGACGAAATGAATAGGACATCTATACATATAGGTACATACACACATGAGAGGGGATTTACGGCTCATGCCATTATAGTGCAGACCCTGGGGTGCTCACTGATTGCCTGGCTTGGTCAAGTCTGAAGGCCTCCAGACCAGGGGAGCCAATGGTCCTGGGAACTGGGGAAGGGCTGCTGGTGCCAGGCCTGGAGTCCAAGGACTAGGAAGCCAGGATATCTGATGTGTGGGGCAAGAGACCTGCATGTCCACCTCACTGGGCAAAGTACTGATTTGCCTTCTGTTTCTTTCTCTCCTGGGCCTTGGATGACTGGATAGTGCCCACCTAAACTGAGGGTGGTCTCCCCATGAGTCCACAAAGATTCAGATGCTGACCTCCCCTGCAACACCCTCACAACACACCCCAAAGCATGTTTTTCCAGGTTTCTGGTGTTTCTAATCCAGTCAAGTCGACATCTGAAATCAGCTCTCACAAATGCACACACAAGGTCAGGATGGAAGGGGACGTTTCTACTTATCCCAAGGGTCAAATGCGCTGAACAAGGGCAGTGTCCTGAGTGCCACACTACTGCCCTTGAACACTCAGATGAAATGACACATCTATAAAAGTACTGACACTAACATGTTAAAAAAAACCAAAACTGTCCATTAAATATTGTGAAATTGAATCTGTAATTAAAAATGTGCCCATGAAAAACCTCCAGTATCACATGACTTCAGAAGTGACTCAAAAAATAAAGAAGTACAGGGGCTGGGGATGTGGCTCAAGCGGTAGCACGCTCGCCTGGTATGCGTGCAACCCGGGTTCGATCCTCAGCACCACATACCAACAAAGATGTTGTGTCTGCCGAGAACTGAAAAATAAATATTAAAAATTCTCTCTCTCTCTCTCTCCTCTCTCACTCTCTCTTTAAAAAAAGAAAAAAAAATAAAGAAGTACAATTCCAATCTTTGAGAACTCTTAGAGTAAAAGTAATGGTACATTTTTTAGTTTGTTTTATGATGCTAGCATTATCCAGACAGCAGAACAAAGACACCAAGAAAAAGGAAAGTGAAAGCCAGTTTCATTTGTGATTACAACTGTACAAACTTTCAACAAAATTCTAGCAAACAAAATATAGTCATATATCAGGATACTACATTATAACTGATTTGGGTTTACTCCAGGCGCACAAAGAACACATCTGGGAATTCCTGCAGGGGGCAGTACATGTGGCTTGTGCACACAGGCAGAAGCCCTGTGCGGCTGGAGGCACACTGACTGAAGCTAAGCAGGTGCCTGGCTGCAAGTCTGATGAGGCAGAGAGAAGACACACTATTGAGACAGACAGGATTTGGGTGAAGTGACTGAGGGCTGCAGTAAAGAAGGGTAAGCAAGAATGATTCCCAGACATTATCTAACTCATCTAGAATCATGAGCAACTGCTTGGGGGGTAGGAGGAAAGGTGGCAGAGGCAGGAGGGCCTTTCAGGGTGACAGATGTATTCTCTTCACATGGTGATGGTTAACCCTGTGCAGGTTAGGACTTGTCAAACCATACACTTGGAGTTTATGCAGTTTACTGAATGCTAGCTGCACTGCAGTAAACCAGCCGGGCAAGGGATCTCTCCTGGGTCTTGGGAGGTGGGATGGCAGCGTGTTAGTGGTACTCACATCCCCTTTCATAGGAGAACTTGAAGAACAAGGATGTGGTGGGCTAAATACACCTGCTTTATTCTGGTTCTGTTTGATGCAACATGCAATTGGGAATACTGAGAATGCCGTTAGAAATACATCCGATATTTAGGAAAGAGGTCTTGGGCCACAACACAGAGAAACCCTTCCAACATTCTTCTACCAAGGGTTGCCACAAAGAAACAATCCTACAAAGCTTCGAAAGGGGTGTGGCTGAAGATGGTGCACATTCTTCCAAAGCAATTTCACCAAAGTAACTTCAGTTGGGACTGGATGCCAAAGGCAGAGACCTTGATTTAATCTGGGTTTCCTTGAGTGCTCTCATTGGCTCACATAACTGAAAAGTACACAGACAGGATTGGGATCCACCTGGTTCAGGGCTCCAGTGGCGACAGACCCACATCTGAGCTGTGCGTTCTCTGGTTGCCTTCATTTCCAGGCCACTAATGCCTGTGGCTCCAGAATGACATTCTCATGCTGCAGAGGCTTAAGGAGCAAAGTGAAGAGCTCTCCCACCCACACACATCTTCCTTTTCCCTCTGTGACTCTTGAGTGTCCTCTGGTGGTAGGTTAGGACATGATAGTGGCAACCACAGTAGGTAATGGGCCTACAAGTGGAGAAGGGAAAAGGCTCAGAGGAAACACTCAGTTGCCACTGGCAACAGTTATAAGGAGGAAATGGATGATGGGTGCAGCTCAGGGGTCATTTTTTTTTTTTTTTTTTAAAGAGAGAGAGAGGGGCAGAGAGAGAGGGAGAGAGAATTTTAATATTTATTTTTTAGTTATTGGCGGACACAACATCTTTGTTGGTATGTGGTACTGAGGATCGAACCCGGGCCGCACGCATGCCAGGCGAGCGCGCTACCGCTTGAGCTATATCCCCAGCCCCTCAGGGGTCAGTTTTTTTCTGGACATTGGTACAGCCAAATAAACCATGTGGGAGGTTCTTGCAATACTGCCTTTTTTTCTGGTACTGGGGAATTGAATCCAGGGTGCTAACCCACTGAGCCACATCTCCAGCCGTTTTTGTTTTGAGGTAGGGCTTTGCCAAGTTGTGTGGGACCTTGTTAACCTGCTGAGGCTGGCCCTGAACTTGCAATCCTCCTGCCTCAGGCTCACTCTTTGCTGGGGTTACAGGCGTGGCTACTGTGGCCAGCAACACTATCTTTAAATGAGATGGTACCTGTGTTCTCACTGGAGAGCTGCCTATTCTGTCATGCTGAGCCTCTGCTTTTCCTTCACTCTGCTCTGACAGATCCAGGGTTCAGAATCTGCTTGCCTCTTCATTCCTTGCTATTTCTAATTGCATCAAAGCAGGAATCTTAGCCTGATGCAGTAGCACATGCCTATAATCCCCACGGCTGCATTATCTGTGTTTGAATTTAAATCTCATTTTGTTCTGTGAATTTGAAGCAATTTACAAAAGTATATGCCTATCAGGGTGAATAAATAGCTGAGGAAACTATATTGAAAGGAAAAAACAGAAAAACCAAAGGCAGAGGAAGTAGCGGAATGCATCCAACAAACCCTCTAGTTACAAAAGGTGAATTTAAAATTGGATTTCAAGCTCCTTAGCTGAAGAAGAGAGGAGAGCATAATTAGTTGCAAGATTCCGTTACCCAGAAAATCAGACAATTCTGTGGTTTGGATAATGTGTTTTCTTCCTAATGAGTGTTAAAAGCAGTGTCTTCAAATTTCTGTCAAGTTACCATTGTGTGTAGTTACTGAAGTTACTTTGGTAAAATTGCTTTGCAAGAATTTGCATTTTCTTCAGCCATACCCCTTTTGCAGGTATGTAGGATTATTTCTTCATGGCAACCCTTGGTTGCCACATATAATGCAAATTAATTTATATGTCCAAGTTTTTTTTTTTTTTTTTTTGAGAGAGAGAGAGAGAGAATTTTTAATATTTATTTTTTAGTTTTCGGTGGACACAACATCTTTGCTTGTATGTGGTGCTGAGGATTGAAACCGAGCCGCACACATGCAAGGTGAGCGCGCTACCGCTTGAGCCACATCCCCAGCCCGTATGTCCAAGTTTTTATGATTTGCCTCTAACCTTTATTCTCAGCTTTACATGCTACTTGAGCCTTAATATGCATATGGAAATAATATTCAGATTTTGCCCAAACTTAAGATTCCTCCTTTTTTTTTTTTTTTTGCAGGGAGGTGGGTACCAGGGATTGAACTCAGGGCACTTACCACTGAGCCACATCCCCACCCCTATTTTGTATTTTATTTAGAGACAGGGTCTCACTAGTTGCTTAGCACCACACTTTGGCTGAGGCTGGCTTTGATCTATGGATCCTCCTGCGTCAGCTTCCCAGCTGTTGGGATTACAGGCGTGTGCCACTGTACCTGGCTAAGATTCCTGCTTTGATGCAATTAGAAATAGCAAGGAATGAAGAGGCAAGCAGATTCTGAACCCTGGATTTGTCTTTAGAAAATTACTTAACCTCTTTCAACTTCAATTTCTTCATCTGTAAAAGGGCATCTTGCAGAACTGCTATAAGGATTAGAGATGTTTTATATAAAAGCACACAGCACTACTCAAAAACAGATGTTGATAAAACAATCATCATTTGCCATTCACTGGCTGGCAGATCTTGGAAATAACCTCTGGTTTCTTGCTTTTTTTTTTTTTTTTTAAGGATGAGAAGCTTATCTGTCTAATTGAGGTTTTTCAGGAATTGTATGACTATATGGAAACATATATGGACATACATAAAGCAGCTGACACATAGCTTCCCTTCTTGACTGGTCTTCACCTGAAAAGATCTTTCCTAACCAACTCTGTTAAAATGCAAACCTTTTTTTAAGATATAGTTAAAACAGCATCCTTCCT
Organism: Urocitellus parryii; assembly: GCF_045843805.1. Lineage (NCBI taxonomy): Eukaryota > Metazoa > Chordata > Mammalia > Rodentia > Sciuridae > Urocitellus > Urocitellus parryii. The sequence continues at coordinate 2,345,182 of NC_135543.1, read as the reverse complement.
ATTTTTCTATGGCAATTAGTCCTGCTTTCTCAAAATTCTCTACTGGACTTTTAAAAACCTCGTTACAACTTATTACTGGTTTTGTCTTTTTTGCCCTTCCAAGTTTCTGGCCAGTGGATTGTTCTTACTTCTGACTCCCCTGTAACACCCTGGTATGCTCAGAGTAGTCATTGTCTATTGCTTTGAACTAACTTTGCTGAGCCTCTGACATCATGTTAGACTGCTTCTGACTTCCTTGAACAAATGGTTATTCTCTGGTCATTTATCATTTACTTTTTTTTTTGAGGGGGGGGTACTGGGTATTGAACTCAGGGGCACTGGACCACTAAGCTACATCCCCAGCCCCATTTTGTATTTTTCAAATTTAAAGACAGGGGCTCACTGAATTGCTTAGCACCTCACTTTTGCAGAGCCTGGCTTTGAACTTGCTATCCTCCTGTCTCAGCCTCCCAAGCGCTGGGATTTCAGGTGTAGGCCACAGCACCCAGCTGATCTTTAACTCTTAACCTGGCCTAATACTTTGTTGCCCTGCAGGCACATCACTTAGTGGAATGACTGGGCCACACCAAAAAATGCAGGATGAACACACCTGAAACTCTTTAAGTTTTAACATATTAACATTTAATGTATCAAGGAAACATCACTGACTTCTGGCTATGTCCTCCGAGGTCCAAGGTCCACCATCTGGATGCATTTAAGTTCCAAGGCTTTTGCCCTTGCAAGGATGGTTTGGCAATGACGCTGTCTGAGGCATCCAGAAATGCTGCAGGAAGATGAGGTGCTCAGCAGAGATTTTCCTGGAATCAAACCAATGTATGTAAACCCAAATGAACACAGGATACAGGCCTGGAACGTAAACCACCCTTGGTTCAACCTGTGGTGTCTCCATAGGGCTCCAATACCTTAGGGACAAGCTGCCAAGGGGCTGGGATGATGCCACTGGCGGGCCACACTTCAGAGCCTAATCAGGCCATGGGCCCTGATGCTTGAGAATGGGCTGAGCTGGGGCCCCGAATACCCACCGACAGGATGGTTCACCCCACGGACCCAATGCCAAGGATGGATAGGCCTCCCCACGGTCCCGTTGTTTCCGGAGTCACAGGCCGCTGTGGTCCTCGTGGCCGCTGAGGGTCCGGCTCCAAGGTCCCCCGTGTCCTCAGAGGAGACAGGCCTCGCTGGTTCTCTTGCCCGCGGAGGGACCGGCCTCCCAGGTCTACGTGCCCGCTGGGGGGACAGGCCTTCCTGGTCCCCGTGCCCACCGAGGGCCACCCCGAGGGCCCCGGGCCCGTGGACCCCCAGGCCACGCGCGGACACCGGCCGCCCGCGGACCGGCAGGTGACGCCGCCGCCCGCCGGGCCGCGCATGCGCGCCGCGCCGCCCCCGCCCCCACCGCGCCCGCGCCCAACGCCCCCGCCGCGGCCCGCGGGCCATGGAACCCGCCGAGGCCGGCGCGGTGCGAGCGCTGCCGCCCGCGCGTCCGGGCGCCGTCGCCCCGTGAGCCCGGCGGGCCGGTCCGGTCCGGCCGCCGCCCCGCCGGTGCCGCGCGTGCGCGCCGCCGCCGAGCGAGACGCCAGAGAGGGGTGGCCGCCGCGACGATGCCGCGGGGCCGCCCCCCGAAGCCCCGGGACGGCGCGGCGCGCGGCGACTCCGGTAAGGCCCGCGGCCCGAGTGCCCGGATGGGCGCGGGGCGCGCCGGGAGCGGCGGCGGCGGCGCGATGGCCGGCGGCGCAGCGCGGGCGGACGGATACGGGCGCCGCGGCCGGCGCCTCCGCGCTGGGCCTACTTTCCGGGCGCCGCGGCGGCGGGGGCGGCGGCCCGCGCGGCCGCTCCGCGCGCCCGACCCCGGCCCCCGCCCCGCCGCCCCGCCCCGCCGCCGCGTGGGAGGCGGCCGCCCTCGGCCCGGGCCGCGGGGAGGCGGGCGGCGGCCGCGGGAGGCGGGACGGGGGCCGCGCGGCGGAGCGACCCGCGGGCCGCAGCCGAGCCCCAGGGCGCCGGGAGCGCAGGGCGTGCGCGCAGCGGGCGCCCGGACTGTCGCAGCCGCCCGAGCTGTGGGAGCGCCGGGCTGACCCGGGCCCGCAGCCCTGCGCTCTGGGACGCTGATCCCGCACTTAGTAGGTGCCGGGCTGGCCCGGGCCCGAGCTCCCAGAATTCTTGGCAGGCACACAGTAGGTGTCAGGAGTATTTCTGTGGCCTGGAACCTGAGCGCCGAGAGCTTAGTGCGCACAGTGGGTCTCAGGAACTGTTCCTCAGCTTATGCTTGTGATATAACTCGGATTCTGGAAAGTGATGCAAATGTACCTCGTCTCTGCTCTGCCATGGGGGTTTAATTTTCTCCTCACGGCAGCTTGGTTAGAACAATTGGATTTTACTGGACAGGGACTCCACTTGTGGCATGGTGTTTTTGAGGTGCAAGGCTAATGGGTCTGGAGGCAAGGAGCTCTGCTTGAGTGCTGTGATGGTGATTTATTTCTATACTTGGGAAATACCTGCCAGTACTTAGTCCCAACCTCTGTGGTACTGAAGTGCCCCAGGACAGTTTGCACATTCAGAGAGGCTCTTAGTGTGTGGAAAAGACCTTGCATAGGCCTGAGGGAGGATGCATGCCTGAAATTCGTACCGGAGCGGTGGATTGCACCAGGACTTCCATTGAGCTTCATATAGCCGGTAGCTTAGGCTAGTGACTCAGTGTCAGGCTTTTCTTGGGTTAATACAGGCTCATGAGAGAACTTGAATTAGGAGCAAAAGTGGCAGGAACCCAGAATAAGGTCAGATAAGCTGGGCATGGTGGCACATGCCTATACTTCCAGTGACTTGGGAGGCTGAGACAGGAAGATGACAAGTTCAAAGCCAGGCTCAGCAACTTAATGAGACCCTGTGTCCTCTGAAGCTTTTATGGAGAAAGGTGATTGTTTGGATCAGTTCGTGAGCTTAGAAACAAGACATGGCAAACCAGAAGTTATTATTGCTGCTGCACTTGACATAGTTAACAGGCATGTAATTTAGGGAGTTGTTGTGGACCTGGTATCCATGAATGTCATTGAAGTTCATATACATTGTCGCCTTTTTGGATTGTGGGGAGTGATGCTGGCAGATGTAACAGGTATGTGTTAGGTAGCTGGGTAGCTGGTCAGAATTTGTATCAATGATTGGTGGTTTCTCATTCCTTTTGCTGCTTTGCTTTGACATTATCTTGTTCATTTTTTTTTTTTTGGTTAATATGACTTATGCCAAGAATAAGGTGCAAGCTGGACATGATGGTGCATGCCTATAACCCCAGAGACTCAGGAGGATTGCAAGTTCAAGGCCAGTTTTAGCAACTTAGACCCTGTCTCAGAATAAAAAACAAAAAGGGCTCTGGGTATGGCTCAGTGGTAAAGTGCCCCATTTTCGAAGCCCTCACCCCTCAAAGCAAGAATAATTTAAGGTGCAGTGTCTCTGCTATGGGAAGGGCTTGGTGGAGAGACAGTGTGAACTCCCATTGACCGTTGACAAGAGCCTGCACGTCCCATCTCGCCAGGTGGCAGCACTGTCCACTGGGTTTCCAGGCTCCCAAGCTAAGAGCAGTTGTTTCTCCTGTTCCCCACAGTACTTCCCAACCCAGCCTGGTAGCCGCTTTCTCAGAACTGTATTTCCAGTCTGCTCTGTCTTTCCGTCTCTAAGGTGGAGCTTCTTACTAACCTCCGCTGGTTGTCTCCTCCTTGAATCCATCACATGGCAGCCCGGATGATCTCTTCAGGTATACCTTGACAGCCACACCCTGTTTAAAGCTCTTGAGTGGGATCCTTGTCCCCTTGATATAAACTCTGCACCCCCAATTGACCATACCCCTGTGGGATCATTAAGAAAGCACCAGGCTCAGCAGCATGCCGCTGGGCTATTGTCCCGAGGCCTGCTACTCTCGGGTGGGATCTAGAATTCCTTGTTGTAGCTGGAAGGCGAGATGTAGACATTGGCAGTTTTTGATTGGTTATGATTTAACATGCTGGTGTTTTGTTAAACTTGGGTAATGTGTGTAGTACCTGAATATACATCTACCTGCATTTAAAGTTTTCCTGAGAAATCAAAATTCACTAGTAGGAAAGCAGGTATTTCAAAGGAGGTCACTGTATCTCTTGGTGAGAGGGAAGAGAACAGCACGAGGCAGGAAAAGAGAATTCACACAGGTGGAAATGCTGACAGGGTGGGTGTCCACTGCCCGCCTGGCTTGTGGCCTGTGGTTCAGATGGCAAGCTCCCCAGTACTGGGAGGACTGGTGGGTGAGTTTTCCAGTTGATCATCTTTGCTCTGGCTCATCATGGCAGTAAACACTGGCGTTTTGGAAGACAGGTGTTTGTGTACATGCTGGAGCTTCTGACGAGGGCCCTCTGGCACTGCTTTTTGTGAGTCTTTTAGGCTGAAAGACCTGTGTGGCCTGGGGTTGCACCTTGAGGTACTGCAACCAGCAGGTAAAATCAGATTCGTCTCTATTTACCTGGCATGGTGGAAACTGGGGTCTTGGGCTGTCAGCTCAAGAGGAGAGGGGACTGTCCTTGATCAGGAGGGAGCCTGGAATAGTAATTGAAAATGTCCTCCTTCTGCCACTGGTTGGTTGCAAGATTTTGACCAAGTGGTTCAGTCTTTCTGGGGACTTAGTTTCTGAGCTATACAAGAGCAGGGACCATATGACTCACCCTATTTTGGGGGATTATTATTCTGTGTTGCATTTCATTTCCACATGAGTACCCACTTAGGAGCAGAGATGTTCAAAGACAAAACAGGTAACAAAGTTCAGGTGGTGCTTAGGCTGCAAACCTCTCAGTGTTTTGGCCTCTGAGGTTCTCATGGCAGCGGGTTTCACTTGGCTCCTGGAGAGAGTTAGCAGGAGAGGAAAGCAGGAAATTCTGTTTTAAGGGAATCCTGAGACAGAGGGAAGACCCTGCTGCCTAAAATTAGGAGCTCTTAGAGGTATTGGTCTCGGGAGCTTCAGACACCCAATTCATTAGCTCTTCCCATCTCTAGATATTTATCAGGCGTTGGGCACGTGCTGCGTGCCAGGTCTGTGAAGGTTTGGAGAAACAGCGCTGAGGAGCAAGGACTAACAGTCAACTTTACCTGATGATGTCCTGCCCTGGGGGGTGGGAGGAGATGATGACAATGCGGGACACTGAGGCATGGCTCAGCTTGTACAAGACCCTGGGTTCAAATCCCAGCACTACAAAAGTCAAGCAAAAGACTTGGGAAGCTGACCAGTCTGGGAGGAGGAGCAGAAATGGAAAAAGAGAAAGTAGAAAGGAATTAAGAAGAGAAAGAATGGTAGAGCTCACCTGAAGTGACAGCGATTTCCAGTAGCAATGGTGACCTGCGACTCCTGGGCTTTCTTGGGGATGGAGAACACTCGGGTGAGCGGGTGGCAGCACACCGCAGGATGAGGTTGGTGTCCTGGAGGAAGGATGGACTGTGGGACAGGGTAGGAGCCAGTGTAGTGCATAGTGTCAGCAGAGAGAGGAAGCGAGCCGTGCTTTAGAAAACATGTTCAAAACAAAGTCAGCGTCGGCCAGTCTGGGGATTAGCTTGGTTGCTTAGAATTTAGAGCTGTTATTTCTCATTTTAACATTAAGAACATGTAAGGATCTGTGGATGACCGAGATCTTAACTGCACAGAGTTTTTCTTGAGTTAATCCCTGCTGTGCTCTGAATGTAGCAGGTTTGGTTGGAACATGGCATCATATCACAAAAAGGCCAGTGTGGTGCCTTTAGGTTGGGGACAAGAGGCAGGGATTCAGCCGGTGGCCTGGCATGGGGAGAAGAAGGAGTTGAAGGTAGCTTGTTAGACCCAGGACCCTAGGATGCTGCAGGAAGTGGCTGTGGCATTATGTGATTGAGGGTGGTCCTCGAGCAGCAAGTGAGCGTCTTGGAGATGGACACTTTCTAAGTTATTGGTAGGCTCAGGACCTGCTGCTTCAGGGAGCATCGTCTCACGGTTCTTCCCGACTCCAAGATACACTGTTTAAGGTCGGTATTTTCATAGAGTTAAATTAACTTTAAAAGTAGACTTTAAATTACTTTTAAAAAGTCAAAGTTACTTAAATCTTTCTGATGACTGTGTAGTTTTTGTTTAGTCTTGATGGTGAATATAGAGCCCATATTAGCAGAAAGGCGAATAATGAAAGCCACCAATGGTCATGTTTTTGTTTGCCAAATGAGTGTGTGGAAACACTGTCCAGGAATTGACATACCAGTCCCCAGCAGTGAAATCTTCAGTGGTCCCTTCTGTCTCGCCGCGGGGGCAGGAGCACAGACTGAACAGTGCTGCTCTGGAGGGACTCTCAGGTCGGACAGTGGCTCAGTGATTGTGTGTGTGTAAGGGGAGTGGCAGAGGTGCACATCTGGTGGCACGTTAGGACCCTCTGCCCCGAGGCTCCTATGGTAGCTGCTGTTTGAGAATGCAGCCTGCATAAGGGACGCACAGTTGACGAGTGTGACTCGGCCATCGCGGAAAGCAGCCCTGGCATTTGCAGTTAGACGCATGGCACTGGAGGACTCCGCTGAAGTGAAGTGAGCAGGTGCAGAGGACCGGCACCAAGTCGACCTGGGGTAGAGTAGTGACCACCAGGGACGGGGTGGGTGGGGGAGGGTGGGGGAGGGTGGTCCCCTACGGGTGACGCACACTGAGTGTGTGGGAACACAGTGGATCCCATCCTAGTTGTGATAGAAGATGCAGTGGTCTTCAGGAGGGTGGGCCACAGTGAGACTGCCATTCATTTCTGCTGTCTTAGCTTATTGGTCCCTGAAGGGATCTGACAGCCTCCGTGGCTGCAGAGAACCCAGAACAAGGTTTCTAGGCTCAACTTGTGTGCATGCCTTTCAGCAGGACACTGGGGTCTCCTGCAGCCCCCAGGCCCTCCTCTGGGTTAAGACCCCACATCACACTGTAAGAGACATTAATAGACCTCTTTGTGGACCACAGATTCTTTGGGGACAGAAATTGGAATGGCCTTAAAGACAGGATGGAGGAAAGATGTTGCTAGGCCTAGAACACTGCCCAGGAAGGGTGGACTGAGCAGAAGGGAGTCAGGGCCACACAGACAGCAGATCTCAGCCCAGAGGAGGCCTGGGCTGAAAAGCCACCAGCAGAAGGACTGGCCACACTACTGAGGTGTGTCCCAGGCAGGCGGGTCGAGCGGGCTCTGGGTTTTAGTTTATGTTCAGGGTGCAAACTAAAGCATGCTTGCTTCTCTTCTTCTCCAGTCGTTCTTTAATTTTAATTAAATCATTATTTTGTCTTTAAGCCAAATTAATGTTATATCATTACCATTTGAAAGAAGAGACTTGCTGAAGACACCATTGATTATGTCTTGAACTTTGTTAAAAATGGGAAATCTTACTTCTTAAGATACTTTTTTTCTGGAAATGTCTTAGTTTTTAAGTGAAGCATTTTCAAATTTAATGGATTGTTCCATGTCACTTAGGTTTCTTATCTGTCAGATGCAATTAAATCCCTGATCATCTTTGGTAATACATTAAGAAGTTTCATCACAGCTATGAAAATTATTTTATTCTATATCTGGAGATAGCTTTTTAATTTTGCATTTTAGAAATTTAGTTGAGGGTCCCTTTTACTGCTGTATCTAGCTTTTAGGTTAAAATGCTACTGAATTTTTAAAACAAATTTAAACACATTTGTACTTCCCGCTTCTTAGTATTCTTACCGTCACTACAGACTTCTCTGAGGGGAATAACATCCATTGATGCAGTCCCCCAAATCCTTTTATTTGGGCCTGTGGATTCATAAACAGTTTAGTACAGACAGTTTCAGTTTGTTCTATCTGGACATAGTTTAGAGTAAATAGAATCAAGTTTATGTAAAATCCTTCCTCAGTAGACTTTTTAATTTTTTTTTTTTTGTGGTACTTTCTGGGAATTGAAACTAGGACCTCCCACGTGCACGTGTTCTACCACTGAGCCACACTCCAGCCCTTTCTAAATTTGATGTTGAGACCCTTAAGTTCCTGAGGCTGGCCTCGAACTTGTGAAGAGCTTGCCTTTGTCCTTTCTCAGTTTTCCTAGCAGCTGGGATTACTGGGCATGTGACAATCTACCCAGCAGTGGACCTTTTTTTTTTTTTAATGTATGAAATTTTGATCTTTTGAATCATTAATATTTCTTTTCTTAAATTTGTTTTAGTTAGTTATACATTATTATTTAGTTAGTTATACATTATTATAAATTAGTTATACATGACAGTAGAATGCACTTTGACACATCATACATAAATGGAGTACGATTTCTCATTCTTCTGGTGGTACATGATGTAGAATCATACTGGTTGTGTAGTCATATATGTACAGAGGGTGATAATGTCTGATTCATTCTGCTATCCTTCCTACCCCTGTACCCCCCACCCTTCATTCTCCGCTACCTAAAGTAACTCTATTTTTCTGTAGCCACCCACCATCATTGTGAATTAGCATCTGCATATCAGAGAAAACATTGGGCCTTTGTTTTTTGGAGATTGGCTTATTTTGCTTAGCATGATATTCTCCAGCTCCATCCATTTACCAGCAAATGCCATCATTTCATTCTACTTTAAAGCTGAGTACCCACCACATTTTCTTTATCCATTCGTCTGCTGAAGGACCCCTAGGTTGGTTTTATAGTTTGGCTATTGTGAGTTGAGCTGCTGTAAACATTGATGTGGCTGTGTCCCTGTAGTGTGCTGACTTTAAGTCCTTTGGATATAAACCGAGGAGTGGGATAACTGGGTCGAATGGTGGCTCCATTCCCAGTTTTCTGAGGATTCTCCTACTGCTTTGCATAGTGTTTTCACCTGGAACATTAATATTTCTAAAAGCTTGACTTTGCCCTTTACCCTAAAGATCTGCAGAAGAGTTAGTTGCTCTTGTCCCCCCACCTGCCCCTGCCCACCTCCGCTGCACACACCTCCTATCCTTGCTAACAGGCAGGTTTCTGCCCAGGGCAGGAGGCTTGGCATCAGGGGACTGCGAGGTTGTCCTCTCCCCTGGGAGTGTGCAGGGCTGTGAGAAAGGTGTCATGCTTGTGCTGTCCCATCTCTGAAGGAGCAGAGCCCCTCCTGAACCCAAGTTTTCTCAGATCCCAATTTTTGGAATCAAATTTGATGCAGAGTTGCATGGGATGTATTTAGTGCCTATGCAGTTCAGGTGCTTTATGTATTTATATCCTAATTTTAAGACATGGAGTATATTTACTTGTCTTAGAGAAGAGTAGTGGGGATTTGTGACATTCTTGACAAATCTTGTGATTATTCTTGGATATTCTTTGCTGTATTCATTCTTGCTGGAGGCTACCTTAAAGTTTATAGCTTTACCTGAGCGACTCCGTAGGAGGCTTGGTGAGAGCAGGATTGGCTAAGCTGCCGCTTCCCTTAACTCCCTGGACGCTGGCCCCCTGAGAGGACAGAGCCTTTTCTTTTTGACTTAATCTTGCTTTGCAGCAGTTTTTAGAGATAGGTCAAATTGGAGAATTAGCATCTAAAGGCTTTGTGCTTCTGCTGGAGTTTGGCTTACAGAGTGATTGAAAAAACAGTGTGGATTATTGATGCCTCTCAAGGTGATTTAGAGGTGACTGCTTTATGGTCCCTAGGGATTAAAAGGAAATTAAGTGGGTCTGTGAAGTTTAAGAAGCTTCATTATGGCCTTTGTCCGCTTTTTCGTGCTGTGACTGAAAGACCTGACAGGAACAATTTTAGAGGAGGAAAAGTTTATTTGGGGGCTTATGGTTTCAGAGGTCTCAATCATTGGATAGCAGGCTCCATTCCTCAGGGCCCGCGGTGAGGCTGAACATCATGCAGAAGAGTGTGGTGGAAGAAAACAGCTCACATGGTGACCAGAAAGGGGACACACAGAGACAGACAAAACAGACACACAGAGACACTCCACTCACCAGAAACAAAGTATATACCCAAGGACACATCCCCACTGCCCACCTCCTTCAGCCACACTCTACCCACCTTCAGCTACCACCTGGGTAATCCCTGTTAGGGGATCCACTCGATGATTGGGTCAAGGCTGTTGTAATCTAATCATTCCTCCTCTAAACCTTCATGCACTGTCTCACACATGAACTTTTGGAGACACCTCACATCCAAACCATAGCAACCTTCGAGACCAGCATGCATGGTTTCAAGCCACAGGAAACTAGTTGCAGGTTTCTAGAAATCTTATGATAATTCTCTTCTCTTGTATGTCAGCTATCTCAGATTGCTCATTTCTAACTTTAAAACAAGTTCACTGTAAAAAATTTGTGCATTATTAATTTCCTCTCAAATCTTTTGTAAATCTCTGGTATAGGTTGGTTTTAAAATAATAATCAAATAATTTCATTTTGTTTATGTAATGAGAATAACACCTGGTATCTATTGTCTGTATGTGCACAATTGTGTAGATGGGATTCTACCACTGAACGCGGAGAACATCGACGATGACTGCCCAACTCCAAACTTCCACAAATGTGAGATCTGTCTGCTGTCCTTCCCGAGAGAGGCTCAGTTCCAGCGCCACATGAGAGATCATGAGCGGAACGACAAGGTGTGTGGGCCTGAAGCTGCAGGGCTGCTGAGAGTCGGCACGTAAAAACCAGGCTCCTGAGTCATAGAACGCTTTATACTGTCTGAACACTTTGGCATCTTCTTAAGAGATTGTCATAGTGAATGAGTGCATCGAAGTTATTTATAAGTGAACAATTTAATTTATCAAATATGACTTTTTTCTGTAGTTTCAATATCTAATGTGACTAAGTGCAGATTTGGTGTATTTTAAATGTTTTTCTGCAGCAGGAAGTTTTACCCTTATGTGCTTTTGAAAGGCATTCTAGATGTTTGATTGATTGATTGATTGATTTTTGCAATATTGAGGATTGAAACTAGGGCCTTGAACATGAGGTAAGCACGAGCCATAACCCAGTGCTTTTTTAAAAATTTGAGACAGGGTCTTTCTAAGTTGCCCAGGCTGGCCGTGCAACTGTGGTCCCCTGCCTCAGACTGAGTGGCTGGGGTTACGGTGTGCATTGTCAGGCCTGGTGGGTTGGTTGGTTGGTTTTGGTGGGTGGGGTTGAGTCAGGGCCTATGCATGCTAAGCATGCCCTCTGCCACTGAGCTACAACCCAACCCCTGTACCATCCCCTTGTGGGTGTGCCAAGGATTCTGTGTAGTCATGGAAGGATTTGCCTGACGGTTGGAAAGGTAGTGGTGGTCACAGCTAAAAAGTGGTTGCTGATTCTTTTGTGGTGGGGCAGTGTAAGCTGGTGAACTGTGGGGACCAGGATCCTGGGTGGTCCTGGGCCACGGGAGGGCTGCCTCAGGCTCTTCTGGCCGAGCTCGGTGTGGCACAGAGGGAAGTTGGGCTCTGTGACCCCTGGGGGAATTCTGTCCCTGGGAAGCAGCTCTGGCAGTTTGGAAAGGCAAGTGTGGGTTTACTGTGCTAGAGGTGGCTCTGTTGGCAGCGTGAGTGCTCAGAAAGGAAGGGGAGGGTGCTGCCTGCTGGGCTGGAGCTTCTCCTTATCCAGTGCTGAGACTGTGACTGGCACATCTGCAGGCACTTCACCCCCATTGCTGTCTGTGTGTGCCATTGTTCTGCCGTCCTTGCTGTCCTGGCAGTGGCTTTGCTGTGTCCCTCTGGATCTATTGACACAGGTCCCTGTGCAGCCGAGAAGTGTTTGGAAAAGGTCTGGATTGGTGCTGGCTGCTGTTTAGAAACACTAATTGAACACATATTTGTGGAAAGGTTGGGTTTCAGTGGCTTCTTTACTTTTTTCTCTAAATAGCCACATCGATGTGACCAGTGTCCGCAGACGTTCAACGTCGAGTTCAACCTGACTCTCCATAAGTGCACCCACAATGGGGACGACCCCACCTGCCCCGTGTGCAACAAGAAGTTCTCCCGGGTGGCCAGCCTCAAGGCACATCTCATGCTGCACGAAAAGGAAGAGGTACTGTCCTGTCCTGAGCTCAGGGCCAAGTGCTCCTGCTGGTCAGCAGGGTTTTACCTGTGGACTGGGGTGAGTGTGTGTGTGTGTGTGTGTGTGTGTGCGCGCGCGCGTTGGGGATTGAACCCAGGGCACTTTAACACTGAGTCACATCCTCAGCTCTTTTATAATGTTTTGTTTTGAGACAGGGTCTTGCTAAGTTGCTTAGGGCCTCACTAATTTGCTGAGACTGGTCTTGAACCGGCCGTCCTCCTGCCTCAGCCTCCTGAGTTGCTGGGATTACAGGCTTGTAACACTGTATCTGGCTACATATGAACCAGGTTTTTTAAAAAAAAATTTATTTTTTCTAATTTGTTATATATGACAGCAGAATGCATTTCAATTAATAAGTAAGCCAATCCCCAAAACCCAAATGCCATATGTTTTCTTTGATATGCTGATCATTTCAATTTATATAGAGCACAATTTTTCATGTCTCTGGTTGTACACAGAGTAGAGTCACTCCATTCGTATCTTCATACATGTACTTGGGGTAATGATGTCCATCTCATTCCACCATCTTTCCTATTCCCCTGCCCGCTCCCTTCTGCTCCCTCTGCTTTGCCCTATCTAAAGTCCCTCCATTCCTCACACGCTGCCCCCCCACCCCCATCCCCATATGGATTGGCATCCACATATCAAAGAAAACATTTGGCATTTGGTTTTTTGGGATTGGTTTACTTCACTTAGCATGATATTCTCCTACTCCATCTACTTACCTGCAAGTGCCATTATTTTATTCTCCTTTAATGCTGAGTAATATTCCATGGTGTATATATACCACGGTTTCTTTATCCATTCAACTACTGAAGAGCACCTAGGTTGGTTCCACAGCTCAGCTATTGTGAATTGTGCTGTTATAAACATCAGTGTTGGGTAAAAACTGAGGAGGGGGATAGCTGGGTCAAATGGTGTTTCCATTCCAAGTTTTCCAAGGTATCTCCATACCACTTTCCATATTGATTGCACCAATTTGCAGTCCTACCAGCAATGTATGAGTGTGCCTTTCTCCAACACTTTTTGATGTTTGTATTCTTTTTTTTTTTTAAAGAGAGAGTGAGAGAGGAGAGAGAGAGAGAGAGAGAGAATTTTTAATATTTATTTTTTAGTTCTCGGCGGACACAACATCTTTGTTGGTATGTGGTGCTGAGGATTGAACCCGGGCCGCACGCATGCCAGGCGAGCGCGCTACCGCTTGAGCCACATCCCCAGCCCTGTTTGTATTCTTAATAGCTGCCATTCTAACTGGAGTGAGATGAAAACTTACAGTAGTTTTGATTTGCATTTCTCTTGAACATTTTTTCATGTGTTTGTTGATTGATTATATATCATGTCTGTTTAGTTCCTTGGCCCATTTATTGATTGGGGTATTTGTTTTTTTGGTGTTAAGATTTTTGAGTTCTTTATATATCCTAGAGATTAGTGCTCTATCTGATGTGTGAGTAAAAATTTGCTCCCCAAAAGTAGGCTCTCTATTCACCTCACTGATTATTTCTTTTGCTGAGAAGAAGCTTTTTAGTTTGATTCATACCATTTATTGATTCTTGCTATTAACTCTAAAGCTATGTCTTATTATGGAAGTCAGGGCCTAATCTGACATAATGATATAATGACTTTTTTTTTTTCTATTAGAAGCAGGATCTCTGGTTTAATTCCAAGGTCCTTAATCCAGTTTGAGTTGAATTTTGTGCATGGTGAGAGATAGGGGCTTAATTTCATTTTGTTGCATATGAATTTTCAGTTTTCCCAGAACAACTTGTTGAAGAGGCTATCCTTTCTCCAATATGTTTTTGGTGCCTTTGTATAATATGAGATAACTGTATTTGTGTGGGTTTATCTCTGTGTCGTCAATTCTGTACTCTCGGTCAACATGTCTATTTTGGTGCCAGTACCATGCTGTTTTGTTACTATTGCTCTGTAGTATAGTTTGAGGTCTGGTATAGTGATGCCACCTGCTTCACTCTTTTTGCTAAAGATTGCTTTAGCTATATGGGACCCTTATTTTTCCAGATGTATTTCATGACTGCTTTTTCTATTTCTATGAGGAATGTCATTGGGAATTTGATTGGAATTGCACTAAATCTGTGTAATGCTTTTGGTAGTATGGTCATTTTGACAATATTAATTCTGCCTGTCCAAGAACAAGAGACATCTTTCCATCTTCTAAGGTCTTCTTTAATTTCTTTCTTTAGTGTGTTGTAGTTTTCATTGTAGAGGTCTTTCATCTCTTTCATTAAGTTGAATCCAAGTATTTTATTTATTTATTTATTTATTTATTTTGAGGCTATTATAAGTGGGGTAGTTTTCCTAGTTTCTCTTTCAAAGGATTTGTCACTGATGTTCGGAAATGCCTCTGATTTATGGATATTGATTTTATATCCTCTACTTTGCTGAATTCATTTATTAGTTCGAGAAGTTTTCTGGTGGAATTTTTTGGGTCTTCTAGGCATAGAATCATATTGTTGGCAAATAATGATAACTTGAGTTCTTCTTTTCCTATCCATATCCCTTTAGTTTCTTTTGTCTAATTTCTCTGGCTAGAGTTTCAAGAACTATGTTAAATAGAAGTGGTGAAAGAGGGCATCCCTGTCTTGTTCCAGTTTTTAGAGGGAATGCCTTCAAATCTTCTCCATTTAGAATGATGTTGGCCTGGGGCTTAGTATAGACGGCTTTTACAATGTTGAGATATGTTCCTATTGGCCCTAGTTTTTCTAGTGTTTTGAACATGTCAGAGTGCTGTATTTGTCGGATGCTTTTTCTGCATCTGTTGAGATGATCATTTGATTCTTATCTTTAAGTCTATTGATGTGGTGAATTACATTTATTGATTTCCGTATGCTGAGATGACTTTGCGTCCCTGGGATGAACCCCACTTGATCGTGTTGCATGATCTTTTTGATATGTTTTTGTATTTGATTTGCCAGAATTTTATTGAGAATTTTTGCATCTATATTCATTAGAGACATCGATCTGAAGTTTTCTTTCTTTGATGTGTCTTTGCCTGGTTTTGGAATCAGGGTGACATTGGTCTTATAGATTGAGTTTGGAAGTGCTGCCTCTTTTTATATTTCGTGAAATAATTTGAGGAGTGTTAGTATTAGTTATTCTTTAAGGGTCTTGTAGAACTCGGCTGTGTATCCATCAGGTCCTGGGCTTTTCTTGGTTGGTAGGCTTCTGATGGCATCTTCTGTTTCATTGCTTGAAATTGATCTGTTAACTTGTGTATATCTTCCTGATTCAGTTTGGGCAAATCATATGACTCTAGAAATTTGTCTGCCTTCAATATTTTTATTTTATTGGAGTACAAGTTTTCACAATGATTTCTAATTGTTGTCTATTTCTGTAGTGTCGGTCATGTAGTTCCTTTTTCATCACGGATGTTAGTAATTTGAGTTTTCTCTCCTCTTCGTTAGCATGGCTAAGAGTTTATCAATTTTATTTATTTTTTTTTCCAAGAACCAACTTTTTTTCCCAAAATTTTCAATTGTTTCTTTTGTTTCAATTTCATTGATTTCAGCTCTGATTTTAATTAGTTCCTGTCTTCTACTGCTTTTGGTGTGGATTTGTTCTTCTTTTTCTAGGGCTTTGAGATGTAGTGTGAGGTCATTTGTTTGTTGACTTTTTCTTCTTGTAAGGATGAACTCCATGCAATGAACTTTCCTCTTAGTACTGCCTTCCCATGAACTAGAACTAGTGTCCCATGAACTAGAACTAGTTTTATACAGATTTCCAAATTCTAATAGTTATTTTTAAATAATCTCAGTTAATCCGCAGGTCACTGATGAGTGTCTGATTTTCTGATTCGGTCATTACTGTAGGTGGAGCCATCAACTCTTTGTGTGTGTGTGTGATGCTGGAGGTGGAACCCAGGGCCTCTTATGTCCTAGGCAAGTGCTTTACCCCTGAGCTGCATCCCAGCCATGTGCAGGTGATGAGGTAGAGCTTGGGTGGGCAGCTGCACTTCTCTTAGCCCAGTGTGGCTGCACAGGCCAAGAGCAGAACTTTCATGCTCTGTGTTCTTTGGAGATGCTTTTCAAAATTTGATGTGATTTCATCCAAAGCGGGGCTTGCAGTC
This sequence comes from Urocitellus parryii, assembly GCF_045843805.1. Lineage (NCBI taxonomy): Eukaryota > Metazoa > Chordata > Mammalia > Rodentia > Sciuridae > Urocitellus > Urocitellus parryii. The sequence continues at coordinate 2,329,128 of NC_135543.1, read as the reverse complement.
CTTCCTGTCCACTCCATTTGCTGGGGTTCCTTTTGCTGTTGTCTGGGGGCTGTGCCTGGAAGCTCTGGGAGTGGCACTCTGAGTGCTTCCTGGGGTCAGCACAGACCACAGAAGGGATCCAGTGCAGCAGTGAAAGCTACTCATAAAAGGGGCAGGTTTTGCGTGTGGTCTACCTCAGAAAGTTGACTTAAAATAGCTTTTCTTACTATACCTGAACATATGTTCTTAGGAACATGGTTCACCTTTTAGCTGTAGGTGCTACACTCTTAGAACACCGTAGGCTGATGTTTCCATAGAGCCCTATTGAAAGGAGTAGTCTGAAATCCAGAGTGGTCAGTAGTCTATCAAAATAAATCTCAGCCAAAAGAGTGAGCACAGCTCCAGTCACTTAGGAATGATTTCCTGAAAGGCACTTTATTGTTGAGGTTCAGTGTTTACTGAGTCATCACTTCCTGTAAGGGGCTGCAGGGGGTGTGGGGAGCCACAGGCTCCTGCGCATAGCACACTCAGACACACCTGCTCCTGGGGGCTGTGCAACACCTGTGCTGTCTGGGCAGCGCTGCAGTGAACAGTGACGTGGAGAGGGCCCAGGATGCCACAAGGGCAGCTTTCTGTGTTCTGATCTTGGGTCTCGGGCTGCGGGTACCATCTGAAGTCCAGAGGTGGGTGCTTCTGGAGAGCGAGAATGGCTGCTGGGAAAGCTGGGCAGGGAAGGGCAGTGTGGCCCAGGGGCTTGCAGGGCAGCCTAGAAAGGGGAGGCCCTGGGGCTCAGGTGGGTGAAGGTGGCTGCCCAGCCAGGGGCCTGGGCGGCAGGGAGCGCGACCTGTGCAGATTGTATGCTCTGGCTCCTTACAGATGCCCATCTTGAGCAGGCTGAGGTTGATTTGGATGCTGTACATTTGCCCTGGTGACCTGCTGGCCACTCAGCATCATCACTGTTACCTCGACAGTCTGTTTCTAGGGAGTTTGGTGTTTTCTCTAGTGCGGACAATATCTCGAAGTGAGGGCTGTGGTCCCTGTGCTGTGCATGCGTTTTGGTTCTCCTGCCTGGGACTTCCTCAGGTTGGCCCAAGTGCAGAGCTGGAGGAAGGTCCTGGCTCCTCCGGAATACTGGGTGGAGAGCAGAGGGACAGTGATGGCCCATCTTGGCTCTGACCCAGGGAAGCTCAGCCCTGCTTTCCAGCCCAGTGAATCGGGCACACGCCAGCATTTTCACAATACAGAATGGACTTGTGGTGTGTTTGCACATACATAAAAACATGACTGGCTCTGTTGCCTCCTCACTCTCCCTGTGCTCGCCTTCCTCCCCAGCACTGTCTGCTCTGCTCTGCTCTGTGGAGTCATCAGATGCTTCTGAGGAACATCTGACAGTATCCATGGAGACAGTCCCTGAGATATGTAACCTGGTCCTTTGGTACAGCAGCTAGTGAAGAGGACGGATGTGAGCAGAGTGTGAGAGAGTAAGGCCGGAGGGTAGATGTGAGGGTCAAGTTCAGCTTTGTACTTTGAAAGAGAGACGTGGGGGGATCTTTGTTACGAGGACGAGCATTTCCTTCTGCCCAGCATGCAGGGATGAAGAGGGCAGGCCTTTTCTGTAGAGATGCAGTAAGGGAAGATATAGATAATTGCTTCCTTTTTGGCAGGATCCTAGAGTAAATTTTCTTTATTATCAGCACATCACTAACAACCTAGTAATTAATTATTTTCTTCAATTATTATATAATAATGCTAATTTAAAGTCATTTAAGTTTAAATCATGGTTGGACTGCTCAAAGTATTTTATTCATCCTGTCATTTCCTGAAGCATAATTCTAGGTAGGATCATTTACAATGGCCTGATTGTAACAAGGTTTGCATACATTTACAAAACGATATCCACAGTAATTAGAAGAAATTTGAATGGAGAGAAGTGCAATTTCAAAAAAATTTTTTTGTAGTTGTAGATGGCTGAAATGCCATTATTGTATTTGTATGTGGTGCTAAGGATTGAACCCAGTGCCTCACACATTGCTGGGCAAGCACTCTGCCTCTGAGCTACAGCCTTTAATTTGGAAGTAACCACTTATGTTCATTGACAGATTAAACTCACTTTTTCATGTTTGGACAGTTTGTTTGGAGGGACTATAAATACTAGCATAAATCATTTAAGGAAGTGATATATTATGGAACTGCATGTGGGTACATGACTGGAGCCTGTGCCCGGCTGAGGGCCACTGGCGTGGCTGCGAGCACTGGCTTTGTACCACAGTGCATCTTCTGCGACGATCTCAGCAGAGTGGGTTTTGTCATGGTCTCCCAGGCTACTGCAGCCTGTCCCCAGCACCCTGCAGGGAAGGTGGACTTACCTGCAGCTTGTGTGGGCCAGTGCCAGCTAGCTGCAATGGAGCAGCAGTAGCAATAGCACCAGCAATCCCCCAGCAGGTGAGGTGCATTACTAAAGATTACCCAAATACAGTTAACTCAGTGTTTTTCTTTTTGGTATGAGGGGTTGAACTCAGGAACATTCTACCTCTATGCCCCATACCCAGCCCTTTAAAAAAATGTTTTGAGCAACGTCTTGCTAAGTTGCCCAGACTGGCCTTGAACTTGTGATCTCCTGCCTCAGACTCCCCAGAAGCTGGATCACAGTGCACACCACTGTGCCTGGTGGTCAGTTCAGATCCTTAGTCTTTTTTGTTTTTTTGCGGTGGGTCTGTGCTGTCCTGTATTTTAGCCTGTTTCCTGGCACACATGCAGGGCGATTCAAGATCAACTGTGCCCGTAGATCACACTGAACAGAGGATGTAGCGTCTCCATTTGAACCTCCTGAGTCTTTGTTCTGTTTAAGTGGTATGCTAAAGCACAGTCTGTCCTTGAATTCTCTCCTGGCCCTGTTGCAGGTTGAAGTCATTCTGTTCCTTCGAGGTTTAGGGAATAGGTGGCTCCAATGCTAGCTGTTGAAGCCACATGGGTATAGAGTTCATTTGTCTTAAAAATTGCGTTGTTTCCCCATCCTTTTCTAGTCTTTCTCTTCCAGTAAAGATGATTTTTATCCATTCAAATCTGGAAAGTGGTTATTTTTTGAGATGTGAAAATAATGTTTGCTAGGAGGGAAGAATGTGTATCTATTGACTGTTCAGGTGCCAGGTCTTTTAGGGAGCAGTGGCTTGGCAGTGTCTGTCCCGCTCACAGCTGCATTTCTTCTTCCAGAACCTCATCTGCTCGGAGTGTGGGGATGAGTTCACGCTGCAGAGCCAGCTGGCCATCCACCTGGAAGAGCACCGGCGGGAGCTGGCGAACACCCGTAGCCACACCTGCAAGTCCTGCAAGGAGGAGTTCGAGACCTCAGCAGAGCTGAAGGACCATGTGAAGACTCACTATAAAGTTAGGTATGGACTGTCCTTTGAGCTTGGTAGAATTCTGAACCTGGCCTTCTTTGCCATGATGGATGAGAAGTACATACTGTCCCCCAAGTGAGACCACATGACGGTGTGGCACCAGACCACTGCTCCGCACACCTGGTTCAGGTCCACGGTAGTGCAGGTCACTGGGAAGGTCAGTGGGAGGTGCCAGCCATGGTGTAAAAGCTGTAGAACAGGTCCGGCTCTGCATTTGTGGGCTGATCTGCTGCTTTTACGATGCATCCGCTACTATCAGCTTGTTACTCAGATGAGGCTTAGCATTGGTGTTTTTGATGTTTCTTCTAAAGGTTTTGGAGGTGACTGGGGATGTCCAGGTGGTAATTACACCTAGGTAGCCCTAGCTTCTAGGTCGTTGCAGATTGAGGGATGAACCAGGCAGCTGAGGCTGTGTCCTCAGGGAGCTGTCCTTTAGTAGGACCATGTGAAGGGGTCAGTCAAGGTGAGCGCCTGATCAGAGTGAGGCAGCTCTTTGACCCGGGTCTCCTAAGGAGGGTTTTTGAAGGAACGGGCAGGACCACACAAAGGGCAGCCAGCCTGCCGGGAGGGCGTGCAGAATCCTAGCCTGAGCTTCCTGGGTTGAGAGCAGGAAGGCGGCCAGGGTGGTGCGTGCCCCTGCAGAGGGCAGGCATGGGGGTGTGAGGGAGGTCACTGTCCCAGGAGTCAGGGTTCTCATCCCTGAGGGTGGCCCTTAGAAGACTTTACCCACAGGCCAAGGCTGACCAGGCCACTGGGAAAGGACAGGGCTGTCTGTGATGAGAAGGTGGCTGGAAGTTGAGAGGGGTGTTTCATAATAAAGCCAGTGACTTGGAGAGGGTCTTGAAGGATCCATTGTGACTTCTGAGTTTCAAATCTGTGCACTTAGGAGCCTCTGGGTCCTGATGTGGAAAGGGGCAGGTTGGAAAGAATCAGAGTACTTTGTTGGATGGGTCAGGCTGGAGCTTCTGGCTAGCAGTCACGAGGCTAGGCCAACAGAGCCACCGTCCAGGGCTGGAGTTCAGAGGGGTGGCCAGGTTGTGGGAGTTCCAGGTGGAAATCATCAGAGTCCATACACTAGGAAAGCAAACAGACTGCAGGAGGCGGCGTGCAGTTAGTGTCCCCATGGAAATCATACCTGCCAGTGTCTCCATATTTGACCATGGCAGGCAGAGCCCGTGCCTGCCAACTGCAGCGTCCAGACCTGGAAAAACCAAGTTTCTCTTTTCAATAGAAAATAGAAAAAAATGAAGTTCATGATACTGAATTCACAAAACTAGGGTGTGTGTGGGCACGACTGACCTCTAGAACCTGTTTGCATGACCCGCCCGCTGGCCGCCTGGCAAGTGTTTTCACTGTGAACCTGTAATGTAAAGGAGATAATCTGGGCTGGGGATGTGGCTCAGCGGTAGCGCGCTTGCCTGGCATGCGTGCGACCCGGGTTCGATCCTCAGCACCACATACCAACAAAGATGTTGTGTCTGCCAAAAAATGAAAAATAAATATTAAAATTCTCTCTCTCCTCTCTCTCTCTCTAAAAAAAAAAAAAAAAAAAAAAAATGTGTAAAAAAACAAAAGGAGATAATCTAAAGAGCACCTTCCTCTGTCACACTAGGGTGTCTGGAACCAGGTCTTATAACCGGAATGTTGACAGGAGTGGATTCACATATTCATGTCCACACTGCGGAAAGACATTTCAAAAGCCAAGTCAGCTAACGCGACATATAAGGATACACACAGGTATGAGAAACACTTGTTTTGGGATGATGTATCATGTGGCTTGGAGGAAAGAAAATGCCCCTCAGCTTGTAATCTAACCCTGGCTCATCCATAGCCTGCTGTGTAATTTTGGTAAAATTACCTAATTTTTCTCTGACTTAATTTTCTTATGTGAAAAATGTGGACATAACATCTGTCATGTAATTTTCCTAACTTATGAATGGAAAAACTACCTGAGGTGCTCATAGAAAGTACTTGGTATATTGTGGCTGCCATTAGCTGGGAGTTGATGTTATTACTGTTATCTTTGGTGCGATATTTATTAACTTATTTAACTCAGGAATATCTGTTATGTGTCAGGTGTGACACTGGACCAATGGGGCGTAGCTCACTGTGGGAGTGCTTAGCATGCACAAGGTCCTGGGTTCAGTCCCCAGGACTGTAGGGTAAAAATAAAATATGAAAGATATCCGAGGTATGCTGTTAAGTGTGAATTAACCAAGAGCGTGCCGAGCGCTGGGTCTTCTTACTATGATAACTATGCCTTTGCCAACCAGGCCATAAAATATAAAGAGTAATGAAAACGTTTCTCTATGTCCTGCTCATTGGCTAGCTTTGCTTGAGCATTCAAACCTGAGCATAGCATTCACAGCCAAATACTCCACTGTTGGGTGAGACAGAGCCAGTGGGGAGACAGAGACAGTGGGTGAGACACAGTCAGTGGGTGAGACACAGTCAGTGGGTGAGACGGAGTCAGTGGGTGAGACACAGTCAGTGTGTGAGACACAGTCAGTGGGTGAGACGGAGTCAGTGGGTGAGACGGAGTCAGTGTGTGAGACACAGTCAGTGGGTGAGACAGAGTCAGTGGGTAAGAGACAGTGGGTAAGACAGAGTCAGTGGGTAAGAGACAGTGGGTGAGACACAGTCAGTGGGTGAGACAGAGACAGTGGGTGAGACACAGTCAGTGGGTGAGACAGAGCCAGTGGGGAGACAAGTGGGTGAGACAGAGTCAGTGGGTAAGACACAGTCAGTGGGTGAGACGGAGTCGTTGGGTGAGACGGAGTCAGTGGGTGAGACGGAGCCAGTGGGTGAGACACAGTCAGTGGGTGAGACACAGTCAGTGGGTGAGACACAGTCAGTGGTTGAGACAGAGTCAGTGGGTGAGACGGAGTCAGTGGGTAAGACACAGTCAGTGGGTGAGACGGAGTCAGTGGGTAAGACAGAGTCAGTGGGTGAGACGGAGTAGGTGGGTAAGTCAGAGTCAGTGGGTAAGACGGAGCCAGTGGGTGAGACGGAGCCAGTGGGTGAGACACAGTCAGTGGGTGAGACACAGTCAGTGGGTGAGACAGAGTCAGTGGGTGAGACGGAGTCAGTGGGTGAGACACAGTCAGTGGGTGAGACAGAGACAGTGGGTGAGACACAGTCAGTGGGTGAGACACAGTCAGTGGGTGAGACGGAGTCAGTGGGTGACACAGAGTCAGTGGGTGAGACAGAGTCAGTGGGTGAGACAGAGTCAGTGGGTGAGACGGAGTCAGTGGGTAAGACACAGTCAGTGGGTGAGACAGAGTCAGTGGGTGAGACAGAGTCAGTGGGTGAGACGGAGTCAGTGGGTGAGACACAGTCAGTGGGTAAGACAGAGACAGTGGGTGAGACACAGTCAGTGGGTGAGACAGAGTCAGTGGGTGAGAAGGAGTCAGTGGGTAAGACAGAGTCAGTGGGTAAGACAGAGTCAGTGGGTGAGACAGAGCCAGTGGGTGAGACGGAGTCAGTGGGTGAGACACAGTCAGTGGGTGAGACACAGTCAGTGGGTGAGACAGAGCCAGTGGGTGAGACACAGTCAGTGGGTGAGACACAGTCAGTGGGTGAGACGGAGTCGGTGGGTGAGACGGAGTCGGTGGGTGAGACACAGTCATTGGGTGAGACACAGTCAGTGGGTGAGACACAGTCAGTGGGTGAGACGGAGTCAGTGGGTGAGACGGAGTCAGTGGGTGAGACACAGTCAGTGGGTGAGACGGAGTCAGTGGGTGAGACACAGTCAGTGTGTGAGACACAGTCAGTGGGTGAGACAGAGTCAGTGGGTAAGAGACAGTGGGTAAGACAGAGACAGTGGGTAAGAGACAGTGGGTGAGACACAGGCAGTGGGTGAGACAGAGACAGTGGGTAAGAGACAGTGGGTGAGACACAGTCAGTGGGTGAGACAGAGACAGTGGGTGAGACACAGTCAGTGGGTGAGAGAGAGCCAGTGGGGAGACACAGTGGGTGAGACGGAGTCAGTGGGTAAGACACAGTCAGTGGGTGAGACACAGTCAGTGGGTGAGACGGAGTCAGTGGGTGAGACGGAGTCAGTGGGTGAGACGGAGCCAGTGGGTGAAACACAGTCAGTGGGTGAGACGGAGCCAGTGGGTGAGACGGAGTCAGTGGGTGAGACACAGTCAGTGGTTGAGACAGAGTCAGTGGGTGAGACGGAGTCAGTGGGTGAGACACAGTCAGTGGGTGAGACAGAGACAGTGGGTGAGACACAGTCAGTGGGTGAGACACAGTCAGTGGGTGAGACGGAGTCAGTGGGTGACACAGAGTCAGTGGGTGAGACAGAGTCAGTGGGTGAGACACAGTCAGTGGGTGAGACGGAGTCAGTGGGTAAGACACAGTCAGTGGGTGAGACAGAGTCAGTGGGTGAGACAGAGTCAGTGGGTGAGACGGAGTCAGTGGGTGAGACACAGTCAGTTGGTAAGACAGAGACAGTGGGTGAGACACAGTCAGTGGGTGAGACAGAGTCAGTGGGTGAGAAGGAGTCAGTGGGTAAGACAGAGTCAGTGGGTAAGACAGAGTCAGTGGGTGAGACAGAGCCAGTGGGTGAGACGGAGTCAGTGGGTGAGACACAGTCAGTGGGTGAGACGGAGCCAGTGGGTGAGACACAGTCAGTGGGTGAGACACAGTCAGTGGGTGAGACAGAGTCAGTGGGTGAGACGGAGTCGGTGGGTGAGACACAGTCATTGGGTGAGACACAGTCAGTGGGTGAGACACAGTCAGTGGGTGAGACGGAGTCAGTGGGTGAGACGGAGTCAGTGGGTGAGACACAGTCAGTGGGTGAGACGGAGTCAGTGGGTGAGACACAGTCAGTGTGTGAGACACAGTCAGTGGGTGAGACAGAGTCAGTGGGTAAGAGACAGTGGGTAAGACAGAGACAGTGGGTAAGAGACAGTGGGTGAGACACAGGCAGTGGGTGAGACAGAGACAGTGGGTAAGAGACAGTGGGTGAGACACAGTCAGTGGGTGAGACAGAGACAGTGGGTGAGACACAGTCAGTGGGTGAGACAGAGCCAGTGGGGAGACACAGTGGGTGAGACGGAGTCAGTGGGTAAGACACAGTCAGTGGGTGAGACACAGTCAGTGGGTGAGACGGAGTCAGTGGGTGAGACGGAGCCAGTGGGTGAAACACAGTCAGTGGGTGAGACGGAGCCAGTGGGTGAGACACAGTCAGTGGGTGAGACACAGTCAGTGGTTGAGACAGAGTCAGTGGGTGAGACGGAGTCAGTGGGTAAGACACAGTCAGTGGGTGAGACGGAGTCAGTGGGTAAGACAGAGTCAGTGGGTGAGATGGAGTCAGTGGGTAAGTCGGAGTCAGTGGGTAAGACGTAGGCAGTGGGTGAGACGGAGCCAGTGGGTGAGACACAGTCAGTGGGTGAGACACAGTCAGTGGGTGAGACAGAGTCAGTGGGTGAGACGGAGTCAGTGGGTGAGACACAGTCAATGGGTGAGACAGAGTCAGTGGGTGAGACGGAGTCAGTGGGTGAGACGGAGCCAGTGGGTGAGACGGAGCCAGTGGGTGAGACACAGTCAGTGGGTGAGACACAGTCAGTGGGTGAGACAGAGTCAGTGGGTGAGACGGAGTCAGTGGGTGAGACACAGTCAGTGGGTGAGACAGAGACAGTGGGTGAGACACAGTCAGTGGGTGAGACAGAGTCAGTGGGTGAGACGGAGTCAGTGGGTGAGACAGAGTCAGTGGGTGAGACAGAGTCAGTGGGTGAGACGGAGCCAGTGGGTGAGACGGAGCCAGTGGGTGAGACACAGTCAGTGGGTGAGACACAGTCAGTGGGTGAGACACAGTCAGTGGGTGAGACGGAGTCAGTGGGTAAGACGCAGTCAGTGGGTGAGACACAGTCAGTGGGTGAGACGGAGTCAGTGGGTGAGACGGAGTCAGTGGGTGAGACAGAGTCAGTGGGTAAGACACAGTCAGTGGGTGAGACGGAGTCAGTGGGTAAGAGACAGTGGGTAAGACACAGTCAGTGGGTGAGACGGAGCCAGTGGGTGAGACGGAGCCAGTGGGTGAGACACAGCCAGTGGGTGAGACACAGCCAGTGGGTGAGACAGAGATAGTGGGTGAGACACAGTGGGTGAGACGGAGTCAGTGGGTAAGTCGGAGTCAGTGGGTGAGACAGAGTCAGTGGGTGAGACGGAGTCAGTGGGTGAGACACAGTCAGTGGGTGAGACAGAGACAGTGGGTGAGACACAGTAAGTGGGTGAGACAAAGTCAGTGGTTGAGACAGAGTCAGTGGGTGAGACGGAGTCAGTGGGTGAGACACAGTCAGTGGGTGAGACGGAGCCAGTGGGTGAGACGGAGCCAGTGGGTGAGACGGAGCCAGTGGGTGAGACACAGCCAGTGGGTGAGACAGAGACAGTGGGTGAGACACAGTGGGTGAGACGGAGTCAGTGGGTGAGACGGAGTCAGTGGGTGAGACACAGTCAGTGGGTGAGACAGAGACAGTGGGTGAGACACAGTAAGTGGGTGAGACAGAGTCAGTGGGTGAGACAGAGACAGTGGGTGAGAAGGAGTCAGTGGGTAAGACAGAGTCAGTGGGTAAGACAGAGTCAGTGGGTGAGACAGAGCCAGTGGGTGAGACGGAGTCAGTAAGTGAGACACAGTCAGTGGGTGAGACGGAGTCAGTGGGTGAGACGGAGTCAGTGGGTAAGACACAGTCAGTGGGTGAGACGGAGTCAGTGGGTAAGAGACAGTGGGTAAGACAGAGACAGTGGGTGAGACACAGTCAGTGGGTGAGACAGAGACAGTGGGTGAGACACAGTCAGTGGGTGAGACGGAGTCAGTGGGTGAGACAGAGTCAGTGGGTGAGACGGAGCCAGTGGGTGAGACACAGTCAGTGGGTGAGACACAGTCAGTTGGTGAGACAGAGTCAGTGGGTGAGACGGAGTCGGTGGGTGAGACGGAGTCGGTGGGTCAGACGGAGTCAGTGGGTAAGACACAGTCAGTGGGTGAGACACAGTCAGTGGGTGAGACAGAGTCAGTGGGTGAGACGGAGCCAGTGGGTGAGACACAGTCAGTGGGTGAGACGGAGCCAGTGGGTGAGACACAGTCAGTGGGTGAGACGGAGTCAGTAGGTGAGACACAGTCAGTGGGTGAGACGGAGCAAGTGGGTGAGACACAGTCAGTGGGTGAGACACAGTCAGTGGTGAGACACAGTCAGTGGGTGAGACGGACTCAGTGGGTGAGACGGAGTCAGTGGGTGAGACACAGTCAGTGGGTGAGACGGAGTCAGTGGGTGAGACGGAGTCAGTGGGTGAGACGGAGTCAGTGGGTGAGACACAGTCAGTGGGTGAGACGGAGCCAGTGGGTGAGACACAGTCAGTGGGTGAGACGGAGTCAGTGGGTGAGACGGAGACAGTGGGTGAGACACAGTCAGTGGGTGAGACAGAGTCAGTGGCTGAGACGGAGTCAGTGGGTAAGACACAGTCAGTGGGTGAGACGGAGTCAGTGGGTGAGACGGAGTCAGTGGGTGAGACACAGTCAGTGGGTGAGACAGAGACAGTGGGTGAGACACAGTAAGTGGGTGAGACAGAGTCAGTGGGTGAGACAGAGACAGTGGGTGAGAAGGAGTCAGTGGGTAAGACAGAGTCAGTGGGTAAGACAGAGTCAGTGGGTGAGACAGAGCCAGTGGGTGAGACGGAGTCAGTGGGTGAGACACAGTCAGTGGGTGAGACACAGTCAGTGGGTGAGACGGACCCAGTGGGTGAGACACAGTCAGTGGGTGAGACACAGTCAGTGGGTGAGACAGAGTCAGTGGGTGAGACGGAGTCGGTGGGTGAGACACAGTCAGTGGGTGAGACGGAGCCAGTGGGTGAGACACAGTCAGTGGGTGAGACACAGTCAGTGGGTGAGACAGAGTCAGTGGGTGAGACAGAGTCAGTGGGTGAGACACAGTCATTGGGTGAGACACAGTCAGTGGGTGAGACACAGTCAGTGGGTGACACGGAGTCAGTGGGTGAGACGGAGTCAGTGGGTGAGACACAGTCAGTGTGTGAGACACAGTCAGTGGGTGAGACAGAGTCAGTGGGTAAGAGACAGTGGGTAAGACAGAGACAGTGGGTAAGAGACAGTGGGTGAGACACAGTCAGTGGGTGAGACAGAGACAGTGGGTAAGAGACAGTGGGTGAGACACAGTCAGTGGGTGAGACACAGTCAGTGGGTGAGACAGAGACAGTGGGTGAGACACAGTCAGTGGGTGAGACAGAGCCAGTGGGGAGACACAGTGGGTGAGACGGAGTCAGTGGGTAAGACACAGTCAGTGGGTGAGACGGAGCCAGTGGGTGAAACACAGTCAGTGGGTGAGACGGAGCCAGTGGGTGAGACACAGTCAGTGGGTGAGACAAAGTCAGTGGTTGAGACAGAGTCAGTGGGTGAGACGGAGTCAGTGGGTGAGACACAGTCAGTGGGTGAGACGGAGTCAGTGGGTGAGACAGAGTCAGTGGGTGAGACGGAGTCAGTGGGTAAGTCGGAGTCAGTGGGTAAGACACAGTCAGTGGGTGAGACAGAGTCAGTGGGTGAGACGGAGCCAGTGGGTGAGACACAGTCAGTGGGTGAGACACAGTCAGTGGGTGAGACAGAGTCAGTGGGTGAGACGGAGTCAGTGGGTGAGACACAGTCAGTGGGTGAGACAGAGACAGTTGGTGAGACATAGTCAGTGGGTGAGACGGAGTCAGTGGGTGAGACGGAGTCAGTGGGTGAGACAGAGTCAGTGGGTGAGACGGAGCCAGTGGGTGAGACACAGTCAGTGGGTGAGACACAGTCAGTGGGTGAGACACAGTCAGTGGGTGAGACACAGTCAGTCGGTGAGACGGAGTCAGTGGGTAAGACACAGTCAGTGGGTGAGACGGAGTCAGTGGGTGAGACGGAGTCAGTGGGTGAGACGCAGTCAGTGGGTGAGACGGAGTCAGTGGGTGAGACGGAGTCAGTGGGTGAGACAGAGTCAGTGGGTAAGACACAGTCAGTGGGTGAGACGGAGTCAGTGGGTAAGAGACAGTGGGTAAGACAGAGACAGTGGGTAAGACACAGTCAGTGGGTGAGACGGAGCCAGTGGGTGAGACGGAGCCAGTGGGTGAGACACAGCCAGTGGGTGAGACAGAGACAGTGGGTGAGACACAGTGGGTGAGACGGAGACAGTGGGTAAGTCGGAGCCAGTGGGTGAGACGGAGCCAGTGGGTGAGACACAGTCATTGGGTGAGACACAGTCAGTGGGTGAGACACAGTCAGTGGGTGAGACACAGTCAGTGGGTGAGACGGAGTCAGTGGGTGAGACACAGTCAGTGGGTGAGACGGAGCCAGTGGGTGAGACACAGTCAGTGTGTGAGACACAGTCAGTGGGTGAGACACAGTCAGTGGGTGAGACACAGTCAGTGGGTGAGACGGAATCAGTGGGTGAGACGGAGTCAGTGGGTAAGACACAGTCAGTGGGTGAGACGGAGTCAGTGGGTGAGACAGAGTCAGTGGGTGAGACACAGTCAGTGGGTGAGACGGAGTCAGTGGGTGAGACGAAGTCAGTGGGTAAGAGACAGTGGGTAAGACACAGTCAGTGGGAAGACAGTGGGTGAGACAGAGAGAGTGGGTGAGACATAGTGGGTGAGACAGAGTCAGTGGGTGAGACGGAGTCAGTGGGTAAGACAGAGTCAGTGGGTAAAAGACAGTGGGTAAGACAGAGTCAGTGGGAAGACAGTCAGTGGGTGAGACAGAGACAGTGGGTGAGACAGAGTCAGTGGGTGAGACGGAGTCAGTGGGTGAGACGGAGTCAGTGGGTAAACACAGTCAGTGGGTGAGACGGAGTCAGTGGGTAAGACAGAGTCAGTGGGTAAAAGACAGTGGGTAAGACAGAGTCAGTGGGAAGACAGTCAGTGGGTGAGACAGAGACAGTGGGTGAGACAGAGTCAGTGGGTGAGACGGAGTCAGTGGGTGAGACGGAGTCAGTGGGTAAACACAGTCAGTGGGTGAGACGGAGTCAGTGGGTAAGACAGAGTCAGTGGGAAGACAGTCAGTGGGTGAGACAGAGACAGTGGGTGAGACAGAGTCAGTGGGTGAGACGGAGTCAGTGGGTGAGACACAGTCAGTGGGTGAGACACAGTCAGTGGGTGAGACACAGTCAGTGGGTGAGACAGAGACAGTGGGTAAGACGGAGTCAGTGGGTGAGACACAGTCAGTGGGTGAGACGGAGTCAGTGGGTGAGACGGAGTCAGTGGGTGAGACGGAGTCAGTGGGTGAGACGGAGTCAGTGGGTAAGACACAGTCAGTGGGTGAGACGGAGTCAGTGGGTGAAACGGAGTCAGTGGGTAAGACACAGTCAGTGGGTGAGACGGAGTCAGTGGGTGAGACGGAGTCAGTGGGTGAGACGGAGTCAGTGGGTGAGACACAGTCAGTGGGTGAGACGGAGTCAGTGGGTGAGACAGAGTCAGTGGGTAAGACACAGTCAGTGGGTGAGACGGAGTCAGTGGGTGAGACGGAGTCAGTGGGTAAGACACAGTGGGTGAGACGGAGTCAGTGGGTGAGACGGAGTCAGTGGGTGAGACACAGTCAGTGGGTGAGACACAGTCAGTGGGTGAGACACAGTCAGTGGGTGAGACGGAGTCAGTGGGTGAGACGGAGTCAGTGGGTAAGAGACAGTGGGTAAGACAGAGACAGTGGGTGAGACACAGTCAGTGGGTGAGACAGAGACAGTGGGTGAGACACAGTCAGTGGGTGAGACGGAGTCAGTGGGTGAGACGGAGTCAGTGGGTGAGACGGAGCCAGTGGGTGAGACGGAGCCAGTGGGTGAGACGGAGCCAGTGGGTGAGACACAGTCAGTGGGTGAGACACAGTCAGTGGGTGAGACACAGTCAGTGGGTGAGACGGAGTCGGTGGGTGAGACGGAGTCGGTGGGTCAGACGGAGTCGGTGGGTCAGACGGAGTCGGTGGGCCAGACACAGTCAGTGGGTGAGACAGAGTCAGTGGGTGAGACAGAGTCAGTGGGTGAGACGGAGCCAGTGGGTGAGACACAGTCAGTGGGTGAGACGGAGCCAGTGGGTGAGACACAGTCAGTGGGTGAGACGGAGTCAGTGGGTGAGACGGAGTCAGTGGGTGAGACGGAGCCAGTGGGTGAGACACAGTCAGTGGGTGAGACACAGTCAGTGGTGAGACACAGTCAGTGGGTGAGACGGAGTCAGTGGGTGAGTCGGAGTCAGTGGGTGAGACGGAGTCAGTGGGTGAGACACAGTCAGTGGGTGAGACGGAGTCAGTGGGTGAGACGGAGTCAGTGGGTGAGACACAGTCAGTGGGTGAGACACAGTCAGTGGGTGAGACACAGTCAGTGGGTGAGACACAGTCAGTGGGTGAGTCGGAGTCAGTGGGTGAGACACAGTCAGTGGGTGAGACGGAGTCAGTGGGTGAGACGGAGTCAGTGGGTGAGACGGAGTCAGTGGGTGAGACACAGTCAGTGGGTGAGACGGAGCCAGTGGGTGAGACACAGTCAGTGGGTGAGACACAGTCAGTGGTTGAGACAGAGTCAGTGGGTGAGACGGAGTCAGTGGGTAAGACACAGTCAGTGGGTGAGACGGAGTCAGTGGGTAAGACAGAGTCAGTGGGTGAGATGGAGTCAGTGGGTAAGTCGGAGTCAGTGGGTAAGACGTAGGCAGTGGGTGAGACGGAGCCAGTGGGTGAGACACAGTCAGTGGGTGAGACACAGTCAGTGGGTGAGACAGAGTCAGTGGGTGAGACGGAGTCAGTGGGTGAGACACAGTCAATGGGTGAGACAGAGTCAGTGGGTGAGACGGAGTCAGTGGGTGAGACGGAGCCAGTGGGTGAGACGGAGCCAGTGGGTGAGACACAGTCAGTGGGTGAGACACAGTCAGTGGGTGAGACAGAGTCAGTGGGTGAGACGGAGTCAGTGGGTGAGACACAGTCAGTGGGTGAGACAGAGACAGTGGGTGAGACACAGTCAGTGGGTGAGACAGAGTCAGTGGGTGAGACGGAGTCAGTGGGTGAGACAGAGTCAGTGGGTGAGACAGAGTCAGTGGGTGAGACGGAGCCAGTGGGTGAGACGGAGCCAGTGGGTGAGACACAGTCAGTGGGTGAGACACAGTCAGTGGGTGAGACACAGTCAGTGGGTGAGACGGAGTCAGTGGGTAAGACGCAGTCAGTGGGTGAGACACAGTCAGTGGGTGAGACGGAGTCAGTGGGTGAGACGGAGTCAGTGGGTGAGACAGAGTCAGTGGGTAAGACACAGTCAGTGGGTGAGACGGAGTCAGTGGGTAAGAGACAGTGGGTAAGACACAGTCAGTGGGTGAGACGGAGCCAGTGGGTGAGACGGAGCCAGTGGGTGAGACACAGCCAGTGGGTGAGACACAGCCAGTGGGTGAGACAGAGATAGTGGGTGAGACACAGTGGGTGAGACGGAGTCAGTGGGTAAGTCGGAGTCAGTGGGTGAGACAGAGTCAGTGGGTGAGACGGAGTCAGTGGGTGAGACACAGTCAGTGGGTGAGACAGAGACAGTGGGTGAGACACAGTAAGTGGGTGAGACAAAGTCAGTGGTTGAGACAGAGTCAGTGGGTGAGACGGAGTCAGTGGGTGAGACACAGTCAGTGGGTGAGACGGAGCCAGTGGGTGAGACGGAGCCAGTGGGTGAGACGGAGCCAGTGGGTGAGACACAGCCAGTGGGTGAGACAGAGACAGTGGGTGAGACACAGTGGGTGAGACGGAGTCAGTGGGTGAGACGGAGTCAGTGGGTGAGACACAGTCAGTGGGTGAGACAGAGACAGTGGGTGAGACACAGTAAGTGGGTGAGACAGAGTCAGTGGGTGAGACAGAGACAGTGGGTGAGAAGGAGTCAGTGGGTAAGACAGAGTCAGTGGGTAAGACAGAGTCAGTGGGTGAGACAGAGCCAGTGGGTGAGACGGAGTCAGTAAGTGAGACACAGTCAGTGGGTGAGACGGAGTCAGTGGGTGAGACGGAGTCAGTGGGTAAGACACAGTCAGTGGGTGAGACGGAGTCAGTGGGTAAGAGACAGTGGGTAAGACAGAGACAGTGGGTGAGACACAGTCAGTGGGTGAGACAGAGACAGTGGGTGAGACACAGTCAGTGGGTGAGACGGAGTCAGTGGGTGAGACAGAGTCAGTGGGTGAGACGGAGCCAGTGGGTGAGACACAGTCAGTGGGTGAGACACAGTCAGTTGGTGAGACAGAGTCAGTGGGTGAGACGGAGTCGGTGGGTGAGACGGAGTCGGTGGGTCAGACGGAGTCAGTGGGTAAGACACAGTCAGTGGGTGAGACACAGTCAGTGGGTGAGACAGAGTCAGTGGGTGAGACGGAGCCAGTGGGTGAGACACAGTCAGTGGGTGAGACGGAGCCAGTGGGTGAGACACAGTCAGTGGGTGAGACGGAGTCAGTAGGTGAGACACAGTCAGTGGGTGAGACGGAGCAAGTGGGTGAGACACAGTCAGTGGGTGAGACACAGTCAGTGGTGAGACACAGTCAGTGGGTGAGACGGACTCAGTGGGTGAGACGGAGTCAGTGGGTGAGACACAGTCAGTGGGTGAGACGGAGTCAGTGGGTGAGACGGAGTCAGTGGGTGAGACGGAGTCAGTGGGTGAGACACAGTCAGTGGGTGAGACGGAGCCAGTGGGTGAGACACAGTCAGTGGGTGAGACGGAGTCAGTGGGTGAGACGGAGACAGTGGGTGAGACACAGTCAGTGGGTGAGACAGAGTCAGTGGCTGAGACGGAGTCAGTGGGTAAGACACAGTCAGTGGGTGAGACGGAGTCAGTGGGTGAGACGGAGTCAGTGGGTGAGACACAGTCAGTGGGTGAGACAGAGACAGTGGGTGAGACACAGTAAGTGGGTGAGACAGAGTCAGTGGGTGAGACAGAGACAGTGGGTGAGAAGGAGTCAGTGGGTAAGACAGAGTCAGTGGGTAAGACAGAGTCAGTGGGTGAGACAGAGCCAGTGGGTGAGACGGAGTCAGTGGGTGAGACACAGTCAGTGGGTGAGACACAGTCAGTGGGTGAGACGGACCCAGTGGGTGAGACACAGTCAGTGGGTGAGACACAGTCAGTGGGTGAGACAGAGTCAGTGGGTGAGACGGAGTCGGTGGGTGAGACACAGTCAGTGGGTGAGACGGAGCCAGTGGGTGAGACACAGTCAGTGGGTGAGACACAGTCAGTGGGTGAGACAGAGTCAGTGGGTGAGACAGAGTCAGTGGGTGAGACACAGTCATTGGGTGAGACACAGTCAGTGGGTGAGACACAGTCAGTGGGTGACACGGAGTCAGTGGGTGAGACGGAGTCAGTGGGTGAGACACAGTCAGTGTGTGAGACACAGTCAGTGGGTGAGACAGAGTCAGTGGGTAAGAGACAGTGGGTAAGACAGAGACAGTGGGTAAGAGACAGTGGGTGAGACACAGTCAGTGGGTGAGACAGAGACAGTGGGTAAGAGACAGTGGGTGAGACACAGTCAGTGGGTGAGACACAGTCAGTGGGTGAGACAGAGACAGTGGGTGAGACACAGTCAGTGGGTGAGACAGAGCCAGTGGGGAGACACAGTGGGTGAGACGGAGTCAGTGGGTAAGACACAGTCAGTGGGTGAGACGGAGCCAGTGGGTGAAACACAGTCAGTGGGTGAGACGGAGCCAGTGGGTGAGACACAGTCAGTGGGTGAGACAAAGTCAGTGGTTGAGACAGAGTCAGTGGGTGAGACGGAGTCAGTGGGTGAGACACAGTCAGTGGGTGAGACGGAGTCAGTGGGTAAGACGGAGTCAGTGGGTGAGACGGAGTCAGTGGGTAAGTCGGAGTCAGTGGGTAAGACACAGTCAGTGGGTGAGACAGAGTCAGTGGGTGAGACGGAGCCAGTGGGTGAGACACAGTCAGTGGGTGAGACACAGTCAGTGGGTGAGACAGAGTCAGTGGGTGAGACGGAGTCAGTGGGTGAGACACAGTCAGTGGGTGAGACAGAGACAGTTGGTGAGACATAGTCAGTGGGTGAGACGGAGTCAGTGGGTGAGACGGAGTCAGTGGGTGAGACAGAGTCAGTGGGTGAGACGGAGCCAGTGGGTGAGACACAGTCAGTGGGTGAGACACAGTCAGTGGGTGAGACACAGTCAGTGGGTGAGACACAGTCAGTCGGTGAGACGGAGTCAGTGGGTAAGACACAGTCAGTGGGTGAGACGGAGTCAGTGGGTGAGACGGAGTCAGTGGGTGAGACGCAGTCAGTGGGTGAGACGGAGTCAGTGGGTGAGACGGAGTCAGTGGGTGAGACAGAGTCAGTGGGTAAGACACAGTCAGTGGGTGAGACGGAGTCAGTGGGTAAGAGACAGTGGGTAAGACAGAGACAGTGGGTAAGACACAGTCAGTGGGTGAGACGGAGCCAGTGGGTGAGACGGAGCCAGTGGGTGAGACGGAGCCAGTGGGTGAGACACAGCCAGTGGGTGAGACAGAGACAGTGGGTGAGACACAGTGGGTGAGACGGAGACAGTGGGTAAGTCGGAGTCAGTGTGTAAGACGGAGCCAGTGGGTGAGACGGAGCCAGTGGGTGAGACACAGTCATTGGGTGAGACACAGTCAGTGGGTGAGACACAGTCAGTGGGTGAGACACAGTCAGTGGGTGAGACGGAGTCAGTGGGTGAGACACAGTCAGTGGGTGAGACGGAGCCAGTGGGTGAGACACAGTCAGTGTGTGAGACACAGTCAGTGGGTGAGACACAGTCAGTGGGTGAGACACAGTCAGTGGGTGAGACGGAATCAGTGGGTGAGACGGAGTCAGTGGGTAAGACACAGTCAGTGGGTGAGACGGAGTCAGTGGGTGAGACAGAGTCAGTGGGTGAGACACAGTCAGTGGGTGAGACGGAGTCAGTGGGTGAGACGAAGTCAGTGGGTAAGAGACAGTGGGTAAGACACAGTCAGTGGGAAGACAGTGGGTGAGACAGAGAGAGTGGGTGAGACATAGTGGGTGAGACAGAGTCAGTGGGTGAGACGGAGTCAGTGGGTAAGACAGAGTCAGTGGGTAAAAGACAGTGGGTAAGACAGAGTCAGTGGGAAGACAGTCAGTGGGTGAGACAGAGACAGTGGGTGAGACAGAGTCAGTGGGTGAGACGGAGTCAGTGGGTGAGACGGAGTCAGTGGGTAAACACAGTCAGTGGGTGAGACGGAGTCAGTGGGTAAGACAGAGTCAGTGGGTAAAAGACAGTGGGTAAGACAGAGTCAGTGGGAAGACAGTCAGTGGGTGAGACAGAGACAGTGGGTGAGACAGAGTCAGTGGGTGAGACGGAGTCAGTGGGTGAGACGGAGTCAGTGGGTAAACACAGTCAGTGGGTGAGACGGAGTCAGTGGGTAAGACAGAGTCAGTGGGAAGACAGTCAGTGGGTGAGACAGAGACAGTGGGTGAGACAGAGTCAGTGGGTGAGACGGAGTCAGTGGGTGAGACACAGTCAGTGGGTGAGACACAGTCAGTGGGTGAGACACAGTCAGTGGGTGAGACAGAGACAGTGGGTAAGACGGAGTCAGTGGGTGAGACACAGTCAGTGGGTGAGACGGAGTCAGTGGGTGAGACGGAGTCAGTGGGTGAGACGGAGTCAGTGGGTGAGACAGAGTCAGTGGGTAAGACACAGTCAGTGGGTGAGACGGAGTCAGTGGGTGAAACGGAGTCAGTGGGTAAGACACAGTCAGTGGGTGAGACGGAGTCAGTGGGTGAGACGGAGTCAGTGGGTGAGACGGAGTCAGTGGGTGAGACACAGTCAGTGGGTGAGACGGAGTCAGTGGGTGAGACGGAGTCAGTGGGTAAGACACAGTCAGTGGGTGAGACGGAGTCAGTGGGTGAGACGGAGTCAGTGGGTAAGACACAGTGGGTGAGACGGAGTCAGTGGGTGAGACGGAGTCAGTGGGTGAGACACAGTCAGTGGGTGAGACACAGTCAGTGGGTGAGACACAGTCAGTGGGTGAGACGGAGTCAGTGGGTGAGACGGAGTCAGTGGGTAAGAGACAGTGGGTAAGACAGAGACAGTGGGTGAGACACAGTCAGTGGGTGAGACAGAGACAGTGGGTGAGACACAGTCAGTGGGTGAGACGGAGTCAGTGGGTGAGACGGAGTCAGTGGGTGAGACGGAGCCAGTGGGTGAGACGGAGCCAGTGGGTGAGACGGAGCCAGTGGGTGAGACACAGTCAGTGGGTGAGACACAGTCAGTGGGTGAGACACAGTCAGTGGGTGAGACGGAGTCGGTGGGTGAGACGGAGTCGGTGGGTCAGACGGAGTCGGTGGGTCAGACGGAGTCGGTGGGCCAGACACAGTCAGTGGGTGAGACAGAGTCAGTGGGTGAGACAGAGTCAGTGGGTGAGACGGAGCCAGTGGGTGAGACACAGTCAGTGGGTGAGACGGAGCCAGTGGGTGAGACACAGTCAGTGGGTGAGACGGAGTCAGTGGGTGAGACGGAGTCAGTGGGTGAGACGGAGCCAGTGGGTGAGACACAGTCAGTGGGTGAGACACAGTCAGTGGTGAGACACAGTCAGTGGGTGAGACGGAGTCAGTGGGTGAGTCGGAGTCAGTGGGTGAGACGGAGTCAGTGGGTGAGACACAGTCAGTGGGTGAGACGGAGTCAGTGGGTGAGACGGAGTCAGTGGGTGAGACACAGTCAGTGGGTGAGACACAGTCAGTGGGTGAGACACAGTCAGTGGGTGAGACACAGTCAGTGGGTGAGTCGGAGTCAGTGGGTGAGACACAGTCAGTGGGTGAGACGGAGTCAGTGGGTGAGACGGAGTCAGTGGGTGAGACGGAGTCAGTGGGTGAGACACAGTCAGTGGGTGAGACAGAGACAGTGGGTGAGACACAGTCAGTGGGTGAGACACAGTCAGTGGGTGAGACGGAGTCAGTGGGTGAGACGGAGCCAGTGGGTGAGACGGAGCCAGTGGGTGAGACACAGCCAGTGGTTGAGACACAGCCAGTGGGTGAGACACAGTCAGTGGGTGAGACAGAGTCAGTGGGTGAGACACAGTCAGTGGGTGAGACGGAGCCAGTGTGTGAGACACAGTCAGTGGGTGAGACACAGTCAGTGGGTGAGACACAGTCAGTGGGTGAGACACAGTCAGTGGGTGAGACGGAGTCAGTGGGTGAGACGGAGTCAGTGGGTGAGACACAGTCAGTGGGTGAGACGGAGTCAGTGGGTGAGACACAGTCAGTGGGTGAGACACAGTCAGTGGGTGAGACAGAGTCAGTGGGTGAGACGGAGTCAGTGGGTGAGACACAGTCAGTGGGTGAGACAGAGACAGTGGGTGAGACACAGTCAGTGGGTGAGACAGAGTCAGTGGGTGAGACGGAGTCAGTGGGTGAGACAGAGTCAGTGGGTGAGACAGAGTCAGTGGGTGAGACGGAGCCAGTGGGTGAGACGGAGCCAGTGGGTGAGACACAGTCAGTGGGTGAGACACAGTCAGTGGGTGAGACACAGTCAGTGGGTGAGACGGAGTCAGTGGGTAAGACGCAGTCAGTGGGTGAGACACAGTCAGTGGGTGAGACGGAGTCAGTGGGTGAGACGGAGTCAGTGGGTGAGACAGAGTCAGTGGGTAAGACACAGTCAGTGGGTGAGACGGAGTCAGTGGGTGAGACGGAGCCAGTGGGTGAGACACAGCCAGTGGGTGAGACAGAGACAGTGGGTGAGACACAGTGGGTGAGACGGAGTCAGTGGGTAAGTCGGAGTCAGTGGGTGAGACAGAGTCAGTGGGTGAGACGGAGTCAGTGGGTGAGACACAGTCAGTGGGTGAGACAGAGACAGTGGGTGAGACACAGTAAGTGGGTGAGACAAAGTCAGTGGTTGAGACAGAGTCAGTGGGTGAGACGGAGTCAGTGGGTGAGACACAGTCAGTGGGTGAGACGGAGCCAGTGGGTGAGACGGAGCCAGTGGGTGAGACGGAGCCAGTGGGTGAGACACAGCCAGTGGGTGAGACAGAGACAGTGGGTGAGACACAGTGGGTGAGACGGAGTCAGTGGGTGAGACGGAGTCAGTGGGTGAGACACAGTCAGTGGGTGAGACAGAGACAGTGGGTGAGACACAGTCAGTGGGTGAGACACAGGCAGTGGGTGAGACAGAGTCAGTGGGTGAGACAGAGACAGTGGGTGAGACAGAGACAGTGGGTGAGACACAGTGGGTGAGACGGAGTCAGTGGGTGAGACGGAGTCAGTGGGTGAGACACAGTCAGTGGGTGAGACAGAGACAGTGGGTGAGACACAGTCAGTGGGTGAGACACAGTCAGTGGGTGAGACAGAGTCAGTGGGTGAGACAGAGACAGTGGGTGAGACACAGTGGGTGAGACGGAGTCAGTGGGTGAGACGGAGTCAGTGGGTGAGACACAGTCAGTGGGTGAGACAGAGACAGTGGGTGAGACACAGTCAGTGGGTGAGACACAGTCAGTGGGTGAGACACAGTCAGTGGGTGAGACGGAGTCAGTGGGTGAGACGGAGTCAGTGGGTGAGAAGGAGTCAGTGGGTAAGACAGAGTCAGTGGGTAAGACAGAGTCAGTGGGTGAGACAGAGCCAGTGGGTGAGACGGAGTCAGTAAGTGAGACACAGTCAGTGGGTGAGACGGAGTCAGTGGGTGAGACGGAGTCAGTGGGTAAGACACAGTCAGTGGGTGAGACGGAGTCAGTGGGTAAGAGACAGTGGGTAAGACAGAGACAGTGGGTGAGACACAGTCAGTGGGTGAGACAGAGACAGTGGGTGAGACACAGTCAGTGGGTGAGACGGAGTCAGTGGGTGAGACAGAGTCAGTGGGTGAGACGGAGCCAGTGGGTGAGACACAGTCAGTGGGTGAGACACAGTCAGTTGGTGAGACAGAGTCAGTGGGTGAGACGGAGTCGGTGGGTGAGACGGAGTCGGTGGGTCAGACGGAGTCAGTGGGTAAGACACAGTCAGTGGGTGAGACACAGTCAGTGGGTGAGACAGAGTCAGTGGGTGAGACGGAGCCAGTGGGTGAGACACAGTCAGTGGGTGAGACGGAGCCAGTGGGTGAGACACAGTCAGTGGGTGAGACGGAGTCAGTAGGTGAGACACAGTCAGTGGGTGAGACGGAGCAAGTGGGTGAGACACAGTCAGTGGGTGAGACACAGTCAGTGGTGAGACACAGTCAGTGGGTGAGACGGACTCAGTGGGTGAGACGGAGTCAGTGGGTGAGACACAGTCAGTGGGTGAGACGGAGTCAGTGGGTGAGACGGAGTCAGTGGGTGAGACGGAGTCAGTGGGTGAGACACAGTCAGTGGGTGAGACGGAGCCAGTGGGTGAGACACAGTCAGTGGGTGAGACGGAGTCAGTGGGTGAGACGGAGACAGTGGGTGAGACACAGTCAGTGGGTGAGACAGAGTCAGTGGCTGAGACGGAGTCAGTGGGTAAGACACAGTCAGTGGGTGAGACGGAGTCAGTGGGTGAGACGGAGTCAGTGGGTGAGACACAGTCAGTGGGTGAGACAGAGACAGTGGGTGAGACACAGTAAGTGGGTGAGACAGAGTCAGTGGGTGAGACAGAGACAGTGGGTGAGAAGGAGTCAGTGGGTAAGACAGAGTCAGTGGGTAAGACAGAGTCAGTGGGTGAGACAGAGCCAGTGGGTGAGACGGAGTCAGTGGGTGAGACACAGTCAGTGGGTGAGACACAGTCAGTGGGTGAGACGGACCCAGTGGGTGAGACACAGTCAGTGGGTGAGACACAGTCAGTGGGTGAGACAGAGTCAGTGGGTGAGACGGAGTCGGTGGGTGAGACACAGTCAGTGGGTGAGACGGAGCCAGTGGGTGAGACACAGTCAGTGGGTGAGACACAGTCAGTGGGTGAGACAGAGTCAGTGGGTGAGACAGAGTCAGTGGGTGAGACACAGTCATTGGGTGAGACACAGTCAGTGGGTGAGACACAGTCAGTGGGTGACACGGAGTCAGTGGGTGAGACGGAGTCAGTGGGTGAGACACAGTCAGTGTGTGAGACACAGTCAGTGGGTGAGACAGAGTCAGTGGGTAAGAGACAGTGGGTAAGACAGAGACAGTGGGTAAGAGACAGTGGGTGAGACACAGTCAGTGGGTGAGACAGAGACAGTGGGTAAGAGACAGTGGGTGAGACACAGTCAGTGGGTGAGACACAGTCAGTGGGTGAGACAGAGACAGTGGGTGAGACACAGTCAGTGGGTGAGACAGAGCCAGTGGGGAGACACAGTGGGTGAGACGGAGTCAGTGGGTAAGACACAGTCAGTGGGTGAGACGGAGCCAGTGGGTGAAACACAGTCAGTGGGTGAGACGGAGCCAGTGGGTGAGACACAGTCAGTGGGTGAGACAAAGTCAGTGGTTGAGACAGAGTCAGTGGGTGAGACGGAGTCAGTGGGTGAGACACAGTCAGTGGGTGAGACGGAGTCAGTGGGTAAGACAGAGTCAGTGGGTGAGACGGAGTCAGTGGGTAAGTCGGAGTCAGTGGGTAAGACACAGTCAGTGGGTGAGACAGAGTCAGTGGGTGAGACGGAGCCAGTGGGTGAGACACAGTCAGTGGGTGAGACACAGTCAGTGGGTGAGACAGAGTCAGTGGGTGAGACGGAGTCAGTGGGTGAGACACAGTCAGTGGGTGAGACAGAGACAGTTGGTGAGACATAGTCAGTGGGTGAGACGGAGTCAGTGGGTGAGACGGAGTCAGTGGGTGAGACAGAGTCAGTGGGTGAGACGGAGCCAGTGGGTGAGACACAGTCAGTGGGTGAGACACAGTCAGTGGGTGAGACACAGTCAGTGGGTGAGACACAGTCAGTCGGTGAGACGGAGTCAGTGGGTAAGACACAGTCAGTGGGTGAGACGGAGTCAGTGGGTGAGACGGAGTCAGTGGGTGAGACGCAGTCAGTGGGTGAGACGGAGTCAGTGGGTGAGACGGAGTCAGTGGGTGAGACAGAGTCAGTGGGTAAGACACAGTCAGTGGGTGAGACGGAGTCAGTGGGTAAGAGACAGTGGGTAAGACAGAGACAGTGGGTAAGACACAGTCAGTGGGTGAGACGGAGCCAGTGGGTGAGACGGAGCCAGTGGGTGAGACGGAGCCAGTGGGTGAGACACAGCCAGTGGGTGAGACAGAGACAGTGGGTGAGACACAGTGGGTGAGACGGAGACAGTGGGTAAGTCGGAGTCAGTGTGTAAGACGGAGCCAGTGGGTGAGACGGAGCCAGTGGGTGAGACACAGTCATTGGGTGAGACACAGTCAGTGGGTGAGACACAGTCAGTGGGTGAGACACAGTCAGTGGGTGAGACGGAGTCAGTGGGTGAGACACAGTCAGTGGGTGAGACGGAGCCAGTGGGTGAGACACAGTCAGTGTGTGAGACACAGTCAGTGGGTGAGACACAGTCAGTGGGTGAGACACAGTCAGTGGGTGAGACGGAATCAGTGGGTGAGACGGAGTCAGTGGGTAAGACACAGTCAGTGGGTGAGACGGAGTCAGTGGGTGAGACAGAGTCAGTGGGTGAGACACAGTCAGTGGGTGAGACGGAGTCAGTGGGTGAGACGGAATCAGTGGGTGAGACGGAGTCAGTGGGTAAGACACAGTCAGTGGGTGAGACGGAGTCAGTGGGTGAGACAGAGTCAGTGGGTGAGACACAGTCAGTGGGTGAGACGGAGTCAGTGGGTGAGACGAAGTCAGTGGGTAAGAGACAGTGGGTAAGACACAGTCAGTGGGAAGACAGTGGGTGAGACAGAGAGAGTGGGTGAGACATAGTGGGTGAGACAGAGTCAGTGGGTGAGACGGAGTCAGTGGGTAAGACAGAGTCAGTGGGTAAAAGACAGTGGGTAAGACAGAGTCAGTGGGAAGACAGTCAGTGGGTGAGACAGAGACAGTGGGTGAGACAGAGTCAGTGGGTGAGACGGAGTCAGTGGGTGAGACGGAGTCAGTGGGTAAACACAGTCAGTGGGTGAGACGGAGTCAGTGGGTAAGACAGAGTCAGTGGGTAAAAGACAGTGGGTAAGACAGAGTCAGTGGGAAGACAGTCAGTGGGTGAGACAGAGACAGTGGGTGAGACAGAGTCAGTGGGTGAGACGGAGTCAGTGGGTGAGACGGAGTCAGTGGGTAAACACAGTCAGTGGGTGAGACGGAGTCAGTGGGTAAGACAGAGTCAGTGGGAAGACAGTCAGTGGGTGAGACAGAGACAGTGGGTGAGACAGAGTCAGTGGGTGAGACGGAGTCAGTGGGTGAGACACAGTCAGTGGGTGAGACACAGTCAGTGGGTGAGACACAGTCAGTGGGTGAGACAGAGACAGTGGGTAAGACGGAGTCAGTGGGTGAGACACAGTCAGTGGGTGAGACGGAGTCAGTGGGTGAGACGGAGTCAGTGGGTGAGACGGAGTCAGTGGGTGAGACAGAGTCAGTGGGTAAGACACAGTCAGTGGGTGAGACGGAGTCAGTGGGTGAGACGGAGTCAGTGGGTAAGACACAGTCAGTGGGTGAGACGGAGTCAGTGGGTGAGACGGAGTCAGTGGGTGAGACGGAGTCAGTGGGTGAGACACAGTCAGTGGGTGAGACGGAGTCAGTGGGTGAGACAGAGTCAGTGGGTAAGACACAGTCAGTGGGTGAGACGGAGTCAGTGGGTGAGACGGAGTCAGTGGGTAAGACACAGTGGGTGAGACGGAGTCAGTGGGTGAGACGGAGTCAGTGGGTGAGACACAGTCAGTGGGTGAGACACAGTCAGTGGGTGAGACACAGTCAGTGGGTGAGACGGAGTCAGTGGGTGAGACGGAGTCAGTGGGTAAGAGACAGTGGGTAAGACAGAGACAGTGGGTGAGACACAGTCAGTGGGTGAGACAGAGACAGTGGGTGAGACACAGTCAGTGGGTGAGACGGAGTCAGTGGGTGAGACGGAGTCAGTGGGTGAGACGGAGCCAGTGGGTGAGACGGAGCCAGTGGGTGAGACGGAGCCAGTGGGTGAGACACAGTCAGTGGGTGAGACACAGTCAGTTGGTGAGACAGAGTCAGTGGGTGAGACGGAGTCGGTGGGTGAGACGGAGTCGGTGGGTCAGACGGAGTCGGTGGGCCAGACACAGTCGGTGGGTGAGACAGAGTCAGTGGGTGAGACAGAGTCAGTGGGTGAGACAGAGTCAGTGGGTGAGACGGAGCCAGTGGGTGAGACACAGTCAGTGGGTGAGACGGAGCCAGTGGGTGAGACACAGTCAGTGGGTGAGACGGAGTCAGTGGGTGAGACGGAGTCAGTGGGTGAGACGGAGCCAGTGGGTGAGACACAGTCAGTGGGTGAGACACAGTCAGTGGTGAGACACAGTCAGTGGGTGAGACGGAGTCAGTGGGTGAGTCGGAGTCAGTGGGTGAGACGGAGTCAGTGGGTGAGACACAGTCAGTGGGTGAGACGGAGTCAGTGGGTGAGACGGAGTCAGTGGGTGAGACACAGTCAGTGGGTGAGACACAGTCAGTGGGTGAGACACAGTCAGTGGGTGAGTCGGAGTCAGTGGGTGAGACACAGTCAGTGGGTGAGACACAGTCAGTGGGTGAGACGGAGTCAGTGGGTGAGACGGAGTCAGTGGGTGAGACACAGTCAGTGGGTGAGACAGAGACAGTGGGTGAGACACAGTCAGTGGGTGAGACACAGTCAGTGGGTGAGACGGAGTCAGTGGGTGAGATGGAGCCAGTGGGTGAGACGGAGCCAGTGGGTGAGACACAGCCAGTGGTTGAGACACAGCCAGTGGGTGAGACACAGTCAGTGGGTGAGACAGAGTCAGTGGGTGAGACACAGTCAGTGGGTGAGACGGAGCCAGTGTGTGAGACACAGTCAGTGGGTGAGACACAGTCAGTGGGTGAGACACAGTCAGTGGGTGAGACACAGTCAGTGGGTGAGACGGAGTCAGTGGGTGAGACGGAGTCAGTGGGTGAGACACAGTCAGTGGGTGAGACGGAGTCAGTGGGTGAGACGGAGTCAGTGGGTGAGACACAGTCAGTGGGTGAGACGGAGTCAGTGGGTGAGACGGAGTCAGTGGGTAAGAGACAGTGGGTAAGACACAGTCAGTGGGAAGACAGTGGGTGAGACAGAGACAGTGGGTGAGACACAGTGGGTGAGACAGAGTCAGTGGGTGAGACGGAGTCAGTGGGTAAGACAGAGTCAGTGGGTAAGAGACAGTGGGTAAGACAGAGTCAGTGGGAAGACAGTCAGTGGGTGAGACAGAGACAGTGGGTGAGACAGAGTCAGTGGGTGAGACGGAGTCAGTGGGTAAGACAGAGTCAGTGGGTAAGACACAGTCAGTGGGTGAGACGGAGTCAGTGGGTGAGAGACAGTGGGTAAGACGGAGTCAGTGGGTGAGACACACTCAGTGGGTGAGACGGAGTCAGTGGGTGAGACGGAGTCAGTGGGTGAGACACAGTCAGTGGGTGAGACGGAGTCAGTGGGTGAGACGGAGTCAGTGGGTGAGACAGAGTCAGTGGGTGAGACGGAGTCAGTGGGTAAGACACAGTCAGTGGGTGAGACGGAGTCAGTGGGTGAGACGGAGTCAGTGGGTAAGACACAGTGGGTGAGACGGAGTCAGTGGGTGAGACACAGTCAGTGGGTGAGACACAGTCAGTGGGTGAGACACAGTCAGTGGGTGAGACGGAGTCAGTGGGTAAGACGCAGTCAGTGGGTGAGACACAGTCAGTGGGTGAGACAGAGACAGTGGGTGAGACACAGTCAGTGGGTGAGACACAGTCAGTGGGTGAGACGGAGTCAGTGGGTAAGAGACAGTGGGTAAGACAGAGACAGTGGGTGAGACACAGTCAGTGGGTGAGACGGAGCCAGTGGGTGAGACGGAGCCAGTGGGTGAGACGGAGCCAGTGGTTGAGACACAGCCAGTGGGTGAGACAGAGACAGTGGGTGAGACACAGTGGGTGAGACGGAGTCAGTGGGTAAGTTGGAGTCAGTGTGTAAGACGGAGCCAGTGGGTGAGACGGAGCCAGTGGGTGAGACACAGTCAGTGGGTGAGACACAGTCAGTGGGTGAGACGGAGTCAGTGGGTGAGACACAGTCAGTGGGTGAGACGGAGCCAGTGGGTGAGACGGAGCCAGTGTGTGAGACACAGTCAGTGGGTGAGACACAGTCAGTGGGTGAGACACAGTCAGTGGGTGAGACGGAGTCAGTGGGTGAGACGGAGTCAGTGGGTAAGACACAGTCAGTGGGTGAGACGGAGTCAGTGGGTGAGACAGAGTCAGTGGGTAAGACACAGTCAGTGGGTGAGACGGAGTCAGTGGGTGAGACGGAGTCAGTGGGTAAGAGACAGTGGGTAAGACACAGTCAGTGGGAAGACAGTGGGTGAGATAGAGAGAGTGGGTGAGACATAGTGGGTGAGACAGAGTCAGTGGGTGAGACGGAGTCAGTGGGTAAGACAGAGTCAGTGGGTAAGAGACAGTGGGTTAGACAGAGTCAGTGGGAAGACAGTCAGTGGGTGAGACAGAGACAGTGGGTGAGACAGAGTCAGTGGGTGAGACGGAGTCAGTGGGTAAGACAGAGTCAGTGGGTAAGAGACAGTGGGTAAGACAGAGTCAGTGGGAAGACAGTCAGTGGGTGAGACAGAGACAGTGGGTAAGACGGAGTCAGTGGGTGCGACACAGTCAGTGGGTGAGACGGAGTCAGTGGGTGAGACGGAGTCAGTGGGTGAGACGGAGTCAGTGGGTGAGACACAGTCAGTGGGTGAGACGGAGTCAGTGGGTGAGACAGAGTCAGTGGGTAAGACACAGTCAGTGGGTGAGACGGAGTCAGTGGGTGAGACAGAGTCAGTGGGTAAGACACAGTGGGTGAGACGGAGTCAGTGGGTGAGACGGATTCAGTGGGTGAGACACAGTCAGTGGGTGAGACGGAGTCAGTGGGTGAGACAGAGTCAGTGGGTAAGACACAGTCAGTGGGTTAGACGGAGTCAGTGGGTAAGAGACAGTGGGTAAGACAGAGACAGTGGGTGAGACACAGTCAGTGGGTGAGACAGAGACAGTGGGTGAGACACAGTCAGTGGGTGAGACGGAGTCAGTGGGTGAGACGGAGTCAGTGGGTGAGACGGAGTCAGTGGGTGAGACGGAGCCAGTGGGTGAGACGGAGCCAGTGGGTGAGACACAGTCAGTGGGTGAGACACAGTCAGTTGGTGAGACAGAGTCGGTGGGTGAGACGGAGTCGGTGGGTGAGACGGAGTCAGTGGGTCAGACGGAGTCAGTGGGTCAGACGGAGTCAGTGGGTCAGACACAGTCAGTGGGTGAGACACAGTCAGTGGGTGAGACGGAGTCAGTGGGTGAGACAGAGTCAGTGGGTAAGACACAGTCAGTGGGTGAGACGGAGTCAGTGGGTAAGAGACAGTGGGTAAGACACAGTCAGTGGGAAGACAGTCAGTGGGTGAGACAGAGACAGTGGGTGAGACACAGTGGGTGAGACAGAGTCAGTGGGTGAGACGGAGTCAGTGGGTAAGACAGAGTCAGTGGGTAAGAGACAGTGGGTAAGACAGAGTCAGTGGGAAGACAGTCAGTGGGTGAGACAGAGACAGTGGGTGAGACAGAGTCAGTGGGTGAGACGGAGTCAGTGGGTAAGACAGAGTCAGTGGGTAAGACAGAGTCAGTGGGTGAGAGACAGTGGGTAAGACGGAGTCAGTGGGTGAGACGGAGTCAGTGGGTGAGACACAGTCAGTGGGTGAGACGGAGTCAGTGGGTGAGACAGAGTCAGTGGGTAAGACACAGTCAGTGGGTGAGACGGAGTCAGTGGGTGAGACAGAGTCAGTGGGTAAGACACAGTCAGTGGGTGAGACGGAGTCAGTGGGTAAGAGACAGTGGGTAAGACACAGTCAGTGGGAAGACAGTCAGTGGGTGAGACAGAGACAGTGGGTGAGACACAGTGGGTGAGACAGAGTCAGTGGGTGAGACGGAGTCAGTGGGTAAGACAGAGTCAGTGGGTAAGAGACAGTGGGTAAGACAGAGTCAGTGGGAAGACAGTCAGTGGGTGAGACAGAGACAGTGGGTGAGACAGAGTCAGTGGGTGAGACGGAGTCAGTGGGTAAGACAGAGTCAGTGGGTAAGACAGAGTCAGTGGGTGAGAGACAGTGGGTAAGACGGAGTCAGTGGGTGAGACGGAGTCAGTGGGTGAGACAGAGTCAGTGGGTAAGACACAGTCAGTGGGTGAGACGGAGTCAGTGGGTGAGACAGAGTCAGTGGGTAAGACACAGTCAGTGGGTGAGACGGAGTCAGTGGGTAAGACACAGTCAGTGGGTGAGACGGAGTCAGTGGGTAAGACACAGTCAGTGGGTGAGACGGAGTCAGTGGGTGAGACGGAGTAGTGGGTAAGAGACAGTGGGTAAGACGGAGTCAGGGGGTAAGAGACAGTGGGTAAGACAGAGACAATGGGTAAGACGGAGTCAGTGGGTAAGAGACAGTGGGTGAGACGGAGTCAGTGGGTGAGACGGAGTCAGTGGGGAGACACAGTCAGTGGGTGAGACACAGTCAGTGGGGAGACACGGTGGGTGCGACGGAGTCAGTGGGAAGACGAGGACAAGCCTGTGGATACTTAACGTGAGTGGGCAGAGTAGCCCTTTGCTGTCCTGCCTGGAGCGCCCTTCACAGTGCCAGAGCACGGCCCTTACACCTGCCTAGGGGCTGTTGTTCGGGTTATTCTTCCCTCCCCAGGGTTTTAGTGAGCGCCTGTTGTGTCTTGGAATGGTTCAGATGTCAGAGCTTGTTTATGTGGGGACCAAGTGGGTATTTTCAGAGTAGCAGCTTGTGTTTATCCTGTAGTGCAAGGGAGAGAGAACGTAAATCTTTGTAAAGGTAGGTAGTGCATTTGTATTTGTAGAAATTAAATTTTATTTTATCTCTCTTAAAGTTTTAATTAACAAAAAATAGTTTGAATGCGTCATATACCTTCCACAGAGTGGAGCCAGGTAGAATCCTCAAGCCACCCTCAGATGCCTTCAACAGTTCAGTGTCTGCCCCTTTCAGATTGCCTTCGTGAATACATGTCATAAGTATCCTCACACCAGAGGTCCACGCACATGCCTGTCCACACCTTCACCACACATATGCTCTTCCTGTCCTCTGGGCTGCCTGGAGGACTGGGGGGCAGCATGTCCATCCTCTGGCAGGCTCAGGTTGGCCCGCTTCCTGAGCTCACCCAGGCTGGCCCTGGAAGGAGGTGGTGGTGATCACTGCAGTGGTCTCAGGAAAGGACAAGGTGGTCTGGGCTTGCTATCTCCAGTGGTGTGCCTCAGGGTGCCTGCGATGGGATGCAGTGGCCTCCTGGTAGACTGCTCCTCGGGCCTGGGTGTGCCGCCCAGGTCCCATCCCGTGAAGGTGGGGAGCCTCTCAGCACTTAGACCTGGAACAGGAAGGATGTCTTCACCAAGTTTGCCTGTGACCACCAGGTTCACCCGTGGCCAGCACCCGGTTCCTAGTTGCTGCCCCTCGTCCCCAGCATGTCCCCGGGTGGGGGAAGGCTGCCTCCTGTCCCAGCCATATCTCTAAGGTTGTGCTGTCTCATTTAGTTACCTAATTAACCCTGAGACTTGCTCAGAGTAGCAGAGTCCTCTGGTGTTATTTCTTCTTTGTGTGTGTGTGTGTGTGTGCGCGCTCACGCTGGGGACCTAACCCATGGTGCTTAGCCACTGACCCTACATTCCCAGCCCTTTTTTATTTTTTGTTTAGAGACAGGGTCTTGTTCAGTTGCTTATGGGCCTCAGTAATTGATGAGGTTGGCTTTGAATTTGCAGTCCTCTTGCCTCAGCCTCCTGAGCAGGGGAATTACAGGCGTGTGCCACTGCACACAGCTCTCTGATGTTATTTCTGAATTAGCTCTTCTATACTTACTAGGGAATGAGTCCTTAGTGAGATCTGAAATTAAACTAGTTTGCAACTGGGTTTTAACGTACCTCATTTTTCCTTTTAATCATTCTTCAGAGAATGTTTGTTGAGTGTTAATCTGTGTCAGGTACTGTTTTAGGAACTGAAGGTGGAGTCCTGTGCAAAACAGACAAAGCCTGGGCTTTCCTGGAGCATGTATTCTAGCAAAGGAAGATGGATAAGAATAGGATGTGAAGAGCCATGTGCTGGAGGGGATGGGGAAGGGGGAGGGGTTCGGCATTCCCAGGACAGCATTCCAAGAAGCTGAAAAGCCATCCCTGAGAAGGTGATTTTGTACTAGGGCCAAAGAACATGAGGGAGTGAGCCTGTGAGTCCTGGGATGGATGCTCCAGACCAAATCTCAGGTCAAGACTGGAGCTGCCTGTTACGCTGGGGTATCAGCCAGAGACTGAGGAGTGAGCGCAGGCATTGGGCCCCAGCCAATTAGCCCTGGCTCAGTTCTAGAAAGGGCTCCTTCATCTGCTGAGCTGAGGGCAGCCCCTGCAGGCCACGGAGCGGCAGTGCATCCATGGGGCTGTGCAGAGGGCAGAACCAGAAGAAGTTGCTGGCAGGGAGTGTGGGCCCAAGAGGATCCTCAGGCAGGATGCCAGGCCCCAGGAGGATGGACTTGGTCGGAGGGTTGCCCTGGAGCTTTTGGGCGATGGTCAGAGGTTCTGTTTGGGACGTGTTACACTTTGATATATTGAAAAGACAGTTGTGTGTCTGAGTGTAGAATTTCGGGAAGCAGTTTTGGCTGGAGAGAGAGGTTTGGGGACTCGATTTTAGGTAGCTTGTGTGTGTCTCTTTGCAGTCCTAAGATGCTCACACAGTGGTCCTTTTCCTCCCCATCTAGGTGAAAGGCCATTTAAATGCAGCGAGTGTGGAAAAGCTTTCAACCAGAAGGGGGCATTGCAGACCCACATGATCAAGCATACGGGCGAGAAGCCCCATGCCTGTGCCTTTTGCCCTGCTGCCTTTTCTCAGAAGGGGAATCTCCAGTCCCACGTGCAGAGAGTTCACTCAGAGGTGAGCATGCATCTGGGGGTTGCACAGCCTGTGGGAGACACCTTGCCTTAAGGGTGAACCATTGTTTAGAATTGCAGAGTGAGTTTGTGCTGAGCAACCTGTTTTAGAAGAAATGTGTATTGGAACTTTTTGGATAAATAGGTAAAAATGTATGTGGAACCTTAGATGGATAAGTATCTGAAAATAATCATAATATCTTTGTTAGTTAAGATCTATTAGCCAAACAATGTCTGTCATCCCTTTAGTGAACTCAAAATATAGATACAGTAAGTTAAGAATCTGAAAGACAAAATATAAAGTTGAGAGGAAGAAAGCAGTGTTCCTGTTGCTGACATCCCTTAACGTGAGCATGGCCTGTGGCCTGCAGAGGCTCTCCAGCCTGTGCTGCTGGCTCTGCCTTTCTGCATGTTCCATCCACTGTGACTACGTCCCCCTTGTCTTTGGGTCCCAGTGATTTGCAGATTCTCTGGCATTACTTTTGTTAAGTAGGATAACCTTTGCTCTTACTAATTGTCATGATCTGGTCTCTTATTACTGTAGAATATAAAGAAATATTTAAGCAACACAAATACTTTTGTTATGGATAAATTTAGTCCACGAAACATCTTGAGCAATGAAAACGACTGTATTTTAAAAAGTAAATATTTATCTTTTTAATTTTTCCTTGGAGTTAAACCATAGGCACCTCTTAAATGACTAGGGAGTTAATAAAAACATAATAAAACAAAGGTAGAAATTGTCTTTGATTATAGAATAGCAGAATAAAATCTAAAATGAAGAAAATGGAATTTTAAGTTTAAAAACCCTATATACTTCACGTAGTTTTATAATCACATTAAAATATAATTTTATAATCACAAAAATAATAACAAATTATTTTTAAAACATAATTTATTGAATTCCAAAATCAATAAATTATTTTTAAAAAATCTTTGTTATCCAAGGCCTAGAGGCAGTAGAAGGGCGTGTGACGTCGGCCTGGGTTGGCCTGGGAAGCCTGGCCTGGGAGTTTTCTGGGGCCTGGAGTCCTCCTCTTGTGTTGCTGGGGATCGCTGTTGTCTGTGGCTTGGGGGATGCCTCCCTGGAGCTCGGGACAGTGCTGAAGGATGCCCTGTGCCCCTCATATAGAGAGCCCTGCAGTGGGCAGGGACTGGCCTGTGCCTCTTGAGGATGCCCTGAGCCCTGTGCTGGGGTGGGCTGTTCCAGAGTGGCCTCTGCAGAGTGTGACTATTATCCAGTCCTTAAATTTGGTTCTTGGTGAGGTGCCAGAAATAGAGTGGAGGTTCTTCCTCACATTCAGCTGGGCCAGTGAGTTTTCAAGCAAGCCTTCCTCACTAATGGTAACTCACGGGGGTTTTAGTAATAGTGAATGTTTTGGATGCTTTCTCTATTCACAGGCGTTCTTATTTTTATTACTCTCTATGGTCTGTTTCTAGCTTTACTGTTGTTCTAAAAATTAGTCCTTGATAATGAATATCAAAATTGGTGATGAAAAATGTACACATTGTGGTCCTTCTTCTCAACCTGCATCTAAGGCCCTCGAAAACTCGTTTTTCAGTCATGTTTCTCTCTAACCTTCATTATTGAACATTATGTTCAGCTGTTTAAGAAACTGAAAACATGTTAGATGTTTTATTTTTTATTAAATTACAATAAATGAAAAGCATGTTTCTTAACTTGAGCCATTTCTCATGTACAAAGACTACAATTTCAGTTAATCTCAATATCAAAGAGTTGGGTCATTGATTCTATAGCTGTCTACTTCAAAAGAAAGAACAATGTTGAAGGCTTGTTTTTTATCATTTTGAATGGAATAATAAATTATGACTTGCTATAATTTAAATATACTTTTCAAAACAACTTTTTCTCCTTTTCTGTCAGGTCAAGAGTGGTCCTACCTACAACTGTACAGCATGTAGCTGTGTATTCAAGAGCCTCGGCAGCCTGAATACGCACATCAGTAAGATGCACATGGGGGGGCCCCCGAATCCCACGAGCTCTGCGGGGACCGCGCACGTCATCACGGTAAGTTTAGGGACTTGGGAATCAGGGGATTGCTTATTTATTTATTTTTTTAACTAAAATCTGTCATTTTAAGTACAACCTTTAACATTGAACATGAAATTTGTATTAGTACCAGAAAGGGTCTGTGGAGGTTTTTCTCTGGAGATAAGGTGTTGCTTTTTTTGTTAATCAGTGAAAGTCAATCTTTTTAAACTTCAGAATAATAGTAGATGATACCATCTGAACTCATTAGAGTGAGATGAAATGTCAGTTATTCATGGAATTACAACTCCTACCATCAGTGTGATTGATAATTATTGAATATTATTTATCTTTGCATTATAATTTAAGAGTTGATTAGCGTGCATAGACAGAATGTCTCTCTTTCTAACGTCAGGGTTCTACTAGATGTTAGTGCTCTTGAGGACAGTGTGTGTGACTGTTTCTTCTGTTGAAGTTGGAAAGCCTTGTTTCTCCTGACTGTATTGCTGCATTCCAGGCCACGCTGTTTCAGACCTTGCCTCTGCAGCAGACGGACACCCAGGCCTCCGCAGCCTCAAGCCAGCAGAACTCTCAGGCCGTGACGGATGTCATCCAGCAGCTTCTGGAACTCTCAGAGCCAGGGCCTGTGGAGTCCCACCAGTCCCCACAGCCCGGGCAGCAGCTGAGCATCACAGTGGGCATCAACCAGGACATTCTACAGGTGAAGCACATTTGCCTGCCTGCCTGAGGTTTCCACCTGAGTGCTATCAGAAACTAGGGTCACGGTGCCAGGTGGGCAGGCAGGCTTGCCTGAGTGAAGGCACCTGGCTGCACGTGGGCACTGGAGGAGGAGACAGTGAGAAGTGCATGCTGTTTTGAGGCCCATGGACAGTGTAGAATCCCAGGTGATCCACTCATTAATACATTAAAAACATTGAAAACCCTGTTTTTTGCTCTAAAAGAGTAAAAGTGGTCCTCCTCCTCCTCTTCCTCTTCTGTTAAGCCAGCTTCTTCCCTGTACCTGGTGGGGAGAAGTGGGCCAAGGTGATAGGGAACCTTAGGATACCACCTGAGTGTCCTCATGCCCTGAGGTAGAGCCCCAGGCCTGCTCAGAGACCACCTGGGTTGTCTGAGGTAAGCTTCTGAAAGTCGGTCGATTGATGATGTTATTTCTCTTTAATTAAGAGATGTGACTGCTGGTGGGTAGGGGGTGAGGTGTCAGAAATCAAAAGGGACATTACAGTCTGGGAGAGTTGGAGGCCTCTGGTGACTAAGTGCTTGAGTTGTAGGATGAGTTCTCAGAGTGCAGTTAGACTCTGGGTGAGCTGTGTGGCACTGTGGGATTGAGTGGCGGCAGGTGTGGCTGCCGCCGTCTAACCTTCTAGTTCTCTTCTGTCCCAGCAAGCCTTAGAAAACAGTGGGCTGTCTTCACTTCCAGTTGCAGCTCCGCCCAGCGACTGCAGCCACACCAAGACGTCCACAGGGCCAACCGGGAGCCCCGATGCTGCCAGCGCGTCCCCCGGGCAAGCAGACCCCACGGACACGGGGCCAGAGAAAGGGCCAGAAAGCCCTGAGAAGTTGGATAAAAAAGAGAAGAAAGCTATAAAGAAGAAGTCTCCGTTTCTGCCTGGTAATTCTGTAGGCTTTTCTTTGAGGAGCGTGGGGGAGCATGTGCTTGCGTTAGGAGAGTTGTACCCTTCCCCTCTGGAGGTGGCATGCTCGAGGCGTTTCAGATCTAGCTGTGGTCAGTCAGTACTGAAAATGGGAGAGGATGGAACCCAGGCGACCTCTTCTCCTGCCTTTGGTTTCTGGAGCTTGAGCTCAGGGCTGCCTGTTCTCTGCCGCCATAAGCTCCTGAGACTCAGACCCATTGCTCCCCGTGGCTCTGGCCTGCTGCTCCCTTGTCCTGAGCTCCTGACAGGTGCGTCCTCCTCATTACCCCCGTGCTGCCCCGGCCCTCGTCCACCTGAGCCCTCCTGCCACCTCCACTTGTTGGCTTGGTCCTCGGTCACCTGTCTCTGGGCCACAGGCTCCCCTCCACTGTTCTGGCTGTGAGCTTGAGTGATGTGGGTTGCTGCTGTCTGCAGACACTCCTTCATTTCCCAAACACCCCGCTTCTGAGGTTTTTTGACACTAGAATATCTTGCTCTTCGCCTTCCTTCTGTACCCTGATGGTCTCTCCAGGCCAGCCTCAGTGCTACCCCTCCACATGCCACCTCTGGAAGCCCTACACAGTGCCTGCCCATCTTGCCTCACTAAACACTGGTAGTGGCAATGTTTGCCTTCTCCCTGGGGGTCTCTGTAGAGGTGCAGCTGCATGCCCCTTGTAGATGACCAGCCCTCTCTGTCCTGGTGTCAGTCTTTCGTCTCTGAATTCCCTGATGCTCAGTGCGCTGTTGCACAGGAGCAGGCACTTGTGGGAGTCCTGAACTGTGCAGACCTCGTCAATGCCCTGAGCAGTGCATGCTTTCTTGCTGCCAAGTTTGGGGCAACTGGGTGGCATTTCTTTTCCAGAGCACATTTCCTCATTGGTGACATGACTTGGAAGCCTTTTCTTGCCCCGCATGCCCCTTGATCTAGCCTACTGCTCGCAAGTGAAAAAGGGTTTCTTGGATTCAGAGGGGAAAGGTGGGGAGAGAGTGTTTCTGTGCACGGTGATCAGCTGAAGTGTAGCCCTACAGGTCACGGGTGTCTGTGCCAGAGAGCTATGCAAACACACAGCCTGTGTAGTACCTCTCATGAGGTACTGCTGACTCTTGTTGTTGTGCCAAATTAAAGAGGTTCTGTGGGAGAGATGGGGCACACCTGTAATCCCAGTGACTGGCGAGGCTGAGACAGGAGAATTGCAAGTTTGAGGAGAGCCTGGACAACTCAGCAAGACCATATCTCAAAATAAAAAAGGGCTGGGGACATGACCATGTGGCTCAGTGGAAAGGTTCCCCTGGGTTAAATACCAAATACCCCCCAAAAGATGCTCTTGCCTGGATGTAGGCCACTGAGTGGGGAGTAGTCTTTCCTGAAGGCCGGACTTTCCTTCCTACAAATGCCAAATAGCAGTGGCGCCACAGGTGCCAAGGTGAGCCTTACTGAGAGGCCCCTCCTGCCCACAGTGCTGGAGGCGGTTTTCTCTCCTGCACCTGTCTTACCTCGTTTCCAAAATGCTTCAGTAAGTTAAGTGCACAGAGTTCTAACAAGTGGGAGCTCTTCTATTAATTTACACATGATTCAAAACACGTTAAAAAAAAAAAAAGCCAGTCCTTCTGGTTTTAAATCTGATAACTGAGGTGAGATGAGTGATGGTTTCCAGTTTCTACATGAAGGTGTTCTGGTTTAAAACTTCCCAGGGATCAGTTCACCTTCAATATAGGAGTTTTGTCTGGAAATGCCTTGCCAAGACGGAATGTGATCACCCAGGAGGACACGTGCAAGACTGTTCTTGTCTCTGAAGTTGTAGTGTTTTCTTAACAGCTTGTAATTATTCTTGATTACATTCCCAGATTGAATGGACTCTACTACATAAAGTCACTGTTTTTAGATTTATTGTTTTGTCAGAACAATTTTCTCATAGAATTTCCTTGCTATATTAAGAGGTCTGTATATTATTTGAAAATTTAACAAATTTTAACTATCAGCTGATAGTCATGAGCTAGCTCATGGTGAATTTTCAGTGACATTTGGAGTTTACTGCAGAACAGTATTGACCATCTAGAAATCTCAGTATTGACCATGTAGGAATCACGGTGAGAGGGGTCTAGTGGGAAGCTGGTGATTATTCTTGCAAGTGTAAGAATGGTGTGTTGTAGCCATTCTATGTGGAAACTCATCAGAACATGGGTACTCTGGTCTTTTTAGATTAGCATGGTTTTGCTCCATGTTTTTTGATATCTTGGGGTTGTTGTTATGAGCTTTGGTCATTGTAGAGTGCTGTCACAGGCTGTTGACCTTGCAGCACATGGCCCCAGCATGCTGCCACTTTCAGGATCACCTGCTTTTAAAAGTACAGTCATCCTTGGCAATCTGGGGGTTCTGATTCCTTAGTCCCACAGGTACCAAAATCTAAGGGCGCCCAAATCCCTTATGTAGGACAGCCTAGTGTTTGCATATCACCTGTGTACGTCCTATTGTGCACTTAGGCCGTCTTTAGGTTATTTATAATACCAACACAATGTAAATATGGTGTAAATACTTGTATACTGTATTATTTAGGGGATAATGACAAGAAAAATGTCTGTATGTGTTCAGTGTGGGTATAATTTTTCCCCAGAACATTTTTGCTCTTGGTTTAAAAGCCAGTTGTATACTTACTATCCCTGAGGCAGCCCTTCCCTGCTAAGGTTGAGTCTTGTTCTGGCTCAGTTCTGTTCCACTTACCTGTTAGCTCAGCCCTTCCCTGCTAAGGTTGAGTCTTGTTCTGGCTCAGTTCTGTTCCACTTACCTGTTAGCTTAGGTTACGGTTAACAGCACACTACCCATCATTCTCTTAAAATCCGTATGACAGAGCTTATCTTTCATCCTCTTCAGGATTAACTTGGTCTTTATCCAAGAATGTATTTTTCCTCCTGTTGATACCGTTTGGTTCCTTAAAGTCTTGTAAATCTTTCATTACATTTGGCCTAATCTCTTCCATTGCTGTGAGTCATCTTCAGGTTGCATTTCCTGTCTGTATGGAAAGGTGATTGACTTTCATATACTGATTGTGAATTCAGAAACCTCTTGACTTCTGTTGATGGTGGCGATCGTCTGCAGGTTGTCGGGCTTTCCATGTGGACACTGGTGTTCTGGAGCCCGGTGACTTCTCCTCTTGCTGGGCTAGCTGGCCTCTCGTGGAGGCAGTGCTGACAGATCTGCTTCCCTCTGTGGGGGGCGAGGAGGCCTCCGGGCTGCAAGCTTGCACCTGGCTTTCTGTGATGGCTTCTCAGGTGCCTTCCGCTTCCACAGATTCTCACCTTTGTCAGTTTGCCAGGAGGTCAGTTTTTTCTTCAAGACTGTGAATATTATCAAATACTTTCTTTTTCTCTGTTGCTTTCTCATGTTGTTTTCATCTGTAATGTGTGAAGTATGGTAGTTAATTTATGAATGTAAAACAAACCACATGTTCCATCTGGGCTGTGATCTTTTTGCCTTCTTTCTCTTTTTGTCCTTTTTTTTAAGGAATTATTGGATTTGCTCAGCTGTTTTTTTAATTTTCAATTTTGCTAAATAAAACTTTATGTACATTTTTGTAAAAATTGTATATTACCAGTACTCATTTTAATTAAATTTATTCCATTGTAGAATACACACTGGCATTGAGACAATTTAGATAAATCTGATTGTAATTAGGTGTGTGATGCGTGCCTATAATTACAGGCACTTGGGAGGCTGAGGCAGGGAATCATAGTTTGAGCCCAGCTTGATGAGGCCCTACCTCAAAATAAAAAAATATAAAGGACTGGAGATGTAGTTCAGTGAGTAGAGTGTCCCTACGTTCAATCCTCAGTACCCCATCCCCCCCCAAGAAAAAAATTGATATTTTTAGTTTTGATAGTTGTATTTTATCTAAAATTGTCCATATACATAAAAGAAAGTGAAACTTTCATGAAAAATATCTACAGTATTTTTGTCTGATCTGTCTTTATGAAGGACACGACTTAAAGTTTCAGATAAAGTAATTAAGAGGGCAGGATGTCTGTGCTGTGTTGGTGCTAGGGATTTAACCCACCACTTGGACATGCTAGACAAGTGCTCTGTGACTGAGCTACACCTCACCCTTCATGACCTTTTTATGTACAACTTTTGAGTCATTAGGCAAGAAACTATTTTTTGTTGTCACCTATCTGTATTTAGGGGAAGTTATGCACATTTTATTGGAGATTCTCAATAAATCATTGCAATAACCTTGAAATAGTGTTGAAAAATTCCTGATTATAAATTAGGTGCTCCTCAGATTTTCTCTCAGATATTCCCTGAGAGAATACTTTTAGTGACTTTCTGAAACTTTAGCCTGTCACAGCTGAAACACTTGAGAAATTCTGAGTTATGTGTATAGTGGTTTGCATAAAAGGACAGTATCCTTGCTGATGGTGCCGGATGACTTCTGGGCACCATGGAGGGCCTGTGTCCTGATGGTGCCGGATGACTTCTGGGCCACCATGGAGGGCCTGTGTCCTGATGGTGCCGGATGACTTCTGGGCCACCATGGAGGGCCTGTGTCCTTTCTGATGATGCTGGAGGACTTCTGGGCACCATGGAGGGCCTGTGTCCTTTCTGATGATGCTGGATGACTTCTGGGCCACCATGGAGGGCCTGTGTCTTTGCTGATAGTGCTGGAGGACTTCTGGGCACCATGGAGGGCCTGTGTCCTGATGGTGCCGGATGACTTCTGGGCCACCATGGAGGGCCTGTGTCCTTTCTGATGATGCTGGAGGACTTCTGGGCACCATGGAGGGCCTGTGTCCTTTCTGATGATGCTGGAGGACTTCTGGGCCACCATGGAGGGCCTGTGTCCTTGCTGATGGTGCTGGATGACTTCTGGGCACCGTGGAGGGCCTGTGTCCTTGCTGATGGTGCTGGATGATTTCTGGACCACCATGGAGGGCCTGTGTCCTTTCTGATGATGCTGGAGGACTTCTGGGCACCGTGGAGGGCCTGTGTCTTTGCTGATAGTGCTGGAGGACTTCTGGGCCACCATGGAGGGCCTGTGTCCTTGCTGATGGTGCTGGATGATTTCTGGACCACCATGGAGGGCCTGTGTCCTTTCTGATGATGCTGGAGGACTTCTGGGAACCATGGAGGGCCTGTGTCTTTGCTGATAGTGCTGGATGACTTCTGGGCACCATGGAGGGCCTGTGTCCTTTCTGATGATGCTGGAGGACTTCTGGGCACCATGGAGGGCCTGTGTCCTTTCTGATGGTGCTGGAGGACTTCTGGGCACCATGGAGGGCCTGTGTCCTTTCTGATGATGCTGGAGGACTTCTGGGCCACCATGGAGGGCCTGTGTCCTTTCTGATGATGCTGGATGACTTCTGGGCCACCATGGAGGGCCTGTGTCCTGATGGTGCCGGATGACTTCTGGGCACCGTGGAGGGCCTGTGTCCTTTCTGATGATGCTGGATGACTTCTGGGCCACCATGGAGGGCCTGTGTCCTTTCTGATGATGCTGGAGGACTTCTGGG
Source organism: Urocitellus parryii (assembly GCF_045843805.1). Lineage (NCBI taxonomy): Eukaryota > Metazoa > Chordata > Mammalia > Rodentia > Sciuridae > Urocitellus > Urocitellus parryii. The sequence goes on along the minus strand of NC_135543.1, from coordinate 2,285,758 downwards.
CCACCATGGAGGGCCTGTGTCCTTGCTGATGGTGCTGGATGATTTCTGGACCACCGTGGAGGGCCTGTGTCCTTTCTGATGATGCTGGATGACTTCTGGGCCACCATGGAGGGCCTGTGTCTTTGCTGATAGTGCTGGAGGACTTCTGGGCACTGTGGAGGGCCTGTGTCCTTTCTGATGATGCTGGAGGACTTCTGGGCCACCATGGAGGGCCTGTGTCCTGATGGTGCCGGATGACTTCTGGGCCACCATGGAGGGCCTGTGTCCTTTCTGATGATGCTGGAGGACTTCTGGGCCACCATGGAGGGCCTGTGTCCTTTCTGATGATGCTTGGAGGACTTCTGGGCCACCATGGAGGGCCTGTGTCCTTGCTGATGGTGCTAGATGATTTCTGGGCCACCGTGGAGGGCCTGTGTCCTTTCTGATGATGCTGGATGACTTCTGGGCCACCATGGAGGGCCTGTGTCTTTGCTGATAGTGCTGGAGGACTTCTGGGCACCGTGGAGGGCCTGTGTCCTTTCTGATGATGCTGGATGACTTCTGGGCCACCATGGAGGGCCTGTGTCCTTTCTGATGATGCTGGAGGACTTCTGGGCACCAGAGAGGGCCTTTGTCCTTGCTGATGATGCTGGAGGACTTCTGGGCACCATGGAGGGCCTGTGTCCTTGCTGATGGTCCCGGATGACTTCTGGGCACCATGGAAGGCCTTTGTCCTTGCTGATGGTGCTGGAGGACTTCTGGGCACCATGGAGTGACTGTGTCCTTGCTGATGGTGCTGGATGCACCCTGGACCATGATTGTGGAGGCTTGTTCTTAGTACTCCTGCATAGCCAGGTGAACCAGCGCCATTGCACATCTGCCAGGTAAGAGGTTAACTTTAAAGGTATCAGGTGATGTGCTTGTGAACAGATCCCCTTGGCTCTCTGTACTTCCTGAGAATCCTGCTGATTTTGAGGGACAAACGCTTCTATGCCCTTGGATCTGCATGTCCCACTGCTCCTTGCATGATGGCAACCAGCCCTGGTTCTACACTCTCTACTCCTAATATGCTGTGACTTGCTCCTTCCTGCAGACACGTGAAGAAACGTTGAAGTTGCTCCTCTGGAGAATCTGCTTCTCATGGCAGCCACTGTAGCTCTCTTCGTGAGTCTGAGCACATGCTGCCCGTGTGAAGCAGAGGGCTGAGCATCCGTGGCCATGGGGTGCTTGTGGTTCAGACATGGCCTGGTCTGGCCAATGAGAGGAGTGACCTCCTGAGGACCTCCTTCATCTTGGAGCATGTATCTAAGCAGGTGCTTCTTCTAGGCAGATAAACCTGCAAAGAGGGAATACGTGAGCTCCAGTTTGCTTTTGTAGGACACATTGAGGCTGGTGAGAATATCTGGAGCAGTCCAGAGGAACCTGGGGTGAGCTGCTCCAGGGGGCTGGCTGGCCTATTCAGCCTACCCAGGGGCCAGGTTGAGAGCATCTGCTGGATGCCTGCCTTTTTTCACCTTGTGCCTACAAGCTCTTCTACAGAATTCCAGGCTTTTCCATTGCTGGATTCAGCAGTACCCTTAGGAATGCTTGTTTCCTTTCTGATGGGCATTTACTATCAGTAACTAGCACCCAACTCTGTGAAAGTGGAGTTTTTATTCAACAAGGACTGGGAGCTGTTCTCAGTGGATATAGCTCCGGAAGTCAGTGTTCCATCAGAAGATCCAACAAGGAGCATGTGTTCACTGGGGCCAGCAAATATAGACAGCAGGTCCATGCACTGACGTGCCTGCACAGAAGTGTTGCTGCCCTGGGTGCTTCTGTCTGACAGTTTTGAGCAACTGCAGCACCCTGATAGGAGCTGACTCCTGATGCTGGCAGAGTCTGAGCCATGCTAGCTGTCAAGCCATGTCTGGGGAAGGGGCTCCAGGAGGCACTCCAGGGTGTCGGCTCCGCACCCTGACGGACGTCACGCTGTCAGGTGTGTCAGTGCTGTGTGCAGAACTGAGAACTCTGCGCACAGCTGGAAACCGCCAGCCGACACCATTCCTCAAACATGCCTGCATCGCCACTGCTTTCCAAGGGTGCTTCTTCCCAGAAGTCAGGCTCTTCACAGCAGCTGACCTGCCATCCTCTGCCAGAGTTTGCTGATCTGAGAACACTGTAAGCTATTTCAGGTTATAAAGATAACGACAGCAAAGCCCAATGTCAGGGACAGAAACTGTGGTCATGAATGAGCTGCACTGTCGTGACCACTTTTGTTTCTGAAGCATTCTTGGTGTCCCCTTCTGAAGAAATTTAGTCCCTCTATCACTCAGTGACTGTCCTTTTATTTACCAGCCTGGACTGTCAGGCCTTACCTTGGGTGGGAGCCAGATGAAGAGTCGGCTGCTGAAGAGTGAGGAGGGGACTCTGGACCCCCTCTCCCCTGGCCTGCCCTGGGTGGGACTGACTGAGCAGAGCACACGTGGGGCTTCCTCTTGTGGATGTGAGACTTGCCTTATTCCAGTCTTGCCTGCATTCAGGGGCTTCGTCTTGGGATTCCACCCAGTGTCCCTTATCCTGGCCATCTTGATGCTTAGGTCTTGGGACGTGTGTCATTGCTGGCTTTTGCTGTTTTTATCTGGTGAATGTGCCTAGGCCAGGTCCTTCAGAGTGCAGCTGAGGGCCACCTTGCTGATGCAGGAGCTCCGTGGCATTCTCCCCTCCAGGAAACTCACCTGCAGTGTCTTTGCACACTGTCGTTCTTGAGCATGAGCACCTGTCTCAGCACCTGTAGGGCTGTCCCACCCTTGTGTGGTCACATTGCCTGCCTGCCTGCCTGCCTTGAGACTGTAGTCAGTTCAGGGGCAGGGGATGACTTGAGCCTGGCTTGGTCCTTGGCACGTGAGAATGCTTTTCTTGGAGTAAAGCTGGAAGGTCAGACCTATGTGAGAAAGCACACTTGGGCTTGGGACCACGCGAGCCCTTTGTGAACACGGGCTCCATGGCCCTGACCTCCTGGGCCAGTCCTTTGGTCTCTGGGTTGCCAGCTTTCCCATCTACAGATGAGGCCGATGAGGGAGCAGGCAGGAGAGAATTGAAAGGGAATCCACATGATAGTGCTTGGCACACAGTAAGCGCTTAGTGAATGCGTGTCTTTCCTGCAGGGATGGGCATCAGGGTGATGGCTTTTAGCAGGATGTGTGCATGTGTGTCTCTGTTCTCAGGTTCTTTTTTCCACCTGATGTCTTATTTTTCAAGATTCCTGAATGGTGTTTCATTTTATAGATGTTTTGTGGCTTATTTAACTAGCCTATTTATTAAATAGAGACATTCCACTTATTTGCAGTCTTTTACTTTCACAGTGCCGCTCTGATATGTGTGTGGCTTTGTCATTTCACACGTAAATTTATCTGTGGGGTATATTTCTAGAAGTGTCAAAGGTTTCGTTTCAAAGGGTAAATTCTATAAAGATTGTTTTAAGATTTTAATTTTGAAATAATTTTGAGTTTAATAGAAAGGTTTCAAAACAAATCAAATAATTCTCTTATACCTTTCACCCAGAAACCCCTGAATGTTCCCTTCTTACTGCATTTGCCTTCTCTACTTAGGGATTTGAATTTTCCCTGTGGCCTGCAGATATAACACTGCTTTAACTGGGAGCGTTTCCCTAACAGTGTATTGCCTAAAACCAAGGACAGCTTCATGGAACCATAGCACATCACCACCAGCAGGAGATTGCTACTGTGCAGTCTTTACACCTCTTACAAATTTCATTTTTAAAATCAGTGTTGTGTTTGCTAACAAAAGAAAAATTACTTTGCTTTGACAATGTTTCTAGTTTTGTGTCCACTCCCAGTAACAGTGTCTTGGAGTGCCTGTTTCCTCACGGGCCTTTTCAAGACAGAGTTATAAGATTTTCGGGTCCGCTATGCTCATCTGGTTACCCGGTTAAAAACTGGTACCTTATTGTCACGTAAATTATATTCTCTTACAAGGCTTAGGTTGAGAGCTTTTCATATTAAAGAACACTTCGTATTTTTCCATTAGACTACTTCTTGATTTTCATTTTGTGGCTGTGATACATTAAAGATGGTGATATTTTGTTATCTATATTTGTGACACACATTCTTTTCTAATGTGCTTTTCCACTTGAGGGAAATGTTTGCCTTTATATTGCCTAGTTTGTCAATTATTTATGACTTTTGGGCTTGTATAACATGTAGACTTCAGCACCAACCTTATGGAAACATGACTTCTTCTTTCACCTAATGCTTTTGAATCTTGGATTCAATGTAATTTCTCTTTGGCTGGCTATCCAGGAGTCCAAACACCATTTGTTGAACAGGTTTGTGTCTCACTGCCTAGCTGAATGGCCACCTTTACATACACCACTCCATATCTGCTCAGGTCTTTTCCCTCCTGTACTTCACTGGTTTGCTAGTCGTTTCATTCAGTAAGTTCTGGTACCTGTGCTTAGGCTTTATTGTGCATTTTAGTAACTAGGAAGCCTAGTTCTCTCTTGATACTCTTTTGTTTTGAAGTGTGTACTTGATAATTTTCCCATATTTATTTTTTTCAGATTCACTTTTGCTAATGTTTCTAAAACTAGTCTTAGTACGTATGTATGAATGATAAATTAAACCAGGGAGAATCAATGAGTTTATAAAGTTTTATATTTATATGATTTATTCATCTTTTTCTCATATTTCAGTTGTATTTAAAATTTTTCTTGTGGCTATTGTTTGTAAATAGAAAGAGTGTTGATATTATTTTCCTTTTTAGTGTTGTCTTGATATGTTTTATTCACCTCTTTCTGTTTTTAGACTTAAAAATGTTTTAGAGTAGATGATCTTACGAATTCCTTTTCTATTAAATATGATTACATGTTTTTTTCTTTACAAATATGGGAACATGTTTGAGGAGGGGCGCTGTTGTCGTGTGCTGGGAAACTTGCCCTGTGGGGTGTGTTCTGGTTTTCCGGACTTCCGCTTGTTGCAGTACAACTCTGGATTCAGCCTTTCATTTTTGCACATGCAGGTCACATTTTGAGCCAGCTCAGGGCTCCCAGTTTGGAATTTTTGTTTCAGTTTGTTCCCAGAAATAATTAGAACTTGGTGACAGTTTTATACTGTGTGTTCTTCATAATTAAATGTATATTTTAATTAAAAAAATTTAGTTGTAGTTAGACACAATATCTTTATTTATTTATTTTTATGTGGTGCTGAGGATAGAACCTAGCGCCTCACACGTGTTAGGCGAGCGCTTACCTCTAAGCCACAACCCCGCCTCTGTATTTTCATTTTTGTTTGGAAAAAAATTTGATTTTCAGAGATGAGTTTCTAATTTTAGCTAACAGAAGATATAGTTATGTTTCTGCTTTTCTTTTACCTAATAATTTTTCCATATGAATTGTTCTTGCAAAGACTGTTATCAGAGAAAAATTCACTTTCTCCTTTTACAGATTCCTTTGTATATGTGGAAAATTCCTTGTATTTGCTGATAACAAAGAGAAAGAAGAGATTTTCCTTTTCCCTAACAAAACTATGCCTGTACAGACACATTAAAATAGATAAGTTGAAATTTTCTGGTGGATTTCATCAACATGACCAAAATCTTTTAGAATTTACTTAAATTGAATCTACATAACTACTGTAGATATTTATTTCATTTCAGATAAATATATGTAGTCAAACTTTTCAAAATAAAAAGTGAGTGTGCTGAATTTTATTTAAAATATACATGTGTGTTAGAAATAATTTTGCTTATTTCCATAAATTTTTATTTGTGATCTTCTTCTGTTAGGAGTTTTAACTTTGATTCGGAGTTGAATAATAACCTTTGTAGTTGAAGAAGGCAGGATCTTTCACATCTGATCATGGGCCCTCTAGTGTCATGTACTATTTCTTGGTCAACTGTTCGTAAATTTTCTTTTGAAGCTGAACAGTCTATCATTTGCTGATTATTTGCATTCATATTACTTTTTTTGGGTGGGGGGTGCTGGGGATTGAACTCAGGGCCTTGTGCATGCAGGGCTAGCACTCTATCGACTGAGCTGTATCCCCAGCCCCTCATATTACTTTTTATTTGTAGTGTGAGAGGCTCAGTAAATAGTTTTGCAGACTTCATTCCCATCTGCCGGTTCCTGGAGTCGGTGGGTCCCTGGATCACACTGGCCCTGGCTGGGGGGCAGCTGGTGCGGGTCTGTGCACTGGTTTCCGAGATGCTGTGTTCAGCTGCAGCCTCTTCCTGTCTGTCCTGGAGGCCTTGCCTCCTGTACTCACGGAAAGTCAGGGTGTCTTCTAGATGAAACATCACAGTTGGTAACTTAGCCATGGGGTCAAGGTAACCAGGTCTCTAGTAACTTAGGTCACTTAGGGATGGGGCCAAGGTTAAGCTATTCGCTGGGTAATCCAGGGTGGGGTTCAAGGTCAAGCTGTGGTAACTGCTGACGCTGCGCTTCCTGGGCGGGCACACAAGTGCAGCGGTGCATCCATCCTTCATGCGCCCGCGTGGTTTCTGGGCCGCTGGACTGCCCTCCTCTCCTTGTCGCTTCAGGCTCCGTTCGGGAGGAGAATGGCGTGCGGTGGCACGTGTGTCCCTACTGCACCAAGGAGTTCCGGAAGCCCAGCGACTTGGTGCGCCACATCCGCATCCACACCCACGAGAAGCCCTTCAAGTGCCCGCAGTGCTTCCGCGCCTTCGCCGTGAAGAGCACGCTGACGGCGCACATCAAGACGCACACGGGCATCAAGGCCTTCAAGTGCCAGTACTGCATGAAGAGCTTCTCCACCTCAGGGAGCCTCAAGGTGCACATCCGCCTGCACACAGGTGCGCGGGCGGGTCCGGAGAAGAGATGGGCGTGACCGGCCCCCACGCACACCGGCACAGCGCAGCACAGCGCATGTCGCATGGCGCACGGGATTGGGTGGGGGCTGAGCTGGGGAGCTGGGGCGGGAGGGGACCTGCTGCCTGCTGCTGTGGGAACCTTCTGCAGTCACTGGTAGGGCATGAAGGGGTCGCACTTGAGCTCCACATCTTTTAAAATAACAGCCTTATTGAGATGTAAATCACATACCATAACATTTATAAGTGCACAGTTCAGAGTGGTGCAGCTACCCCTCCCCCAATTGGAACATTTTTGTCACCCCTCCCAACTCACCACTCACTGGCAGGCCCCTTCCTGAACCCTCAGGCTCCCTGCCGGGGTGGCGTTGGGTGCCAGAGTGTTATGTCCTTCTATGGAATCTGTATTTTTATTTGCCAAAAAAATTATAAAAGGAAACAAATTCGCTCAGAAAAGGGGAGAAAGGAGAGGATGTCAGGATGGTATTACTTGGTTGTTACTTATCACCCAGGAGCTACAGCTAACTGCTTATCAAGAGCTGCTGACAGCTCTTCAGGCACTGGGGTATAGGACCCAGGAGTGGGTCTTGCCATCAGCCAGCAGTGGGCAGCTTGAAGGGATGAGCACTCTGACACAGTGGCTTGCACACCCGTAGTGTACAACTTAAGCCTTTGTCCTGGAAATAAGTGTTCTTTTTCGTGTAAAGTGCTCTTGTTATGTTTCCCACATTTGTCATTATGCACTGTATATAAACAAGAGAAGATTATTTATAAAATCCATGAAATTATAAGCATGGAATAACAAATGAATATTCAAATCAATACTGGAATTACTAACATTTTATGTTGGAGTTTTTTACTGAAATCTGATTCCTTGAACTAATTTTAAACTGTGCTCTCATTTTTATTAGGAGTTAGACCTTTTGCTTGTCCTCACTGTGACAAAAAGTTTCGCACCTCAGGCCATAGGAAGACCCACATTGCTTCCCACTTCAAACACACAGAGCTACGCAAGATGAGGCACCAGCGCAAGCCTGCCAAGGTCCGTGTGGGCAGGACCAGCGCTCCAGTCCCCGACATCCCTTTGCAGGAACCGATTCTCATAACTGACTTAGGTAAGAGGCACCCGAGGAGTCGTCACGTCTGGTCAAGTGCTCTTTCCTTTGGCAGCACCGGGCTCCGGTGTGCATGTTTAGTGTGTCAGCCACGGGCTGAAGACACCTTTGTTGAGCACTGTTTTGTCTATGAACTAGTATTTTTCACAGTCAAGGTAAAAATCATAAACTATTGCTCAAATTATGTTTTGGTTCAAAGAGAAGCACTGTGTGTGTGGAGGTATGCCAGTCTTCATTAAATGTTCTGCCTTGCTGACACCATCAAGGTGACAAGGGGTCTTTAATGTAAAACATGTGGCATGTTTTGTGTTCATTTGTGAAGTCCCACAAGGTGTGTGACATAGTGAAGCAGTTTGGGCTGCTTTAATCTTTGCATTGAAAAGAAAAACCTGCCTGCTTTTAAGTTCTCTTTAGGCTCAGTATATTATATAATCAAGCCAAATCATGATTTTGTTAACTCGCCAGAAAGAGAACACTGCTTACCAGTATGCTTGGGAAAATGATTTTTTTAAGTACTAGAGCAAAATATAAGAAACCTCGTTTTAGTGAGGTTTGGTCTGCTATAACAAAAATAGCGTAAACTGACCCCTTCTAAGTAACAGACATGTACTTCTCCCACTTGTGGCAGCACCTCTGGGTGGTCTGGTGTGCATGTGCACGTGGAGGAAGGAGGGGCGGGCAGCTATCCAGGGCTTTCCATAGAGGACCCTGATCCATCCAGGAGGGCTCCCCGCAAGGCCCCATCCTTCTTAAGGCTCCCCTTGTTGTACTGTCTCACTGGGGGCTAGATTTCAAAATATGGATGTTTTGAGGGGACACAAACATTTAGACTATACCACTAATTAAATTCTGTGTATGAATACAGATTTTTATGCAGTCCCTGTATAATTTCCTAGATAAGCTAATCTAGTCTATAAGCAAAATTAGTATCAGACAAAATATAATTTAGAATAAAAAAATTTAAATAGTATGTATAGATATATTTTAGATTGATATGAATTATAGACCTTCAATAGCTGATCAGTAGTCATGAACTCTATATATTTAACAGCATGGCATTAACATGTATTTACTAAAGCCATCAGAAGGAAAAAGTGTTCAAGTTGTCAAAAAAGTGTTTAAGTTGTTAAGTTTAATGAGAGATTCGCAACTACTAAAAAGATCAATTTTAGATAACACAGTGAGAAGATTTGAATACACACATTAAAAAGGATATTTTAATACTTTGTACAATCTTTTCCCTTATATTACACATTCTCAAATATGCATGAAATAAAAGTCCACATTGTAGGGTTCAGGAAAATTTCACTCAAAAGTGGATGCTGATTACAATTCCATGAAAACATGAATTAAGGAAATAGCTATCTAAAATTTAATTTTAAGGAAAAGAGAGACTTAAAATTGAAATCATGTTTATAAATGGGAGCAGTATATAAACAGATCAGAGAGACCAAAAGTGTTCTCAGAAAAATTAAGGCTTTTGAATATTTTCTATTAAAAAATAAGGATGAAAAGAAATAATAGTTAACTCATCAGCTAGAAAAATGGAGGGTGAGTTGGGGGAAGGGAACAAAGGAATTAATACATATAAAAGAATTTAAAACAAATTTGATAATTTTACAAACTTAAAAAAGTGAGCCAGGTGCAGTGGTGTACACCTATAATCCCAGTGGCTCCGGAGGCTAAAACAGGAGGATTGTGAGTTCAAGGCCAGCCTCAGCAACGGTGAGGTGCTAAGCAACTCAGTGAGACCCTGTCTCTAAATAAAATACAAAATAGGGCTGGGGATGTGGCTCAGTGGTTGAGTGTCCCTGAGTTCAATTCCCAGTACCAAAAAAAAAAAAAAGTGAATAGTAAAATAGATAACTTGTCATTGATAAACTAAAGGGAAAGTGAAATATTGGGAATGAAAAAATGTATCTGTAAACAGAGATATAATTGAGATGAGAATTGTTTGCAAACACGTACAATTAGTTGCTAAAACATTTGAAAATTTGGATGTAGTGGCTCTTTTCCTGGATAATGTACTGGCCATCATTGACCTTAGAAGATACAAGAAACCTGCACCATAGGCAGATGGGCAGGTGGTGGTGGCTGGGGTGCTGCAGCTCCCAGCTCTGAGACCAGGAGGGTGTGCTTTGCTCACCTCCCGGGAGGCACAAGTGTCAGGGTGCGGTTGTTTGATGTTGTGGAGCATGAACCAGACTCCCTGGGTGTCTGGAGGAGGGGCTTTCATATCCTCTTCTAGCTGGGCGGCTTACAGAAGAACAACCTCCTTTGGGGTCAATATAAGTTGAATCAAGTGCCTGTGAGTTTGTGAACCCTTAATTGAATTCTATTACAGTTTTTATTCTACATTTTTTCTGGGTTAAGTGGAACCTCTGCTGGGTGCCTTCCTAGTGCTGCTCCTTGACCCATTATGGCAGCTGAACTCTGCTGCCTGGGCTGTGAGGAACACAGGAAGCCTTCCCCAGAGGTGGTGTCATGCTGCAGGGTGCAGTGTCACACCTGTTTCTCAGCTCGTGCTTTTGGAGGTTTACAGCAAAGACCTGACGGGTGGAGTTGAGGAGAACATGTAGTACTCAGGTCTTTGACTTGATGTAGTTATTTACAGCACAACCGGATGTCTTACACCAATACTGTCATTTTAAAAAGCATTGGAACGCGTTACAAGTACCGTGGCCAGTGGTTTAGCCTCTGACATTAAGGAAGAGGGTTGGATGCATGGTGTCACGTGGCACCTGTGTTTTAAAATGTGTACCACTGCCAGGGAACATAAACTGTCTTCCACAGCTGCCTACACTTGCTCTTCCTCATTGCTGTGGATAGAAACTCCTGTCTAGGTGGGTTTGCGACTTTGTTTGGGTCATGCCGCTTGCTCATGCCCATGGGGGATCTAGAGCCGCGTCTTCTGGCTTCTGGGTTCATCTAAGACAGAGTGCTTTCCACATCCTCTGCCAGTGTGCTGCTGCTTTCGAGGCCAGGGAGGTGTGCACTGGACCTAGAGAGCGACTTACAGCTCTGCAGGATGGCATCTGCTGCCCCTTCTGTGGCATCTGTACGGTTGCTTCTCACCGTGCGTGAGGTCTGTTGTAAGGTCAGTTATGAGGCCAAGCTTCCTAACGAGATTAAAGCTCTTCTGGGTCTGTTATGATAGAAGGACTTCTATGATAGTTCAAGGATGTTTCTAGTCTAGTTAGTTTTGTTACATTCATTAAATAAAGTCTAATCTTGCCTTTCTTTGAGGTAAGTTGTTTTCTTCTCAAGATCAAATATATTAAAGGACTGCTGGTCCAGTAGAGATGACTAACATAGTCAGCATCTTAGCACTTACATGTTTTATTTATTCTTAATTTGTTTCTTTAAAGAATGAAACCTCATAATTAGCCTAATTATTAATTTTACTAACTTTGTTTATTCAAATCAGCAAAAGTAAATTTTTTGAAAAATGACTGTTATTTTACTTAGTGTGTCAAATTAGGAACTTCTGCCCCAGAAGAGCGCAGAATCACATTGGGATCTGTTTAAAAAATGCATGTACCTGGGCACCATCCCAAAGATGAAATTCACATGCTTGGAAGGAAAAACTAAAGCAGTGGTGTATCCAAGGGTTGTTGGTTGTGGTGGTGTTCACGCTAGTGGAAGTATCCCTCCTACGTGTGTTCAGTGCATCTGGCACCTCCACACAGCGCAACCTGTGCAGAGGACAGAGGACAGTGTGGAGCTGCCTGGAGCAGTGTCAGGTGTCGGTATGGAGTGTGGCCAGGTGATTACAGAACGGAGCGGGTGGAGATTTGCGTAGAACTCCATGTGACTGCCTGTTTGCTGCTGTCCTGCATCATTGGTGGTCCTCTGAGTAAGCATTAGAACTGTAAAGTTTGCCAAGCCCAATAGTGACCAAAGACATCACCTTAGTTGCATTGTGTTTTTTCTGTTTGTAGTTTTTTGGAGAATACCCACGTTAGTTTTTTTGTTCACCTTCTTGAACCTACTGTGGTTCCCTGAACCCAATGAATATCAAATAAATGTTGACCATATGACCATTAATAAATGAGCCTGGTTTGAATTTGTACTTAACTGAATTTTCCTAATAGCTTAGATGCTGAGAACAAGAGTTAGTTCATTCAGTTATATTTGTGCGTCCTCCTATTTGACAGTATTATGTGAACTCACATACTTGACTTAGGGTTGAAAACTCATGGCCTAGTGGGGTGGAGAAAAGGTGTGATACCAAGTGTGAGTGAGAGGTGCTGAAGTAGGAATAAGTACAAATAAAGTGACCAGAGGAGTGGGGTTTGCTGAGGGAGTGGTGAGAGCATAAAGGTACAGAGGGTATGGTAAGTTGCATGGTGGGTCAGCAGATGATTGGATGGTCGTGTGAGTGGGTGAAGGAAGAGATGGTGGGTGGATGACTGGATGGATGGATGGGTGATAGTGGAAATGGAGATGAAGAAGCAGGTTTAAGACACATTGGGACAGTGTGATCTCCGGGACTGCGAATGGCAAATGGCACATGCAGTCAGACAGGGAAGGGAGTTCTCAAAGGTTCTAAAAAGCTAGCCTCGTGGACGAGGAGAATGGTGTTCCACGCATTCACTTGGGAAAGTGGAGGAGCACTAGGTTCTAGGGAAAAGAAGTGAAACAACCTGTACTTCTGGGAGAGTCAGGAAACTATCGTAAGAGATGTGTCATTATCACATAGAAACTAGTGTTCCTGCTGGAAGAGGCGGAGGAGGGAAAGGGAGAGTTGGAGCCAAGGGCAGAGTGTGGGCAGGAGGAAGGATAGTCCAAGACTGGCCAGAACTGAGTGTTAGGTGACTATGAAGTGACCCAAAAGTTGACATCTAAGTTTGTCCTGAATGACAGATATGACCTACAGGCTTCCTTGAATCCTATTTATAAATGAGCAAACCAAGAGAACCCTTTCTCGGATTAAAAGCATGTAAATTCGGAAATAATTCTAAGTAATTTTGCTATTTGCAGATTTTGTAGAAAGAAATTTCTGAGACAATGCTGATGTTTTTAGAACAGAAGATCGTGTTAGAAGCAGTGGTGTTTTGAATTCATCAGAGGAGCTCACGGGCAGCATACGTATTGAATAAATAAATACATATCCTAAATTTAGGATATAGCTATGTAAATTCCATGTCAGCCAATGCCTTTACAGCACATAAATAAAGGTATTCACAGGAAACTGGCCGCAGACTCCAGTGAAAGAATTGTGACAACAGACAGACTCCTCATGTTGGTACAAAGCATGTCCATGTTTTCCTCTTTCTCCTAGGTATTTGCATAGTTTCTAACACATCACAGTAGCACTTGGCTGCAGCACTGGCTCTACAGCACATTCATGTTTTCACCTTCAGGGTAACAGGTGCCTTTTGACATTTAATTTTATTAGTGCCGACACTGAATGATTTCTGCTTTTTTTTTTTTTTTTTTGGTTTGCAGGTCTTATCCAACCCATTCCAAGAAACCAGTTTTTCCAAAGTTATTTTAATAATAATTTTGTAAATGAAGCAGATCGACCATACAAATGTTTTTATTGTCATCGAGCGTATAAAAAGTCCTGCCATCTTAAACAACACATCAGGTAAGTTGTAGGTCTAGAGAGGGAGTTCACTGTAATCTGGAGATTTGGTGGTCTGGTGATCTCTAGAAGTAATTGGAATAGTATTGTTAGGTTTTAGTATTTAAAATGTCATATTTCACCCCCAAATGTTGCTAATTGATATTTTTATTCTTTAGTGTCTCAACTAAAATATTTTACTCAGAAATTACCACTGAATTTTATTTGTATTCCCATTATATTTTAGTATTTGCAGCTTTCAGGAAATATCCAAGAAGCATTTGTTTTATTTGATGAGATTGCAGTTAAGGTTTTCCAGTGCATTCAGTGGAGCTTTATTCTTGGTGCTTGCTGGAGCAGATAGACTTGGTCCTGCGAGGGGTGGTGCTGGAGGAAGGCTGGAGCCCATGGAGATGGGCAGCCGTCTCCGCATGGCAGCTGCATGCCTTGGGCTCCTCTGCCGCTTGGCCTGCAGCATGGTGAAGGGAATGCCATCTTTCTTTTAGGTCTCACACAGGTGAAAAGCCTTTCAAGTGCTCTCAGTGTGGAAGAGGCTTCGTGTCTGCAGGAGTGCTCAAGGCGCACGTGAGGACGCACACGGGCCTCAAGTCCTTCAAGTGTCTCATCTGTAATGGAGCCTTCACCACTGGAGGCAGCTTGCGCAGACACATGGGCATTCATAACGACCTCCGGCCCTATATGTGTCCCTATTGCCAAAAAACCTTTAAGACCTCGCTGAACTGCAAGAAGCACATGAAAACCCATAGGTAGGTATACTTCTGATTGTAATTCCCTGGTGGTGGGGTGTCTTTTTAATTTTGAATCCCGTGCTGTTTGCTATTTCTCACCTGGAGTATGTGGGCTAAAGAAACTGAACTGTCAGTAACTGGGAACCTACTGAGTGCCACACGCACGGCGCAGGGTTTTGAGGCAGTCTATGTTGGGCTAAACCCCTAGTGGTTGGCTCCCTCTCAGAGATGGCCTCTGGTACTTAGATGAGATCTTGGATCCTGCCTGTTACAGTCAGGAGGTGAAGTTCTGATCAGCGCTGTGCATTCCAGGAGTGTGATTGGTGAATCTTGGAGGTGATTGTTCTGCATTTGCACTTGAACATGTATTTGGGGCAGCCTGTGGAACCTTCATGGAGTAGCCAGCTGCTCATCTCCGAGGGGTCATTTCTGGCTTGAGCTGGGCTTTCACACAAGGGTTCCTGAGGAGTGTGGTGGTGTGTGGTCATGTCGAGCCATGAGGTGGCCGCCTCTGTGAAATTAAGTCCTCAGCACCCAGAGAGTGCTATGCTCTTTTGCCCAGGAACATGTACTTTAGGAGTCCCAGTAGTCTAACCCAGATGCGTCTGCCTGGTATCCCTGTGATCCAGACCCTAGTTTTAGAGTGACTGGACTGTGCTGGTTTGGTGGTGTTCAGTGTCTTACGGATCTGAGAGCCCGAGCTTGCTTGTCAGCTTGGCTTCCTCGAGGCAGCACCGTCGGTCTTAGCCTGCAAGCTCACCTCTGCTGGGGACTCTCAGGGAGCTCCATGTCGGTGGTGCCATTTAGTGGCCCTCACAGCAGCATGCTCTGTGGTACTGCGCTGTGGGTCACGAGGACATTCTGTTTTGTGCATGTGTTGAGAACTGGATGTCTTGTTGGTGTGGACACTCGGGATGCTTGGCTCTGCTCGCGCAGCAGGAAGATGGGTTCCCATGTGGCTAAGGGGCTGTGCCATTAGAGAAGACAGGAGCTGAGTCCTTGTGTGCCCCAGCGGTGTGTTGAGTGCCATTTTCCCCCATCAGGAAGCCTGGCCTTGCCATATTCCTCCTGGGATAGGGCTGGGAACATGGGGCCTGAGCCCTCGTTGGTGCGGTTATAGGGCCAGCTGCGTGACATGGAGCCTCGTGTAGACAGTGTTTGTCATGGTGACACTGAGGGCTGCCTACAGTGGGTCTTTGCAGCATTTGACTTTGTGGTGACAGTGTGCTGGCCGGTTGGCCTGCCGTGGTGCTTTCCCCTTTAGGTCATCTGCTTTTGGATCTTCCCATAAGGAGCGTCCCTTTGACATATTGCAGAAAGTTCCCAGAGTACTACATGTTATATGAAAGATGGATGCACATAGTTACAGTCGTCAGGTTGTGGGGAAGAACCCAGGCAGACGAGCGTTAAGCGCCTCTCCCACCCACCATGTGAGACCCTCGCCCTTGGAACCATGGTGGAGTCTGACGTCTCTGCGTCACTGCCCAGAACTGTGGTGGCAGGGTCCGGGTAGCATGCTTTCTTTTCTTTATTTTTTATTTGTTCTTTTTTAGTTATATATGACAGTAGAGTATATTTTGACATATTATACATGCGTGGAGTTGAACATTCTAATCAGGATCCCATTCCTGCAGTAGTATATGATGTGGAGGTCACTGCTCCTGTATTCGTATGTGAGCATAGAAAAGAGGTGTCCAGTTCCTTCTATTGTCTTTCCCATTTCCATCCCGCTACCTTCCCTTTATCTCCCTTTGTCTAATCCAGTGAACTTCTATTCTTCCTACCACCCACCCTTATTGTGGGTTATTATACACATGCTAGAGAGAAATTCAGCCTTTGGTTTTCTGGGATTGGCTTATTTCACTTAGCCCGATGGTTTCCAGTTCTGTGTTCACCGGCAAATGCCATAATCTCATTCTTCTTCGTGGCTGAGTAATACACCACTGTGTATATGTACCACACGTTCTTTATCCATTCATCTTTTGAAGGGCATCTAGGTTGGTTCCGGAGCTTAGCTGTTGTGAGTTGAGCTGCTGTAAACTTCATGTGGCTGGATCACTGTAGTGTGCTGATTTTAAGTCCTTTGGGTATAAACCGAGGAGTGAGATAGCTGGGTAAAATGGTGGTTCCAATCCTAGTATTTTGAGGAATCTCCATACTGCTTTCCAGAGTAGTGGCACTGATTTGCAGACCCACCAACAGTGTCCGAGTGTGCCTTTCCCTCCAAGTCCTCGCCAGCATTTACTGTTGCTTGTGTTCTTGATGATTGCCATCTGACTGGAGCAAGGTGGAAGCTCAGTGTGGTTTTAATTTGCATCTCTCTAATTGGTGATGTGCTTTCTGACTCCTGACCTAGATGATTGAGAATTGACTCCAGAAATGACTGGAGGTAGGGAGGAGCATCTGAGGAGACAGCCTGTGGTGGTGCTCGGTGGTCTGACTGCAGACGTAAGGAAGGGCGGAGCGGATAGCCCCTTGGTCAGGTGGCAGGTGTGCTGTCAGTTGGTCAGTCAGTCATTGTTGATCTTTCTCTTTGAAGGAGAAGTACCATGATGAATACATACTGGATGTGTTTTGTGTGTGCAGATGTTGCTATGAGCAGCATTAGCACCAGGCCATCTGGGAACGTGACTCGTGACGGGTCCTGGACCTCGGGCTGAAGTGCCCTTGCTTGTAATTCTCAGGTTGGTCTAGAGAGGCGCTGGCCAGGATGGTGGTGTTCTGAGAAGTTGAGCCCCCGGCAGAAGTGAGTTGGGAGTTCTACTGTTAAGCATGATGCCTCTTTGAGTCTCTGGTGTGTCTTGGGCCCCCTCTCTAGGAGCCTCTGTGTCCTGTGGTCTTCGATGGCTCTAGAAGTAGTGTGACTCCCTTCAGAATGATCAGCAGTATGTAAATGTTAGCTGGGTCACTTTCATGACTTCAAAATGAAGCAATTTAAGAATAAAGTGTTTTTTTAATAAATCACAACTTTTGGGGTCAGATCCTCAGGCAAGTATGGCCAGGTGTCTAACTTCATGAATCTTCATTGCTTTTTCTGAAGATATGAACTTGCCCAGCAGCTGCAGCAGCACCAGCAGGCCACCTCGGTGGACGACAGCACTGTGGACCAGCCGAGCCTGCAGGTGTCGGCTCCCATGCCAGTGGAGATGGAGGGTGCCGAGCTGCAGCAGTCAGCCGAGCCTGTCTCCACTGACCCCGAGGCCATGCTGGACCTGGGGTCGCAGCATGTGGTGGGCACAGAAGAAGCAGCACTGGGGCAGCAGCTGACAGATCCGCCTTTGGAAGCGGTTGAAGGTGAATTTCGGGAGTTTCAGCCCCCGCAGGGTTTTGCAGTGCTATTGAGTATTTTACATTTCTCCCTGTGCTCTCCAGTCACTCTTTGCCCTTCAACTTTACTAGGTTTTTAAGGGCAAGGGTTATTGTTGGTTTTAAACACAAAGTAAACTCACTTCTTGATAGGTGATTTTGAAAGCATTTGAAATCTTAGGGCTACAGCAAAGTCCATTGACCAGTTCTAGTGCAGTTCCTTTCAGTTTTTTCAAGTGAATGCACAGACACTCTGTTGAGTGTGCACCTGTAATCACACTCCACGGTCTTCCTGTTTGTGCTTTATGACCTACCTGTGTCCCTCATATGTCCCGCACCTCCTTCCTCCTAGTGCATGTCTGCACATCAGTTGATTTCTGTGACAGTTTCCGGGCATAGAGTCATGCAGGTTGATGCAGCTCAGAGAAGGGTCCATTGCTGGTCTGCAGAGAGGTCAGGTGCCTGATTCCTGATATAAAGCAACACATGGCTTCCTTCGTCAATATAGTCTAGTGCAAAAAAAGTCACCTTGGCTGTGGCAGTGTGCACAGTGCTGTGACGGCTTGCTCTCTCACACAGCTCTTGCCTCCCACAGGCCTGTCAGCCTTCAGTTTGCCGACCTCAGGGATGTCTCCGTGTCCCTAGTCTCTGGGCAGGATTACACACTGTTTGCCCCCTGTGATGCCTGGAGTCATGGGTACCCAGCAGGGTTTCAAGTAGTTCTGGGGGCAATTGCTTTATAGAAGTATCACAGAGCAATGTCCACAGCCTCCCTATTGCATTTTCAAAATAAAGAGGCTAACTTTTGAAAACGCAGTGAAGTACACCTTTGAACAAATGTATGTGTCCAAAAGTGAGTGGTCTCAGTGTATAAACTGCCCTTTTCTTTGTGTTCTTATACTTAGATGGGTTTACAGCTGCCCAGGACCCTCTCCCAGGGCACATGGACCAGTTTGAAGAGCCGACCCCCACACAGCAGTCCTTTGAGCCATCAGGGCTATCTCAAGGTCAGTGGGTAGGGTGAACCGAGAAACCAGCTGACCTACATGGGGTTCACTTTCACGAACCACATTTCTATGTTTCTCTGAAGTCCCTTCTAGAATTTATGATTTCAAACCAAATAACTTTAGCATAATTATGTAATATTTTAAAATTGATAATATACCATGTTGGGTGTAGTCAGATCTTCTGCAAAATGACTTCACAACCATTCCACGAATGAATGTCCTAGCCAGAGAAGGCGATGACTGGGAGTCAGGACGTGGTTGTAGGTGAACTCGGTGACTGGTTCCCAAAGCCTGCTTTTTAGCTAAAAGTGAGGAAGTCAGTAAGAGTGCAATAAAATTTGAAGGATATGGCTTTTGCACAAAACCTAAATATTTTTGTTTGTGGAATCTTAAAAGAAATAAGTTAGATGGATAAGTAAGATTTGGGGGGATACAGACCATCCTAGAGCTGCTGGCACAAGTGGATTCTGATTCTCAGAAAGCAGAAATGTACCTTTAGACGTTTTTTATTTATAACTCAATTTAAAAATTTTTTTGTATAAAAACTGTCCTATTTTCTGTAGAGTTCTCTTTCTAATGCATTTCAGGTTTCACAGTGACCGACACGTACAATCAACAGGCTCAGTTTCCACCTGTGCAACAACTACAAGATTCCAGTACTCTCGAGTCCCAAGCCCTGTCCACGAGTTTCCACCAGCAGAACCTGCTGCAGGTTCCAAGCTCTGACACAATGAACGTAGTGAGTGTTTGCAGAGGATGGTGCCAGTCATTACCTAGTGGATGCTGGTCTGTCTTCTCTGTGGTTAGAGTTTGCCTACTGACAAGGGCATGCCCACTTCTGGTACTTCTAAGACTAGTGCATCACCTGGGGAACCTCAGTGTGTAGCATGCAAGCTTTCTCCTTAAAACGTCTCCACTTGCTTAATGAGTTCAGCACCATGAGGTGGCTTTACCTTTTTAGCTAAAAGTGAGGAAGTCAGTAAGAGTGCAATAAAATTTGAAGGATATGGCTTTTGCACAAAACCTAAATATTTTTGTTTGTGGAATCTTAAAAGAAATAAGTTAGATGGATAAGTAATATGAATGCTAACATATTGAAATCAAGTATTACGTAATTAAAAATTTTAATGTCTTATTCAAATTGGAGATGTTTAAATTTGATTTTTCTGTTATTGGAAATTTTTTAATAGTGATGAAAATAATTGACCAATCAATCGTTGTCTTCTTTCCTTAAAATCTCATAGTAGCTTTGCCCAGTGGTAGGCCTGAAGATGGCAGAGTGCCTTCTCATGGGCGGACACCGTGTGGCTGGTGCAGGTGCTCACCCTGGTGGAGAGCATGCTGCTCAGGAGCTTCTTCTCATCCAGGGCCCTCTTAGGAAGCTGCCCACAGGGGCCTGGGCGGTAGCAGAGGGCATTGTCCCATGTGGTCATGGACGTCAGGCAAAAATCAGAAACAGCTCTGACTTCCAGCACCACTGGCAGGCTCCACTGTTTACACGCTGCCCTTGCCGTTCGGGTGTCCAAGGCCTAGCTCACCTCTGGGATCGGAGTGGTCAGCGAGCCTTGGCCAAGCTGAGCTGTGACCCTGTGTTGGAGGAGGGGTTACCGTGACTATTCCCTGTGTGTGTGACTATTTCTGGGGTGGATGGTGGGTCCTTTTTCTTCCCTTGTGGCTTTTGTGACAGTAGGGACAATCTTTTCAGAAAGTGGGATTTTTATTCACTGCCAGTGTGTTAGTCATCTCTCCATCACTGTGACAAATAGCTGAAAGAAATCACTCGAAAGGCTCCTGGTTTCAGGGGTTCAGTCCCTGGTGG
Source organism: Urocitellus parryii (assembly GCF_045843805.1). Taxonomy (NCBI): domain Eukaryota; kingdom Metazoa; phylum Chordata; class Mammalia; order Rodentia; family Sciuridae; genus Urocitellus; species Urocitellus parryii. Next base: position 2,265,389 of record NC_135543.1, on the reverse strand, counting down.
GTGGCCTGTCATTCAGGCCTTTGCTGAGGCACAGCATGGGGTGGAGCGTGGTGGGGCCATGCCACTCATCTCCTGGTGGCCAGCAGGCCGAGGGCTGGGGAGGGGCTGGATCCAGTGTCCCTGCCAGGGCGCACTCCCAGTGGCCTCATTCTGCCACCAGGCCCACTTCCCTGTGGCAGCACAGGCTGGAGACCATGCCTTTAGCACGTGGCCTTTGGAGGGACATCTGCAGTCTAGACTGCAGCAGCCAATAAGAGTCCAGCTGACTCGAGTGTCTCTCCTCAAGTAAGTCAGTCTGGGCATCGAGGAGACCGTGCCTCACCACGGGCCAGAGAAAGCCAGCACTGCTGCTCAGGGCTGTCCGTGGTCTTGTGGCCGCTGCAGCCCAGCTTCTGCAGGGGGCTGTGCATCCTGTCCACGCTGCTGGCCGCTGCGTCCCTTTCATGTTCACAGACTGCTAAGCAGTCTCCTCCTGCCTCTGTTCACTTCAGACTGCTCGCTTGATTCAGGAGTCGTCCCAAGAGGAGTTGGACCTGCCGACACAGCGCCCCCAGTTCCTGGAGGAGGGCGAGGACCAGAGCCGGCGCTCTTACAGGTAGAGCCACCCAGCAGGCTTCTAAGTGCAGTGTTGGTCACCTGCGGGCTTGGCTCCCTTGGACCCTGTGAAACAGGGTTGGTTGTCACCCCACTTCCTCTGGGATCTGGGACAGCAGAGGTGACCTTGACACAACACTGCTAGTGAGGGCCAGGGCAGTTTTTCTTCAGCATGTGCACACTTAGAATCCTTGGCCACAGCTTCCTGTCACCATTGTCATCCTTGTTACGTGGTAGCACGTTTGTGCTTAAGACTGTGCATTCTAGGAACAGCTGTGCCAGGCACGGGGTTGATCTGTCTCCAGGTCGTTGGCCCTGTGGAACACCATGTGCCCACTGTACCATGGAGGGCCCTGGCAAAGGTCCGACAGGGAATAAAACAGCTATCTTACAAAATCAAAGATGAATAAAACTGGAAAAACTGAAATGAGCATCGTCTATAGAGATAGCCTTGGTTTTATGATATTTTAATAATTTTCTTAAAGTACTTTTTTAAACTCTTAATCCTTATTTTCAGAGTCATTTAACAACAACAACAACAACAACAAAAAGAGGACACTTAATAACAACAGCAACAAAAAACACCAGGTCATTTAATAAAAAGCCCCTCTTTTCACCTGAGCACCTGCCAGGCGGAGACTCTTGTCCCTTGGAGAGGGGCAGGTTTGGGTCTTTGTTGCTGGGATTGACGTTTGGGAAGAATGGCATGCAGGTGGTCCTCTCCACCAGGCTGGCATGGGGGTGTTCAGGCTGAAGTCCACATTAGAGAGTTATCAGTACAGAGACTAGTACTTCATGCCCCACTCACAAGGAGGTGAATGGGAGAGGAGCAGCTAGGGGTGGGCGGGCTGCCCGAGGGTGAGTAGCGGGAACTTGGGTAGTGCCGAGGTGCAGAGTCTTTCCCTAAGACGCTGCAGAACCTAGAACACGTAGCTGTCCTTTCCTGTAGTGGGACCAGTGTAGGCAGCAGCACGCCTCCCTGGGGATGGGGTCCCAGGCAGACTTGCTCCAGGTGGGCTGGGCCCCACTCTGCACCTGGTTTCACGGGGAGACTCTGCAGGGTCATATCATGGTGAGTTGACAGGCAGCTGCTGGATGGTAGATCTAGGCAGTTGGTTAGACACGTTAGAGAAACAGTCATTTTAATCTCTTTAGTAACTACTGAGAGGGAAATAATACCGCATAGTTACAGACTCAGAATAACTCTGGTACAATCCGTTTCCTTAAAGTTTAACCAAAAATGTATGTGGATTGGCATTTCTGGAAATCTAGTCTTGGGAGTAGGAAGCACCAACTTTGTGAAAGCAGCAGCTCACAGTGACTGTGCTACTGTTGGGTTTGGGAGAGTTTCTGATGAATCGGGTATTTTGTCTGTCGGGGAGTCATTGGAGGAGTTGTTAATTTGGAAAGAATCAAGCACATTAAGACCCCGACACCCCCGCAGAACCTGATGTGGCAGGTTGTCCCGCCATTGGTGCTGTCCGTTGTGTTGTCCAGGTGGGCAGTAAGCCTGACCTCAGGGCCCTGCGGCTCCCTCTGCAGCGGGGCCTGGTGACCGTGCTCTGAACTCTCTGTTTGGTTGCAGATGTGACTACTGCAACAAGGGCTTCAAGAAGTCCAGCCACTTGAAGCAGCACGTGCGGTCACACACAGGAGAGAAGCCCTACAAGTGCAAGCTCTGCGGGCGCGGCTTCGTCTCCTCCGGGGTCCTCAAGTCCCATGAGAAGACTCACACAGGTCACTGTCTGCTTGGCACGCAGAGACCAGGCTGCTCTGCTGAGATGGGCCTCGTGCCGCCATCACACCAGCTCCTGGCTGCTGTGGGGGGTGCGGTTTGTCCAGAACCCTGCAGCCCCCGTTTCAGTTTAGAACTTCTTTGTCTCTGACCCTGGAGGTCCACACTTTCTCCCCTGGACCTGCCTTTGTCTTCGCGGACGGGTTTGTGTGAGCATTCCGTGTCAGTGGCTCCTGCCACTTGTGGTCTCTCGCGACTGGCTTCTTTCACCTGGCCAGCACGTTCAGGGTCATCCATATTGTGGCACGCCTCAGTACCGCTGTCCTTTCTATGGCCAGCGTATCCCTTTCTGTGGCCACTTTTCATGCACATGTGCCACCTGTCGTCAGGGGACATCTGGATCGTTTCCATTTTTTGACTGAAGAATCGTGCTCTTGACCTCAGTAACCTCTGTTTCTATGTGGCCTCGTGTCTCTACCTGGGAAAGGAATCTCTAGGATGTAGGATGATGCTTTTTAAGCTTTTGAGCATATTCAGCTCTTTTCCAAAGTGGCTGCACGTTTTGCACGTCCACCAGCAAGCGCGTGTGGGCCTGGCCTGCTCCACGTTTACACCAGGCTCACTGCCAGTGCCTTTTACTGTGACCATGCGGGGCAGGTGCAGCACCGGCTCCTTGTGGTTTTGGTGTGCATCTTGCGTGGCTCATGTGCTAATTGAGAAATGTCTATGCTAATCCTATGTCTACTTCAAAGATTGCTTGTCTTAATAGTTACTGAGTTGTAAGAGTTTTTTAATATATTTTGGTCACTGGACCTTTATCAGATATATGGTTTACGATTATATATGTTGAGTGCATTACATTTACCGTTGAGCACATCCAACATACTTAGTCAACATCAGTAGTGTACACGTTTAATAGAGGTATGGATTCTGTAGAGGGCTTTGTTTGAGAATGAAAGTGTGTCACTTAGACATATCCCCGCAAGCAAAGAGGAGAATTCTCAGGAGTGCCTCCATAATGTAGAGGCTGGGGAGTGGCGTCAAGGCTGCTGGGAACACTGGTGTAGCAGAGGCCCCGGAGCCGCCAAGGGCCAGGGCTGGGGTGGCCACGCTCCTTTCTGGATCCTTCCTTGAGTTGCTGGAAAGGAGGGAGGGGCTGGGGTCGGCCTTCCCAAAGGAGAAGCCACAGATGCCCAGTAGACTCTTCCTAGGGCCTGAGGCATCTGCTGTGGCAGTGAGGTGAAGACGGACTCCAGGAAAGGTCACTTGGGTCAAACTGTACACACCGTGTCAGCTTCGGTGAAAATGCTGACGACGGAGAACACTAGGTGTTTTTGTGTGCTGGGGATTGAACCCAGTGGTGCAGTACCACAGAGCCACATCCACAGCCCTTTTTGTTTCTTTATTTTGAGACAGGGTCTCGCTAAGTTGCCGAGGCTGGCCTCGAACTTGCGATCCTCCTGCCTCAGCCTCCTGAGTAGCTGGGATCATACTGCGCCCGGTGACTTGGTTTGTTTTGAGAAACGTCTTCTCAGAGGCTGTTAATGTCAATAGAGAATATGGTAAGATGTGCTCTGTCAGTTTCCATGTTCCTAACACAGTCCAATTCCTAAAGCCTGGAAACCACAGCACACACAGGGTCTGAGTTGTAGCTTACTGAACATGTCTGTGCTTTGCGTGCGTATGGCCTGAGGCGGTCAGACTCTCCCCAACGGCTGCTGTCTCCTCTGTCGTCACAGGGGTGAAGGCGTTCAGCTGCAGCGTCTGTAACGCCTCGTTCACCACCAATGGCAGCCTCACGCGGCACATGGCCACACACATGAGCATGCGGCCGTACAAGTGTCCCTTCTGTGACGAGGGCTTCCGCACCGCGGTTCACTGTAAGAAGCACATGAAGAGGCACCAGACGGTCCCCTCTGCTGCGTCGGCAGCTGCAGAGACTGAGGGAGGAGGTATTTTCCATTTGTTGCTTCAAGGTTTATTAGCCGAATGCTGATTTAGTAACAAAGTCACATACGAATCTCCTGGAATGTTTAAACCTGTATATAGATTAAGCTTGGGAGCACCCTCAACTTTTAAAACATAACTGTTTTCTGAGTATGAAACCCTCCATGCCTTTGGAAGGAGTTGAGAAAGGCCCTGGGCCGCCACGGGAGGCTGTGGCACGCGTGAGCTCAGGCACACGTTGACGCGTCTACTCCAGCCGTGTGACCTCTGTGCAGCAGTGCTGTTGGAGTCCACCTGGGCTTCTTTCCCAAAGCCTGCTGCATAGGCGTGATTAGGTGGCCCAGGCCGTGCCAGGCGAGGCAGCTGTGTGGGGCAGCCAGCCTCCACCTCCCCCGAAGTCCTCATCAGCTGTCACGGCCTCTTCTCTGGTTGGCCCAGGACCTGTGCAGTGAGGGCGGCTGTGCCATGAGACTTCGCCCTCCCTCCCCCAGGGCCGCCCTCCCGCTTCCGAGCTCGCCAGGGTCCGTCCTCAGCAGGTCCCACTAGCGCACACTGGCAGCACAGAGAGCGGCTCCCTGGTGCTGCCTCGCGGGTGCCTACAGGCTCCGCTGAGGTTCCCCCTCGCTGTGCATCCCACAGGCCTGCTGCGTCCTGTGGCCATGAGCGCTGCGCTTACCGCGCTGCTGTGTGCTTGCTGAGGGCGTGTCGTGCTGATGAGGGCGCCAGGTCATTTGGTCAGTGTCTGGGGACCAGGTCTGCTAAGGACGTGGACCCCCGCCCCAGGGTACTGGCCCTTCCATCTGCCTGTAGCCAGCTGCTCACGAGGCCTCAGACCCTGACGGCCCCGCATGTTCCCTTGAAGTGAGAGCAGCGGGGTTTTCTTCAGAATCCCCCTTGCTAGCCTTCAAGAGCAAGATCTGTGCCCTCCACGCAGCGCAGCGGCCGCTCTGGGTTCCAGCTTCTGACCTCTGAACCTGGTGGAGTGGTCATGTGCTCGGGTTCAGTGCTTAGTAGAGCCTCTATTTCCCCAGGTTAAATTCTGCCATGAGGTTTAGTAAGGTGTAAAAAGCAACGGAGGTTTGCTTCAGATGAATAAAGAGCACAGGACATGCAGGCATTCCATGTGGCCTGGAGGGTGCTCACTGGTCAGCCCGTGGGTAAAAGCCCTTGATCCTGTCGTGGACACTCAGCATGCTGACGAGTTGGTGCCTTGGGATTGGCGTGGGTTCTGGAAGGCTTGGTGCCACTGCCTAAGTGCTGACGAACACCAGGACAGACCTGTTGCTGTCTCCTCCCGTCTTGTGTGTGAGAAGCCACCTGTTGTCTTCCCGCACAGCTGGACTCCTGTGGGACAAGGCCTGACCCTTGGTTTCCTTTGGCAGTTGCGCTGTCAGCCTGTGCCGTCGATGCTCTTTTGCTTACCATGCTGAATCTCCTTGCACTTCTCTCCTTCCGTGGCTGGTGCTGTGTCGACATGTTCTTTTGATCCCTTAAAGTCCTCAGGCGTCCTCACTTGCATTGCCAGCCTCACAGGACCGTGTCATCCTGAGCTCAGCTGCTGGCCTTCTCCTCCCCGGGCCCCTGCTGCCAGCTCTGAGGACCAGCAGTTGGTCGTCACTGGCTCTCTGGGGTTGGCACTGGCCTGCTGTTCATGTTTCCGTTGAGTTCTGAGTGTCAGTCGTGCATGCCACTGTGGTCTCCCCTCCCGTCACACGTTTTCCTGTTCCGTGTCGTCGCGGCTTATTCTTACTTTACACTTCACTCGGGCTGTCCAGACATACACGTATGGCTGTATGTATTCCGTTTCACCTTGTTCTTTCCAGTGAGTTTCTAAACTGGGGCTCTGCTGCTTTATCAGCTTGGTCTCCCTTTTGGGGCTTCTGGTTTCCCTGCTGATGGCAGTTTGCTCTTGGCCTGTCCCTAAGTGACTGCGTTTGTGAGCACTGCAGGCTCGTGCGGTTCCAAGCCGCCGGCTGGCCTTGTGTTGGGGTCAGTCCCAGCATCCTTGGGGTCAGCAGGTCCTCCCCAAGGCATGTCCTTCACATGCCGTTTTCTTCCATGATCTTGCCTGACTTTTCAGCAGGATCGTGGTGGGAAGGGCGGCCCTTACGTCCTTGAGCACAGCCCAGGTGGACTGTCCTGAACGTTACAGGCACAGCCAGTTGTCATTGACTTGTTCTGTGGAAACCTGGGCTTTGGTGAGGTTTTGATCCGTCTTCCTGTGTTTGGGTAGACATGTGCCTGGAGGAAGAGGAGGAAAATTCTGACAGAAGCGCATCGAGAAAGTCCCGTCCCGAGGTCATCACCTTCACCGAGGAGGAGACAGCCCAGCTGGCCAAGATTCGGCCCCAGGAGAGTGCCACTGTGTCTGAGAAGGTCCTGGTGCAGTCGGCCGCAGAGAAAGACCGCATCAGCGAGATGAAGGACAAACAGGCGGAGCTGGAGGCTGAGCCTAAGCATGCCAACTGTTGCAGCTACTGCCCTAAAAGCTTCAAGAAGCCCAGCGACCTGGTGAGGTGAGGCACCTTCAGCCTTGTGGGCGGCTCTCAGAGACTTGAAAATACCCTCTGGGATTCCTGTGGCACTCCTCACTGCAGTGAGGGAGGTTGGCTTCTGCACCATTGCCCTGTGTGCAGGAGTTATAGTAGTGTTCCCTGCTGGAGTGGCGGGTTCCAGCCATGTTAACTCAGTAGTGACCTCATTCAGGATAGTAGCGGGAGGCCTGTTTCTCCATGGTTTGCTTGTGCATATTTCTGTGTGATTGTGGTCATAGCAGGAAATAAAAATATTTTTATATCGAGGAAGACAGAGTGCCAGGCTTTGAGGATGTGCAGAAGAGCAGCAGATGCCCTCCTGCCTGGGGTTGCTGGTCTGTGTGAGGAGCACACCTCCAGCTAGAGACCAAGGAGTACTCAGGCCAACAGCCAGAGATGGGCAGTGGATGCAAGAGATATAGCATGGCGGGTGGTAAGGAGGCCAGAAAAGGCAGAGTGAAGTTAGGAGGAGCTAAGGACTGTGCACCTGGGGAGGTCTAAGTCTAGACACTCTCCCCAGGTTCTGGAAGTTTCTGTCTGAAGCAGGGCTGCTTAGTTGTACCTCCTAGAGGAAAAACTAGACAGATAGGCATAGAGCAGCTTGGTAAGTCCAGGTGCTGAGTGTGCAGACTGCTCCAGAACATAGATGGGGCATTTTCCACATGCTCTGGACCCTCAGTGTGCTCTGCAGGGCTGTGGGGGCAAGGTGGGGAGGGGGCGTGGATGTGGGTGGCACTGGGGACATGTGTACCCTGAGAGAAGGGGACGTGTGTTCAGCCAGAGTGACAACAACTGTGCAGGTGGAGAAAGCCCAGATCTGGCTCGTGTGGGCAGAAGGGCCTTGTGTGGTGAGCTCCTCGGGCCCTGAGCTGCAGCTCAGGATGGGCATCCAGGTGGTGTGCTCCGAGGTTGGGGGACAGTAGAAAGTCAAGCCATGGAGGGAGTAGCCAGGAGAGTCTAGGTTTTAGGACTGGGACTGCAGCCTGGCCAGCAGTGTGGGGGGCCGGGAAGCTAAGGAACTGGCTGGCAGGGACAGTTCTGTCACCGTGGGAGTGGGCTGTGGGACCATGGAGTCGGGGTCACCATGAGGCAAACCAGGCAGGAGGAGGGCTGTGCTGCTCCCCAGAGATGGCCGCTGTCCTGTCTCCTGTGCTTTCAGAAATGTGCCTGCACTTTGCCTTCAGCTCTGTGGTCTGCTCCCCGCTGGCCGCCTTCCGTGTCCCCACGGGTCTGAGGTGTCTTTCTGTCAGCCCCGATCTGCCCTCCTTCCCTGTAGTGTTGACCTGGTGTTCCGCTGCACAGCATCCTGGGCCCTGGCACCCTGTGCTGAAGGCCACGTGCTCCTGCAGGCCTGAGGACCTGTGTCCCCTGAGCGCCTGCTCACTGCTGGTGTGGTGAGAGTGTGTCCCCCGGGCCCCAGGGCTACACTGCCTCCAGCAGGAGGACAGGCTTTGGCTCTGGGTGTGGCCGCCACTTAGCCTGGGTCTTGGGCTTGCTTTATTCTTTTTTGGTACCAAGGATTGAACGCAGGGGCACTGACCACTGAGCATCATCCCCATCCCTATTTTGTATTTTGTTTAGAGAGAGGGTCTCACTGAGTTGCTTAGTGCCTCGCCATGGCTGAGGCTGGCTTCAGACTCATGAGGCCTTGGCCTCCTGGGTCACAGGCGTGTGCCTCCGCGCCCGGCTGCTTGGTCATTTCTTGTGTGAAATTCACCTTGTCCACTTCTCTATGCTGATGTGGGCCGTCTTCTTGCTGATTGACAAGAGTTCTTTGTTGTTTCTAAGAAATCAGCCTTGTTTCCATTTGTCTTGAAAATATTTTTATTGTTATTTACATTTTAAAGGTATTTTTCACATGTAGAGTGAACCTCAAAATTTTTACTTGGCAGGGCTGGGGTGGTGGCTCAGTGGTAGAGCACTTGCCTAGCATGGGTGAGGCACTGGGTTCAATTCTCCGCATCACATATAAATGAATGAATAAAATAAAGGTCCATCAAAATCTAAAAAAAGAAAATATTTAAAAAAATTTGTTTAGTCAAACTTAATCAGAACATAGGAATATATGGTTTTTATTTATGTGGTTATAAATTTCAACTATGCGGCTGTTTGTAAGTGTATGTCTATTTAAAAACAAAACCCCTGAACTACAAGTGTCTTTGTCAGGCATGTTCGAATCCACACTGGAGAAAAGCCATACAAGTGTGAGGAGTGTGGCAAGAGCTTCACTGTGAAGTCCACTCTTGATTGCCACGTGAAGACCCACACAGGTAGGTCAGCCCTGGGCAAGGCCTTGCTGCGCTCGGGTTTTATTCTCATGTGTTTCCCACACTTTGATACTTTCAGCATCATCGCAAGCTTAGAAATCAGGAACCATGAGAAAGTAGATAGAAAAGATTATTTTTTTCTAATCCTGACATAAATGATCTAAAAAAGAGGATTAGATCTCAGACTTGAAGTCACAGGTTGTCTGTATTCTTCATGTGACCTAAATGGCTGTTGAAAAGATGACCTCTGGGTCTCGTTTGGCTATCGGAGTTGCCTGCAGCTTGTTGAGGCTTTTTTAAAACTGGGACTGTCAAGTCCTACCAAAGTGTCCAGGTCGGCATACTTTCTGTGTGAGGAGGGGACAGTTAATGTCCAGCTTGCCTGGCCTTTTTCTTACTTTTGTCTGGATTGAGGCCTGAAAGTCGGTGGTCCCCTCGCATCCCTAGCTGTGCCTGCCTGACTTCTGCACCGTGGGCCCTCCTCCTGCCCAGGGTGGGCTCCTGCTCCTCTGAGCTGCAGGTTCCTGCGAGTGCAGCAGGCACGAGGGTGGCACCTCCCTCCCAGGCAGTTGAAGAGCGTTGGCTGCGTGGGAAGTGCTGGGTGGACCTTGGAGGTGCCTGCCCTTACTGTGACGCCCAGGGTTGTGACTGCCACACCCTAATGTGCTCTTCATGTTGGTTGTGAGCAGAATTGAACAGTGTGTGGGGTCCTGTGGTTCTTCTCTGATGGCGTCACATTTAGAGCTAAGTAGACACGTGAACTCGTGTGCAGTTTTCCTTTTGTGTCCTGGGGGTCTTGTGGTTTTCTTTTGTGTCACTCTATGAACTTGGGGGGGGGTGAGGAGAAATTGGCACTGCCTGCCTTGGCACCCCAGGGCTGGTGCACTGTCTTCAGCATGGTGGGTGCTGGGAGGGGCTCAGGGTCCTCAGCACCTGCTTGGCGGACTTCCTGCAGCTCACGTGGACCGGAAGTAGAGAAGCGTCTCTGAAAATGCTTCCGGTGCACCTTTCTCCATGTGAAAGACCCCAAACAGTGTAAAATCTCGTCTTCCCATGGTCCTTGCCTGCACATCCCTGGTGAAGCCCGGGGCCTGGGCAGCAGAGGGAAAGAGGGGGCAGGAAGCTTTCCTGCCCAGGCTCCTCCAGGGCAGAGCCTCTGCTGTGACACTTTGTCCTTGTGGCCTTTGTTACATGGGTGATGGTAAGAAGGGTAAGGAAGGAAAGGAGTGGGTCCATGATACCAGACACATGGCCCTGTGGACATTTCCCCATGTGTGGCATGACCCTCTGCCAGCCACATTGGTTGTCCCTGTTTATGCCAAGATGCTAAAGCACCCTTTGTAAATCAAAGAGAAGCACATACAGCAGCCTTGAGCTTCCAGTGGAGGCTGTGGCTCAAGGACTAATCCTGGGGGGGGCGGGTGAGGAGCCTCGCAGTTCACACGGTGACAGCATGCCCCAAGGCTCTGCACCTGTCGGCCAGGTCTGCAGGGTCTGGGGAAGGTTCCCTGTGGAGCGCTCGGGTGGGCTGCCTTGCTGCTGAGCAGGGTCCAGGAGCCCCGCTGACACTGGGCTGGCTCTCTGTAGGCCAGAAGCTCTTCAGCTGCCACGTGTGCAGCAACGCCTTCTCCACCAAGGGGAGCCTGAAGGTGCACATGCGCCTGCACACGGGAGCCAAGCCCTTCAAGTGCCCTCATTGTGAGCTCCGCTTCCGCACCTCGGGGCGCAGGAAGACGCACATGCAGTTCCACTACAAACCAGACCCAAAGAAAGTCAGAAAGCCTGTGGCACGCAGCTCGCCAGAAGGCCTGCAGCCGGCAAGCCTGCTCAGCCCCTCCTCCACGGACCCCAGCGTGTTCATCATGAACAACTCTGTGCTGACAGGACAGTTTGATCAGAATCTGCAAGGACTGGTGGGCCAAGCTATTCTTCCTGCTGCCGTGTCAGGTAAGAGTCGAGCTGGGGAGCGGCCCAGTCCTGGCACACTGGGCGTCCCCTCGTGCCCGGATGGGAGGACTGCTGTTTCTGCAGCAGGATGCCCTTCCTGGAGCGACTCCCTCCGAGGCCAGAGGGATAGAGAGTTCACCTCCCCTTCCCCTGCTGTTACGTGCTTCCCAGTGCCTCAGCCCTTTGGTTGCTTTCATTTTTAATGGGCTGAGCCTTGCTTCTCGCTGCTTGGCACCCTTTTAGATTCAGTGTGAGGGTTGGCTCAGGAGCACTCGTTGACATAGTTTCTGGTACAGTGGCGTTACCATGTTGCTGGGCCACAGTCCGTGGAAGGCGTCCAGGTCTGACCCACTGGGCTGTGAGTTCTTCCTGCCGCAGACATGCTGGCGCCTGGCAGCAATCCACGCTGGCCTGGCACTTCTTGGGCACTGCTGCTCCGACCTGGTCTTACCTGAGGACTCTCTTTGAGCCAGTTTGGTATGTTCAAAATGGATAGTACTATTATTTATCTCACAGGATTCGTTTTTGGTGATTAAATTAGGTCGTGTATGGTGTGATGAAAATACAGGATTACTGTAGTGTGTCGCGACATTCATAAAACCTACCTATTTAGAAATCCCTATGTAAACATCAGCTCCTTCAGATTTGAAAATCATTTATGGTGTTTGACTGTCCCTTCCTTCTTTTCTTGGGCAGCTGGTGGTGACCTGACCGTGTCTTTGACAGACGGGAGCCTGGCCACCCTGGAAGGCATCCAGTTACAGCTGGCTGCCAACTTGGTTGGGCCAAATGTTCAGATTTCTGGAATCGATGCCTCTAGCATCAACAACATCACGTTGCAGGTGCGGTGACTGTGTGGTTCCTGTGCTTTCATGTTGTCTACATCACGGGACGGCACGAGATTTCCCTGATGGGCGTCTGTTACTTTTCAGATTGATCCCAGTGTTTTGCAGCAAACACTGCAGCAGGGCAACCTGCTCACCCAGCCACTCTCAGGAGAGCCCGGCACCGCCCCTCAGAACAGCTCCCTGCAGACCCCTGACAGCACCGTCCCAGCCAGCGTCGTCATTCAGCCCATCTCAGGCCTGTCCTTGCAGCCCACAGTGACATCTGCCAATCTGACCATCAGCCCACTGTCTGAGCAGGATTCCGTGCTGACCACCAGCAGCAGTGGTGAGAGTCGTGCTTGTGTCATGGTCATTTCCTTCCCTGGGCAAACCCACCACGTGAGCCCGACATCCTGGGGATGGAGGGAACCTGTCTGTGTCCTCAGCCCTGCTTGCTCTGTGCACCCATGGGGCACTCGTTCTGGCTGTCACTTGGCTCATGCCGCATCAGGTTCCCTTGCAAGGCTGTGGCACATGAGCACGTGTGTTGTATCTCTGTGGTGCTGTGGGTCAGACCCAGGGCCTTGCAGGTGCTGGGGCACGGCTTATCTTAGAGGAACTAACTAGAGGTGACGGACAGGTCATTTTGAATCTTTGTCTTGTTGAAATAACAGTTTAATTAAATTATTTTTAATATATATGAGGATAAATGAGCAGTTTTAGATCTCAGCTGTGCTTTGCTTTTGTACTGATGAGCAGGGACCCAGGACCTCACTCAAGTGATGACTTCTCAAGGCCTCGTGTCCACATCCACGGGCCCGCACGAGATCACCCTGACCATCAACAACTCCAGTCTCAGCCAGGTCTTGGCCCAGGCAGCGGGTCCCACTGCCACGTCCTCCTCAGGGTCCCCACAGGAGATCACGCTGACTATCTCTGGTTAGTAAGTGGGTTTCCTCCTCCTCACCCTGCAGCTCAGGTCCACGCTGTTGTGGTTCCTCTCCCAGGACAGCTTGGCGTAGCACCAGGGTTAGGTGTGAGCAACACGAGCCTGGGAGCTCCTGCCAGAAATCAGGACGTGGTTTCTCCTGTCACTTCCTGCACGTGGAGTCAACTGTGTGATGCACTGATTGGTCTTGAGAGAGCCTGTGATTTTGCAGTGTTGTGTTCAGTGAAGAGCAGAACAGATAGCTTTGTGATTCTTCTCATGCTCTGAAAACCGAAGGCAGTCACTGGGTGAATTGTGTCAACAAGGACATCTTGGAGACCCGTTGTGTTCACCTGCTCTTTGTCTTCAGAAGCCTACTCAGATTATATAGAAAGAATAAAAATATGGTAGAACATTGTAAAGCAGGTAAACAGGCCAAAAATGTCGTTGGGCCGTGTAGCTCACGTAGGTGTACAAGTTAGTCATAGCCCAGATCAGTTGGTGAGCAAGCACCCATCTCCGGGTGCGCGCCTGCCTGGGTCCTGGCATGGCCACAGTCCTCACAGTGTGCTCTGGCCTATGCTAGCATCACGTGTGTCTGGCACGCTTCATCCCGGGGATTTTTAGCCCTGAGCCCTTCTTCATGTGAACTAGGAGTCACTTTTAACGTGACGATTTTTTTTTTTTTTAAAGAGAGAGTGAGAGAGGAGAGAGAGAGAGAGAGAGAGAGAGAGAGAGAGAATTTTTTTTTAATATTTATTTATTTTTTTTAGTTCTCGGCAGACACAACATCTTTGTTGGTATGTGGTGCTGAGGATTGAACCCGGGCCGCACGCATGCCAGGCGAGCTTGAGCCACATCCCCAGCCCTAACGTGACGATTTTTATAGCCCCGTCCACATGCCAGGTGTTATTCTAGTAACTTGTTGAATATTGATGTGTTTGTATTAGTTCACTTAAGCCTCATAACTACCACATGAAGTTGTCCTTGGAAATAACAGAGCCATTTTACTGATAATAAAAATTCCTTCTGTGGAGATCTGGTGTGAGGGAGGGAAACACCCTGTCTCCCCTTAAGCAAGTAAAGGGGAGCACAGCAGACCAAGTTCCCGCCAACTCAGCCATGAGGCCACCCGGGGTGTTTTACTTTTATTTCAGTGAGATCTTTGCAGAAATTAGCAATGGGATTAAAAGAAAGGCTATGTTGTGAGAACAGAAACCTTTGTTTTCCAGTATGGTGTCTTTATTCCTTTGTTTGTTTTTATTTTGTGGCACCAGAGATTGAACTCAGGGGCACTCAACCACTGGGCCACATCCCCAGCCCTGTTGTGTATTTTATTTAGAGACAGGATCTCACTGAGTTGCTTAGTGCCCAAGTTGCTTAGTGCCTTGCTTTTGCTGAGGATGGCTTTGAACTCGTGCTCCTCCTGCCTCAGCCTCCTGAGCTGTGGGATGAAAGGGTGTGCGCCACCACGCCCAGCCTTATTCCTTTTTTTTTTTAATGTGAGAATTTTAGATGCTCTTAACATTGACTTTTCCTGATGTATAGCTGACTTTCAATATTGGAACCGTAGATGGTTATTAAAGAAAGCTGTTTTGTTGATGAGATTGACTCTGAGGACCCCAGTATGGGTGGCATTGATCGAGGCCCCATCAGAAACACTTGATGCATGATTCTCACTTTCAGTTCAAAAGGTGCCTTCTTGGCCGCTGTATTCCACGGCACTTCTTAGTATAGGCAAGAACAGTCCTTTGCTTCCCAGCCCAGCCCAGTTGTTAATAAAAGTGGCTCGCCTTCCCCTGGAGCCTGCTCTGCAGACGGAGAGCAGATCCCAGCCTCTGTGGTCCTCCTGCTCTGAGCGCTCCAGGCTGTTTAGCACAGGGAGGGCTCCACAGTGTGGGTCATAGGGACTTCGTGTTTGCAGAAGGCAGCTGCAGGCGAGAACTGCCTTTGCTGTTGGCTGTGGCTCCAGGGCAGGCTCCTGGCTGATGGGACCGCGCCTCACAGGTGTCACAGAGGGTTTTGTTGTTTTTCTCCATATTTGGGGTGTAGCTTTTTGAGCTTTGGTTGCCATCTTGGGATGCTCATGGCACCCATTGAAGGATGAGTGGGAAGTTGAGGACGGAGCCTGGGTGCCACCTGTGCCCGCGTGCCACTTGTGCCTGTGCCTGCGTGCTTGCGCTCACCAGTAGCACTGTACCAGCCTCTGCGTGCTCTCATAGGTCGGGCAATCCCTCTGAGACCATCCTGCTTGCCAGGAGGAGCATGGCATCTGCTGTGTCCAAGAAAGGCCTGACATTACTGATTCTGTCCCAGACGGCTTCGTTCTCCTAGCACTGACTGTAAGGGAAAGCATCTGAAAGTTCTGTTATCTTTTGCTGGAGAAACTTAAGAAAGAGTCAGCTAATATGAAGGACTGCATGAGGGTTCCTCTGACTCCCGTGTTTCAGAGCAGGAGGCACTGAGGTGAGGAGCCTGAGCGGAGCAGCCGAGGGAGTCGGTTTCTCCTGCTGCGCCGTGGACCAGCTGCTCCTCGGTGGGTCCTGTCTGGTGGCTTTCTTCAGTGGTCCCTCTTCCCGGGAGTCCTCACCCGAGTTTTCCCTCTACAGTGGCAGCAGTGACTGGGCTGTGGGTCTCTCACTCTTCTTTTACTCACGTTTTTTAGTACTACAGTAAGCAGCAGAGCACCCTCACCTTAGATATAGAGAAACTGAGAAGAACCTTCTCAAAAAATTGGGTCAAAGGCTCTGCCTTTCCTTTGTGAACCTCGGGACCAGCGCCCTTCCCGCCTGCTTGGCACCGACCTCTTTCTCTTGCCCACCTCGCAGAGCTTAATCCCACGAGTGGGAGCCTGCCTTCCACAACACCCATGTCACCATCGGCCATCTCCACGCAGAACCTGGTCATGTCTTCGTCAGGCGTGGGGGGCGATGCCAGTGTCACGCTGACCCTGGCCGACACTCAGGGCGTGCTGTCAGGAGGCCTGGACACGGTTACACTGAATATCACCTCTCAGGTGAGCATCGTGGGGGAGGTGGGTCCTTTTCAGAGGGTGACCGTGGAACTTCATGAACTTGCTCTTTCTCAAGTGTATAATGTTTCTGAATGTTTTCTTTCAAAATTAAAATTTGGCCAAATAAAGTAATTATGTTAGACCCAAAATGGGGGGAAAATTCAGGCAACACAGGAAAGCATAAAAAATAAATTTAAAAAAGTCTTTAATCAATACCTAAGTGGAATTATGGTGAACATTTTCATTTACTTGTCCTTCTAAATCTTCGTAGTCCTACATACAGATACATATTTTAAAAATTTTTACAGAAATAGGGTCTATAATGTACTGTGTGGCGTAAACTCGTATCGTAGATGTCTTCTCTTATAATTTTAATACTGCAAAACCTGATAAGAGGCCTTACAGCATTCACTTTTGCAGGCAAGCCTTGCTGAGGGGTATCGTGCTGTTTGCAGGGTACGGGGAGTGGTAGGACCTTGGTGCCCTCATCACTGAGGTTCCTGGCACATGGCTGGATCCAAGGCCTATGCGTCTTCACAGGATGCTGGAAAACTGCCTGGCAGCACCTAAATCGTTACAGTTATTTACTGTCATAAACATATGACCTGAAACTCAATAGGTGGTCATGAAAATTAGCAGTTTGTGATGGCGATGGAGAGACAGGTGATAGGAGTCGGTCTAGACTTGAGCATTGGGGGTTTACGTCGGTCCTGGAATCTCATGTGCTCCTTGGGTTTGGTGTTTCTGTTCTTTTGTTTTAATGTGGTGCTGGGGTCCCTCCACCACGAACCACAACCCAGCCCTCCTCAGGTTTAGCGAGGAGATGGAAGAAGAGCACCCAGAGGGCTCAGAAGTGAGGAATCTGTTTTGCACAGTTGGAGGAAACTAGGGTCCCAGGGACTAAGGGGAAGCAACAACTAAACGTGTAATTGTTATAAGCGGGTGTAAGTTTGAGAGTCTCACATACTTATCATATATTAATATTTTTGTTTCTTTTTATAGTTCATGAAAGAAAATGGTTTTAAAAGCAAAAGCACTCTTAAGTAATTTACTTAAATAATATTCTTATGTAGTTTTGTCCATCAGGCAAAGTTGAATCTGTAATAGCAAAACATTTGGAAAAAAATTGTTATAAATCCATAGTTAACCCTAATTTAAAATATAGTCTTGTCATAGTTGAAAGACAGCGATGTGCAACATCCTTCAGTGCAGAGCAACCTTGTAGAGAAGCCCTAGAACGCTCCCGAGGCAAACGTGGGAAGGGAGGCTCTGGGCCACGGGCTTCAGGGGGGGCAGAAAGGTGTGCCAGACGTCCGCTCAGAGAGCGGAGGTGTTCAGCGCGCACTCTGGAGAGGTCACTTATTTCTGAAGAGAAGTGTGTCATACATGAAACATGAATTCTTCTCAGTTTTTGTAACTATGTTATCCCAGGCAGTTGTTGGGTGCAAAACATCTGAAGCTCAGTTGTTGAGGCATGTAATTATGATTTTTTGCGTCCTAGTTAAATATCAGACTTTGGCCTTGGAGTGAGTTGCAAGTGGGGCAGTCCCATGAAAGACCTGTGTTTGGAAAGGGGCCTTTCTCTCAGTGTAGTGCTGGCCTTGGCCGCCCGTGCTGCCGGGAGCTCCCAGAACTTCCACCTCGCTCCACTTTCTTCTCCTCCTCCTCACTCCTGGGGCCCTCTCGGGTGCTAACCCCTGTGATGTCTCTATGGAGGCGGTATTTATTTAGGAACGTTGAGGGCAGTAAAGTTATATGCGCTGTTGAGAAGAATGTTTCTGATGAAGTTTTAGTACCTATAATGAGTGAACTAGATTGACTCTCAGGGGCCTGGTGGTGATCTGGGAAATTTGCTGTCACGTCACGCATTGATCACTAGTGTCAACTCTTGGTCATTTCTCAGCTGGGTTCACCACTGGCATTCCTGGGTCTCGCCAGCCCCTAGTGGGTTCCGTGGCCTCCTCTGGCTCAGGTGCAGCAGCCAGGCTGTCCAGCACCGAGCCTCCCTGCAACTATTGTGGGCGCAGGTATTGGGCTTGCATGCACCTGTGGGAAGTTCCTGTGCACGTGGGGAGCGCAGAGTCCTGTCGTTTCTCCCTAAGTAGAGACTAAGTATAGCAAAGAAATAAGTAGAGTGTAAGTAACAGTATCCACCAACAGGACTTTTGGGTGATACCATCTAAGTGGGTTCACCTGAGACATGTGGGTTCTCAAGTGTAGAATTTACCGGACTCTAGATTTTTTATTTGGGGCATTTGTGTTAAAAATAGTTACTATTTGCAATTAAAACACAAATAAGCAGCCAGTAAATGACATTGTGTTTCTTTGTAAAAGCTTCTGCTTTTAGGGGATTGTGGGCTCTGCAGCATTGTAGTAACTAGGAAGGAGGGCCTCTGTGCCCTTTCCTCCTCCGCCCTGCATGGTGGTATCTTGGAAAGACAGCAAAAATGCAGGCACATGCTGCAGCCTGGTGTCATCACCACGGAGTGGAGCAGACAGTCCACTCCGGACCCCTCATGGTGCCCTTTTATAGCTACTCACCCTTCTTTATCCCTGACTACTGCTAATGTGTGTTTTATGTCTACGATTTTGTCATTCCAGTCCAAAAGGAATTGTGACTTTTCCCCTGTGAATGCTGGGTGCTTCAGCTTCAGGCTGGGAGTATTTCAGTTTATGACCCAACAGTGATTCCGGTGTATACCAGAACTTCTGCCCAGCAGGTTTTCATTTTTTATCTTGCCTTTGATTAAAGAACCTGAATTAACAACTCCAGTTTGACACCATTTTTTAAATACGATAGGCAGGTGGTAGCTGCAGTGAGCCACAAATACCAAGGGAAGTGCCATTGCTGTGGGCCACGGAGAGCAGCACCGCTCAGTGCGTGCCCCTGCAGGGCGGTGAACACAAGATGTAGTCCATGCCCACGTACCAGCCAGACTGACTGTGGAGATAGCCCAGACGCTTCCATCGGCTTTGTAAAAAGACACCTGTGGGAAAGGACCCCAATCCATTTAGGAAGCTTCTCTTTCTGGAATCACTGAAGAGCCTTTGCAGGAGTCGGTCTGTTCTGGTACCTGCCGTAGGCAGTGTCTTTCCTGTGAGAAGAGAACCTAGTCCTCCACAGATGGAGTATTTAAACGCCAGCTGAGGCCGGCTCTCTTCCCCTTGCACTTTCCCCACTTTCCGTTACCGCTGCTGACAGGCTCAGCTACTAAACACAGGGAGCAAGCACTTACCTGAGTGGCAGGAGCCAGAGACCTCCCTGGGTGCTTTACGACCTCAGCCTGTTAAAATTCATAGATGTATAGAGGGAGTTTCTTTCTTTATTTATTTTTGGAGTAGGAATTGACCCAGAGGCAATTAACCATTGAGCACATCAAAGCCTTTTTTTTTTTTTTTAATCAGAACAGGGTGTCGCTGAGTTACTTAGACCCTCACTAAGATGCTGAAGCTTGCTATGAACTTGTGATACTCCTGCCTCAGTTCCCAAGCTGATAGCAATATGGGCATGCACCCATGGTGTGTAGACTGAGACTGATGTCAGCCATTCAGGCTCCCTGGGTTACTGTGTCAGTCAGGCATGTGCAGTGTGAGGACATTCAGGCTCCCTGGGTTACTGTGTCAGTCAGGCATGTGCAGTGTGAGGACATTCAGGCTCCCAGGTTACTGTGTCAGTCAGGCATGTGCAGTGTGTGAGGACATTCAGGCTCCCTGGGTTACTGTGTCATTCAGGCATGTGCAGTGTGTGAGGACATTCAGGCTCCCTGGGTTACTGTGTCAGTCAGGCATGTGCAGAGTGTGAGGCCATTCAGGCTCCCTGGGTTACTGTGTCAGTCAGGCATGTGCAGAGTGTGAGGCCCTTTAGGCTGCCCTGGGTTACTGTGTCGGTCAGGCATGTGCAGTGTGAGGCCATTCAGGCTGCCCTGGGTTACTGTGTCAGTCAGGCATGTGCAGTGTGAGGACATTCAGGCTCCCAGGTTACCGTGTCAGTCAGGCATGTGCAGTGTGTGAGGACATTCAGGCTCCCTGGGTTACTGTGTCAGTCAGGCATGTGCAGTGTGTGAGGACATTCAGGCTCCCTGGGTTACTGTGTCAGTCAGGCATGTGCAGAGTGTGAGGCCATTCAGGCTCCCTGGGTTACTGTGTCAGTCAGGCATGTGCAGTGTGTGAGGACATTCAGGCTCCCTGGGTTACTGTGTCAGTCAGTCATGTGCAGTGTGTGAGGACATTCAGGCTCCCTGGGTTACTGTGTCAGTCAGGCATGTGCAGTATGTGAGGACATTCAGGCTCCCTGGGTTACTGTGTCAGTCAGGCATGTGCAGTGTGTGAGGACATTCAGGCTCCCTGGGTTACTGTGTCAGTCAGGCATGTGCAGTGTGTGAGGACATTCAGGCTCCCTGGGTTACTGTGTCAGTCAGGCATGTGCAGTGTGAGGACATTCAGGCTCCCTGGGTTACTGTGTCAGTCAGGCATGTGCAGTGTGAGGACATTCAGGCTCCCTGGGTTACTGTGTCAGTCAGGCATGTGCAGTGTGAGGACATTCAGGCTCCCTGGGTTACTCTGTCAGTCAGTCATGTGCAGTGTGTGAGGACATTCAGGCTCCCGGGGTTACTGTGTCAGTCAGGCATGTGCAGAGTGTGAGGCCCTTTAGGCTGCCCTGGGTTACTGTGTCAGTCAGGCATGTGCAGTGTGTGAGGACATTCAGGCTCCCTGGGTTACTGTGTCAGTCAGTCATGTGCAGTGTGAGGATATTCAGGCTCCCTGGGTGACTGTGTCAGTCAGGCATGTGCAGAGTGTGAGGCCATTCAGGCTCCCTGGGTTACTGTGTCAGTCAGGCATGTGCAGTGTGTGAGGCCATTCAGGCTGCCCTGGGTTACTGTGTCAGTCAGGCATGTGCAGTGTGTGAGGACATTCAGGCTCCCTGGGTTACTGTGTCAGTCAGGCATGTGCAGTGTGTGAGGCCATTCAGGCTCCCTGGGTTACTGTGTCAGTCAGGCATGTGCAGTGTGTGAGGACATTCAGGCTCCCTGGGTTACTGTGTCAGTCAGGCATGTGCAGTGTGAGGACATTCAGGCTCCCTGGGTTACTGTGTCAGTCAGGCATGTGCAGTGTGAGGACATTCAGGCTCCCTGGGTTACTGTGTCAGTCAGGCATGTGCAGTGTGTGAGGACATTCAGGCTCCCTGGGTTACTGTGTCAGTCAGGCATGTGCAGTGTGAGGACATTCAGGCTCCCTGGGTTACTGTGTCAGTCAGGCATGTGCAGTGTGTGAGGACATTCAGGCTCCCTGGGTTACTGTGTCAGTCAGGCATGTGCAGTGTGTGAGGCCATTCAGGCTGCCCTGGGTTACTGTGTCAGTCAGGCATGTGCAGTGTGTGAGGCCATTCAGGCTGCCCTGGGTTACTGTGTCAGTCAGGCATGTGCAGTGTGTGAGGACATTCAGGCTCCCTGGGTTACTGTGTCAGTCAGGCATGTGCAGTGTGTGAGGACATTCAGGCTCCCTGGGTTACTGTGTCAGTCAGTCATGTGCAGTGTGTGAGGACATTCAGGCTGCCCTGGGTTACTGTGTCAGTCAGGCATGTGCAGTGTGTGAGGATATTCAGGCTCCCTGGGTGACTGTGTCAGTCAGGCATGTGCAGTGTGTGAGGACATTCAGGCTCCCTGGGTTACTGTGTCAGTCAGGCATGTGCAGTGTGTGAGGACATTCAGGCTCCCTGGGTTACTGTGTCAGTCAGGCATGTGCAGTGTGTGAGGACATTCAGGCTCCCTGGGTTACTGTGTCAGTCAGGCATCTGCAGAGTGTGAGGCCCTTCATTCTGCCCTGAGTTACTGTGTCAGTCAGGCATGTGCAGTGTGTGAGGACATTCAGGCTCCCTGAGTTACTGTGTCAGTCAGGCATGTGCAGTGTGTGAGGACATTCAGGCTCCCTGGGTTACTGTGTCAGTCAGGCATGTGCAGAGTGTGAGGCCATTCAGGCTCCCTGGGTTACTGTGTCAGTCAGGCATGTGCAGAGTGTGAGGCCCTTTAGGCTGCCCTGGGTTACTGTGTCGGTCAGGCATGTGCAGTGTGAGGCCATTCAGGCTGCCCTGGGTTACTGTGTCAGTCAGGCATGTGCAGTGTGTGAGGACATTCAGGCTCCCTGGGTTACTGTGTCAGTCAGGCATGTGCAGTGTGAGGACATTCAGGCTCCCTGGGTTACTGTGTCAGTCAGGCATGTGCAGTGTGTGAGGATATTCAGGCTCCCTGGGTTACTGTGTCAGTCAGGCATGTGCAGTGTGAGGACATTCAGGCTGCCCTGGGTTACTGTGTCAGTCAGGCATGTGCAGTGTGTGAGGACATTCAGGCTCCCTGGGTTACTGTGTCAGTCAGGCATGTGCAGTGTGTGAGGACATTCAGGCTGCCCTGGGTTACTGTGTCAGTCAGGCATGTGCAGTGTGAGGACATTCAGGCTGCCCTGGGTTACTGTGTCAGTCAGGCATGTGCAGTGTGTGAGGCCATTCAGGCTCCCTGGGTTACTGTGTCAGTCAGGCATGTGTAGTGTGTGAGGACATTCAGGCTCCCTGGGTGACTGTGTCAGTCAGGCATGTGCAGTGTGAGGACATTCAGGCTCCCTGGGTTACTGTGTCAGTCAGGCATGTGCAGTGTGTGAGGACATTCAGGCTCCCTGGGTTACTGTGTCACTCAGGCTTGTGCAGAGTGTGAGGCCCTTTAGGCTGCCCTGGGTTACTGTGTCAGTCAGGCATGTGCAGTGTGAGGCCATTCAGGCTCCCTGGGTTACTGTGTCAGTCAGGCATGTGCAGTGTGAGGCCATTCAGGCTCCCTGGGTTACTGTGTCAGTCAGGCATGTGCAGTGTGTGAGGCCATTCAGGCTGCCCTGGGTTACTGTGTCAGTCAGGCATGTGCAGTGTGTGAGGCCATTCAGGCTCCCTGGGTTACTGTGTCAGTCAGGCATGTGCAGTGTGTGAGGATATTCAGGCTCCCTGGGTGACTGTGTCAGTCAGGCATGTGCAGTGTGAGGACATTCAGGCTCCCTGGGTTACTGTGTCAGTCAGGCATGTGCAGTGTGTGAGGACATTCAGGCTCCCTGGGTTACTGTGTCAGTCAGGCATGTGCAGTGTGAGGACATTCAGGCTCCCTGGGTTACTGTGTCAGTCAGGCATGTGCAGTGTGTGAGGCCATTCAGGCTCCCTGGGTTACTGTGTCAGTCAGGCATGTGCAGTGTGTGAGGATATTCAGGCTCCCTGGGTTACTGTGTCAGTCAGGCATGTGCAGTGTGTGAGGACATTCAGGCTCCCTGAGTTACTGTGTCAGTCAGGCATGTGCAGTGTGTGAGGCCATTCAGGCTCCCTGGGTTACTGTGTCAGTCAGGCATGTGCAGTGTGTGAGGACATTCAGGCTCCCTGGGTTACTGTGTCAGTCAGGCATGTGCAGAGTGTGAGGACATTCAGGCTCCCTGGGTTACTGTGTCAGTCAGGCATGTGCAGTGTGTGAGGACATTCAGGCTGCCTGGGTTACTGTGTCAGTCAGTCATGTGCAGTGTGTGAGGCCATTCAGGCTCCCTGGGTTACTGTGTCAGTCAGGCATGTGCAGTGTGTGAGGCCATTCAGGCTCCCTGGGTTACTGTGTCAGTCAAGCATGTGCAGTGTGTGAGGACATTCAGGCTCCCTGGGTTACTGTGTCAGTCAGGCATGTGCAGTGTGAGGACATTCAGGCTCCCGGGGTTACTGTGTCAGTCAGGCATGTGCAGTGTGTGAGGCCATTCAGGCTCCCTGGGTTACTGTGTCAGTCAAGCATGTGCAGTGTGTGAGGACATTCAGGCTCCCTGGGTTACTGTGTCAGTCAGGCATGTGCAGTGTGTTAGGACATTCAGGCTCCCTGGGTGACTGTGTCAGTCTGGCACGTGTAGTGTGTGAGGCCATTCAGGCTGCCCTGGGTTACTGTGTCAGTCAGGCATGTGCAGTGTGAGGACATTCAGGCTCCCTGGGTTACTGTGTCAGTCAGGCATGTGCAGTGTGTGAGGACATTCAGGCTCCCTGGGTGACTGTGTCAGTCTGGCACGTGTAGTGTGTGAGGCCATTCAGGCTCCCTGGGTTACTGTGTCAGTCAGGCATGTGCAGTGTGAGGCCATTCCGGCTCCCTGGGTTACTGTGTCAGTCAGGCATGTGCAGTGTGAGGCCATTCGGCTCCCTGGGTTACTGTGTCAGTCAGGCATTTATTGCTTGGGCCATTCTAGTTGCTGTTGCCTGCTGAAGTGTCTTTCCCCACAACTATCTCTACTCTCATAGCTAAAGGTGCTGGTTTCACGGAGACTCATCCATTTTGTGTATGATAGCCAAAGTGAATCTTTTTCTTAAAACAAAGGAACATCCATTTTTTTGCAGGTTGTCAGTCAGTACTTAAATTGCAGTATTACTGGCATTCCACTGGGTCTACCCACTTATATAAGGGTCAGCTTTTGCCTATCTGAATTCCACCATGTAACCAGGAAAAAGAACGCCCTGTGTCACCTGAGGTGACATGTGGGCCTGGGTCATCAAGCACTGGGAGAGGGGAATTCTAGGATTCTCAGGAGGAGGAAACACGATGTCTCCCCTTGATCACTGCACATTCTGTTCTCACAGCCCTGTGTCACACTGTACCCCGTCAACTCATAGGTACGAAGACCTGGTTTAGAAGAAGAAATCTGCCCAGGTTCCAACGACATAGGTGCCAGGATGCTCACTGCTCATCTGTGTGTAGTAGATGGGATGCCCCTCGACAGGGAGCAGCACACGTGGGCATCGTCACTGGTCTAGGTGGAGAACACTTCCACCCCCCAGCAGCCTGGTGCACTGTCCCTCACGCCCTGCTCTCCCTGCCAGGCTGCCCAGCCCTCTCCTATCCCTCTCCCCTGGTAGCCATTTGGCTCCTCCGTTTCTACCTGTTGGTCACTTGTGGAATCCTAGGGCAGGCGGGCTTGTGTGACTCTGTTCTTCAGTTTGCATGGTTTCTAGGTTCTTCCATGTTGCTCCATGTCTTTTTACTGCCCAGTGACGTTCCGTTCTGTCTAGAGACCCCTGTGTCACGCTCCGTCACTGCAACAAAACACCTGGAAAGCCACTCACAGGAGGCAGATTTCTTTTGGCTTTCAGGTCGCCGTGCTGGTGATGGACATTGAGGGAAGGGCAAAGCACAGCTGCTCACCGCATCCCAGCTGGGAAACAGAGTGAGGCGCAGGGCAGCAGTGTCCACCACCTCCCAGGAGCCCATCTGCTTAAGAACCCCTCAGTGGAGAGAGAGGAGATCCCTGTGATCTAGCTGCTCCCTAGGCTCTACCTTGGAGCATTGCTGCATCGGGGACCAAGCCCTTGTGCAGTCCATGAGCCTCTGGGGAACACTGTCACCCAAAACTGTCACCACCACATATATGCCTTTACGCGTCCGTGCATTTTTCAGTTGGTGGCGTCTGCACTGTGATCCCTCTTTGGCTGTCCCAGTGCTGCCCTGACCTCTGTCCACAGGAGTCCAGTGGACTAGGTTTCTTTCTTTGGGATGGCTGTGTTGTCTGGTGAGTCTTCTTCCCACAGTGGCTGCACCGTGAAAGATCTTTTGAATTTCTGCTTACTTGGGAATGATCTGAATGAGTAATAAAATAATACCAATTCTTCTAAAGTTAACACAATTCTTGGCCAGGGTCAGCAGTTCCCAGCGCTACTCACGGATCCATCTCTCTCGGGCCAAGGTGGAGCGGGCTCACCGCAAGTCATACTGGTGAGCCACACCCCACAGTCTTCATCAGGCACATGTGAAGAGATTGCCTACCAGGTATGCATGTCCTTTTATCCACATGCACGGACCTCGGGGTGGCCCATGTGGTTGGGCTGACCTTGAGGGGCATGCGTCCGTGAGCCCCGGGTCTGTGTGCGAGTCGCCTGGTGGAGGCCAGTTCTATCCTTGGGGCTGTTTGTAAGACTGGTTTGGCACCTCCAGCCTGGATGTGTCCTGGGGGACCAGCGGCCCTGTGCAGCCCGCCCCTGCAGCCTGCCCACTGAGGAGCTCAGGCAGCATGGGCTTGCCTTAGGGCTTGCAGGGGCTATTTCTGCTCCTTCACTCCACTTTCCTGAGAACTGGCGGCTGGTGAGTCTAGGGCTTCATCCAGCAGGAGCCTCTGCTTTCGCACCTGGGCACCGGTCCCCTGCTCCCGCCTGAAGGCCCGTCGCCCTGGGTCCACATTGCTGCTTGTGGACATTTGCTGCCCATACTGAGGCTGGCCCTTCCTGGTGCTTGACCTGTGTAACCGGTGTCCTCACCTCAAGCCTGTGCAGTGCCCAGCCCCCTGCCACATTGTACCCGCGGGATCAGGGGTAAGACGCAGGAAGGCTTTGGGTGGCGTCGGTGCCCTGGTGGATCTGGAGCTTCCTTGCTCCGCACCGTGACCAAGTGCAGGGGTGAGACTCTGGGCATTTGTGCCAGGCTGCTGGCCCTGAGCTCTGCTGGTCCAGGGGGAGTGTTTGGTAGGGAGTGAGGTTGTTGGAGACCTAGGGTCAGCAGATCGGTGCTGTGCCTCGGGTGCGCGCGGTGGCCTTGAGCTCCACTCACCTGGCTCCTGCTGGGCAGCCCTGGGCCTTTGACAGCATGACCCAGAGGCCACTGGGTTCCCCTGCTGGACTCTCCTCTTGAGGGCCAAGCACCTGGCGCCTCTGCCTTAGGCCTCCACTCCCAACACGGGCACATCCCACACATACGCCACACATACACACACCACACACACACCAGACATCACACACACATACACACACCACACCCACACCAGATATCACACACACATACACACACCACACCCACACACCACACACATACCAGACATCACACACACCCACACACACCACACACACACCAGCCATCACACACACATACACACACCACACCCACACACACCAGACATCACACACACATACACACACCACACCCACGCACACCACACACATACCAGACATCACACACACCCACACACACCACACACACACCAGATATCACACACATACCAGACATCACACACACCAGACATCACACACCCACACACACCAGACATACTAGATACCACACATATACTAGACACCACACACCCACACACACCAGACATCACACACACATACACACACCATACCCACGCACACCACACACATACCAGACATCACATACACCCACACACACCACACCCACGCACACCACACCCACACCAGACATCACACACACATACACACACCACACACATACCAGACATCACACACACACCATACCCACGCACATCACACACATACCAAACATCACACACATATACACAAACCACACCCACACACACCACCACATACCAGACATCACACATATACACACACATGTATATATACACATATATACACACACCATGTGCCCCCACACATACCTCACACACCACGTGCCCACACACATTCCCCCTCCATACACCACACTCACACATCCCACACACATACTAGACACACACACACACCCACACACACCAGACATACTAGATACCACACACACATCAGACATACTAGACAACTACACACATATTAGACACCACACACACCACATACATACCAGACACACCTCACACACACCCCACACACACCACATACATACTAGACACACACACACACCCCCACACACCACACACCACATACATGCCAGACACACACCAGACATACATCACACACACACACACACACATACCAGACACCCCCCCACACACACACCACACATACTAGATACCACACACACACTCCCCACACACACACCAGACATACTAGACACCACACACATACTAGACACCACACACACACACCACATAAATACCAGACACACCCAACACACACACAACAGACATACATCACACACACACCACACATACCAGACACTCACACACCACGTGCCCCCACACATTCCCCCCACACACACCACGTGCCCACACACATTCCCCCCACACACACCACGTGCCCCCACACATTCCCCCCACACACCACGTGCCCCCACACATTCCCCCCACACACCACGTGCCCATACACACATTCCCCCCACACACACCACGTGCCCACACACATTCCCCCCACACACCACGTGCCCCCACACATTCCCCCCACACACCACGTGCCCATACACACATTCCCCCCACACACCACGTGCCCCCACACATTCCCCCCACACACACCACGTTCCCACACACATTCCCCCCACACACCACGTGCCCACACACATTCCCCCCACACACCACGTGCCCACACACATTCCCCCCACACACCACGTGCCCATACACACATTCCCCCCACACACCACGTGCCCCCACACATTCCCCACACACACACCACGTGCCCCCACACATTCCCCCCACACACCACGTGCCCCCACACATTCCCCCCCCACACCACGTGCCCACACACATTCCCCCCACACACCACGTGCCCACACACATTCCCCCCACACACCACGTGCCCCCACACATTCCCCCCACACACCACGTGCCCATACACACATTCCCCCCACACACCACGTGCCCCCACACATTCCCGCCCCCACACCACGTGCCCATACACATTCCCACCCCACACCACGTGCCCACACACATTCCCCCCCACACCACGTGCCCACACACATTCCCCACACACACCACGTGCCCACACACATTCCCCCCACACACCACGTGCCCCCACACATTCCCCCCACACACACCACGTGCCCCCACACATTCCCCCCACACACCACGTGCCCCCACACATTCCCCCCACACACCACGTGCCCACACACATTCCCCCCACACACCACGTGCCCCCACACATTCCCCCCACACACACCACGTGCCCACACACATTCCCCCCCCACACCACGTGCCCACACACATTCCCCCCCACACCACGTGCCCACACACATTCCCCCCACACACCACGTGCCCACACACATTCCCCCCACACACCACGTGCCCACACACATTCCCCCCCACACACACCACGTGCCCACACACATTCCCCCCCACACACACCACGTGCCCACACACATTCCCCCCACACACCACGTGCCCACACACATTCCCCCCACACACACCACGTGCCCATACACATTCCCCCCACACACCACGTGCCCATACACACATTCCCCCCACACACCACGTGCCCCCACACATTCCCCCCACACACCACGTGCCCCCACACATTCCCCCCACACACCACGTGCCCACACACATTCCCCCCACACACCACGTGCCCACACACATTCCCCCCACACACCACGTGCCCACACACATTCCCCCCACACACCACGTGCCCACACACATTCCCCCCACACACCACGTGCCCACACACATTCCCCCCACACACCACGTGCCCATACACACATTCCCCCCACACACCACGTGCCCACACACATTCCCCCCACACACACCACGTGCCCACACACATTCCCCCCACACACCACGTGCCCCCACACATTCCCCCCACACACACCACGTGCCCCCACACATTCCCCCCACACACCACGTGCCCACACACATTCCCCCCACACACCACGTGCCCACACACATTCCCCCCACACACCACGTGCCCACACACATTCCCCCCACACACCACGTGCCCACACACATTCCCCCCACACACCACGTGCCCACACACATTCCCCCCACACACCACGTGCCCACACACATTCCCCCCACACACCACGTGCCCACACACATTCCCCCCACACACCACGTGCCCACACACATTCCCCCCACACACCACGTGCCCACACACATTCCCCCCCCCACACACCACGTGCCCACACACATTCCCCCCCACACACACCACGTGCCCACACACATTCCCCCCCACACACCACGTGCCCACACACATTCCCCCCCACACACCACGTGCCCACACACATTCCCCCCACACACCACGTGCCCACACACATTCCCCCCACACACACCACGTGCCCACACACATTCCCCCCCCCACACACCACGTGCCCACACACATTCCCCCCACACACCACGTGCCCACACACATTCCCCCCACACACACCACGTGCCCACACACATTCCCCCCACACACCACGTGCCCATACACACATTCCCCCCACACACCACGTGCCCCCACACATTCCCCCCACACACCACGTGCCCACACACATTCCCCCCACACACCACGTGCCCCCACACATTCCCCCCACACACCACGTGCCCACACACATTCTCCCCACACACCACGTGCCCACACACATTCCCCCCACACACCACGTGCCCATACACACATTCCCCCCACACACCACGTGCCCCCACACATTCCCCCCACACACACCACGTGCCCACACACATTCCCCCCACACACCACGTGCCCCCACACATTCCCCCCACACACCACGTGCCCACACACATTCCCCCCACACACCACGTGCCCCCACACATTCCCCCCACACACCACGTGCCCACACACATTCCCCCCACACACCACGTGCCCACACACATTCCCCCCCCACACCACGTGCCCACACACATTCCCCCCCACACACACCACGTGCCCACACACATTCCCCCCACACACCACGTGCCCACACACATTCCCCCCACACACCACGTGCCCATACACACATTCCCCCCACACACCACGTGCCCCCACACATTCCCCCCACACACCACGTGCCCACACACATTCCCCCCACACACCACGTGCCCCCACACATTCCCCCCACACACCACGTGCCCACACACGTTCCCCCCACACACCACTTGCCCACACACGTTCCCCCCACACACCACGTGCCCACACACATTCCCCACACACACCACGTGCCCACACACATTCCCCCCCACACACCACGTGCCCACACACATTCCCCACACACACCACGTGCCCCCACACATTCCCCCCCACACACCACGTGCCCCCACACATTCCCCCCACACACCACGTGCCCACACACATTCCCCCCCACACACCACGTGCCCACACACATTCCCCCCCACACCACGTGCCCCCACACATTCCCCCCACACACCACGTGCCCACACACATTCCCCCCACACACCACGTGCCCACACACATTCCCCCCCCACACCACGTGCCCACACACATTCCCCCCCACACACACCACGTGCCCACACACATTCCCCCCACACACCACGTGCCCACACACATTCCCCCACACACACACCACGTGCCCACACACATTCCCCCCACACACCACGTGCCCACACACCACGTGCCCCCACACATTCCCCCCACACACCACGTGCCCCCACACATTCCCCCCACACACCACGTGCCCACACACATTCCCCCCACACACCACGTGCCCACACACATTCCCCCCACACACCACGTGCCCACACACATTCCCCCCACACACCACGTGCCCCCACACATTCCCCCCACACACCACGTGCCCCCACACATTCCCCCCACACACCACGTGCCCCCACACATTCCCCCCACAGATTGGAAGTGCACGAGGCCTGGCTCCAGTGGCATGTGTCTCTCTGGCGTGGAGATCTCGTCCCACTTGCTGTGTCCCGCGTGCTCTTCCCCTCCTGGCAAGGGGGTTTCAGCAGTGTCTCCCAAGCCCACTGCGCTGTCGGGGGTCCTGCTCGCCCTGTGGAGTCGGTCACGCTCTGCGGAGGTGCCTCCGAGGCCGTCGGGCACCTGTGGCCCAAGGTGCAGTGAGGACCTGGGGTGCTTGCGCCCTGGTGGCCTGCTGCCTGTTGGTGTGGGGCAGGGCTGGTGTGGAAGCCGTTTGACAGTCAGTCTCTGTGTTCCCCAGTCCTGGGGCTTTACCCTGGGACTTCCAGCCTTTTCCAGTTTTTATTCTGAGACAAAGTCTCTCCCAATGACATACCTGGCCTTGAACTGAGGTCCTCCTGCCTCAGCCTCCGGGTGAGCTGGGGCCACAGGCGTGCGCCACTGCGCTGGCGGTTTCTCCTGAATGGAGCGGGTCAGGTGCTGGCGTCTCCCTCTACACGCCAGG
This sequence comes from Urocitellus parryii, assembly GCF_045843805.1. Lineage (NCBI taxonomy): Eukaryota > Metazoa > Chordata > Mammalia > Rodentia > Sciuridae > Urocitellus > Urocitellus parryii. The sequence continues at coordinate 2,233,614 of NC_135543.1, read as the reverse complement.
CACTCCGCCCCCTCTGGGTTCTGCGCAGTGCTCGGCGCTGGGTGCCGATTCTGCCAACCCCGTGGCGGGTTTTTGTCTGCAGTTATAGAGTAGCAGCTGGGAGGTCATTTTTCACAGGGGTCTTTAGCTTCTGTGCAGGCTTTTGTTGGCTTCTTCACAGACAGGTAGACCAGGCCTGGCTTGCCATGCTTTTGCGGTGTCTCTGTTTGGCTCCCTGCTCCCTCCGTCTGTTTTTTAATAGCACAGATTAACCACCTCAGAGCACCTTTGAGCCCTTTGCTGCTGTGGAGCGTGTTTCTGTAATGAGGGTCCGTTTCCCTGTGTCCCATGTCTGTGAACCAGCGTGGGTGAACCAGGACGGCGCGCTGACAGCCCTTGGTCCCTGCCCGCTCCGTGTCTGTCGGGGTGTGGCAGTGGGCTTCCTCTGCACTCACTGGTCTTCACCCAGGGAGGTGCCGGGACCCCCGTTTAGGGGAATGCCTCATCTCACCACAGGCTGGAAGCCTCCTGAGGGCTGTCAGTCTGTCTGCTGAAGCAGTCGTGCTGCGAAGCCCTGAGGCTGGCCAGGCCACGGCTCTCCCTGCAGGCAGCACGTCTGCCTGCCCGTGCCCATGCCTGTGCCCAGGTGTGGTTCCGGGCTCCCTGCATCCCTCAGCCGGTCTTCACCTGCGCTGCGTCAGGCGCCTTACTGCTCATCGCTAGGCTGAGGAAGGGGCTTGTGTGGTGGTGGCCTGGCCCAGGTGGCCAGAGAGGACGGTCGGTGGGGCTGGTCTGCCCTTGGCTGGGGATTCGAGTGTGCCAGGCAGCCGTGCGGAGGCAGGCGGGAGCTGGCTGCGGTGCACGGCCGCTGTGTGGTGTGGGTTGCTGGGTTGCCTTGCTTGTGTGTCTGGCAGTCACAGGTCCCGACTCCCGCAGGTGGCCGACGTCTCCGCCCTGGCCCCAGGCAGCCAGCCCGAGAAGGACAGCCTGGCGCACCAGTGCCTGGAGTGTGCCCGCACCTTCTCCTCGGCCGCCGTGCTGGCGCACCACAGCAAGGAGGCGCACGGCCGGGAGCGCATCCATGGCTGCCGCATCTGCAGGAAGGCCTTCAAGCGCGCCACGCACCTCAAGGTACGTCCCTGGGACCGCAGCCGCGGGCAGCACACAGGGTTCCTAATGGCGGAAATAAGTGCGCTTCTCCCATTTTTCTTCAATGAGAAGGACAGTGATGTGAGTGTGCGAGCCCGGGTACTTAGTCCCCATAGGTGTTGTGCACGGAGAGCTGACTGTGTTCGTGTGCAGTTCCAGTCCGTCTCCGCCAGGCTGAGGAGGCGCTGGAACGCCCTCTCCCCTGTCGGGCTCAGGGCTGAGAAGAGCTGCCAGCGTGTGGCAGGAGTCGGGGCAGCTGGTGACTGCGCTGGGCAGGGCGTGCCGCTGGGCTGAGCAAGTGTGCGCCTGCTCACCAGAGGTGCCCCTCAGCACAGGTGAAGAGCTGCGTGGCCACTGGGCCGGGTGGTGGGGTGAAGGGTGACGTCCAAGGGAGGCCTTCGCAGGTGGGAGGCAAGAGGAGGCTCTGGGGAGGGGCTTCTCACGAACCCCCTGGCGTTCCTCTCCGAGGGGCTGGGCAGGGTTCAGGTTAGGGTGGCTCTGCTGTGCTTGGCGTCCACGTCCTTGGTCACACCTCCCACCACGTGCTTCCTTGCTGCAACCCTCCAGAACCCTGTCATCTCTGCCTAATCACAAGTAAAACATTAAACGAATCCCAGTTGAGGGACATCCTGACCCCTCAGCTGGAGGTCCTCAGACACAGGAGAGTCTTGAGAGCCTATGACCACCATGAGGAGCCTGAGCAGACATGGGACAGAGAGTGGGCTTTAGGGAGAGCTCGTGACCGTGAGTCGACGCCGTGTCCACACTGGGGCTCCTGTGACCCACACCCCAGTACTGATACAAAATGGCATGGGGTGGGTTTGTGGGGCGCTGCCCAGTTCTTCTATAAACCTAAAGTTGTCCTAAAAATCTCCTGTTGGTAAACTCGGCAGCGGGTACAGGGTCGGGACCACAGCAGCAGTGCCTGGAGGGGGTGTGGCATGAGCGCAGAGGAGGTGGCCTGGTCTCGGGCTCCAGGGGCCTGTTTGCACTTGGTGCTGTGGTTGTGCTGCTGGGAAAGGGAGAAGGCAGAGGTCTCAGCTGCAGCGCGGGCTCCTTGCCGCCCGCGTCTTCCTGAGGGTGGAATTGTGGAGGCAGGCACAGGCAGAACGGGGCCTGGTGTCGTCAGCCGTCCTGGCCTCTCAAGGGACTGGCTGCCTGTGACCTTCGCTGTGGCTCGATGGCTGCATGGATACGGCAGGTGGATTCCCTGCAGCACGTCTCTGCCCAGTGGCCAGCAGCATGTGCTTTCCCAGGTCCCCTGACCTCGTGCACTGCCCAGCATCCTGGAAAGCCGGGCCTCGCTGTGCTGGGTGGAGATGGGGCAGGGCAGTAAGAGGCACGTCAGGTGCAGTCAGTCTTGACTCTGCCTGAGGGGTCTTTCCTGGGGACTCCTTATTGTTCTGGAGAAATGGGGCTCTGGCAGATGATTGCTGCTTCTGTGACAGTGGCTTTGAAGCCTTGCTCTGACCGGGTTTCCCTGGCTAACTCACCTGGCAGCTGAATGTCCTCACTCCCAAGATCCCGTCTAGACCCAGACTAACCCTCCCTTTTTAAAGAAGGGTTTCTTGAGAGCTAGAGTAATGTGGTTGCTGATGGCATCTGCTTGAGTGCCTCTGGGGACAGGCCTGCCCCAGAGTTGGGCGTGGATGCAGTCCCTGCTCACCCACTGCAGGCTGTCAGCCCCCTGGGTGTCTAAGAGCCGTCCTACCAGAGCAAGCGGACCCCCTCCTCATGCTGCAGCATGCCGTTCCCACCCCTGGGGCAGGTCTCCACCTACTGACGTAGGTGACAGCAGCTCAGTGTCATCTGTCAGAATCATGGCCAACGTTTGTCAACATAAACGGGCTGGAGATGAGAAGCCACGGACTTCCAGAAAAGACTCCAGGTAGAAGCCTTCTTGGGAAAGAAGAGGGTGCTGACTGGAGGAAACAGGGCCGGCGCGAACCACAGCTGGCGCCACCTCTCCAGGGCTCCACTTCACAGGGCTGTGGGGTCTCTCCTTTAGACAGAGGGTAGGTCCTCACAGGCCCGTGAGGAGGTGACGGGAATGAGGTGCTTTACCAGGCACTCAGTAGGAAGGTGCAGGAAGCAGGGGTCCCGTCCTATCTCTACCCACCTGCCCCTGACCAGTCCAGCACTTGTGACCCCACAGGGAAAGCTGGACCTCTGCCCGGCAGAAGGAGGAAGCCCATGCTGATGTCCTGCAGGCCCCCTCAAGCTGGGTCCTCTGCCACCACTAGGCCCCAGCAGCCCCTGTGCTCACCTCCTGGCCCTGGATGCAGGCCTCGCTCCCACCTCCCACTGTCAGCAGAGGCAGTGTGCCTCCTCTGTGTGCCCTGAGCTTCTGCCTTCTGTCAGGCCCCGCCAGCAAGGGAGCGCTGAGACATACAGACAGACGTCCCTATGAGGAGAGGCAGTGCTGTCCAAGACATGGAGGGAATGGTCCCCTGACAGATCACTCCAGGAGTCTGGTTCTGCTCTGCCCTAAGTTGACGTAGGAAACACCAGGTGCCTGGGGACAAAGAAAATGGCCCCAGAAGCAGTGGCTGTGTCCTCAAAGGCTGAGTCCCACGGATCATGTGTATAGATAGGACAGAGACTGGAGGACAGAAGCCCAGACTGAGCAGGGAAGGGCAAGCCCAGCTGCTTGCAGGTGAGGGGTGCAGGTGTGTAGAGCTGCAGACATGTGGAGTGCTGCCGATGTGCCTGCCTTGTGGCCAGGTCCAGCTGGAGTCCTGGCTCAGTACGGCTCTGATGCTGGGACCCCAGCTTCTCTGGAGCCTGGTTCTCGTCCCCTGTTGCCATCATACCCACCTCCTAGTGGTTCTGGGCATGGGCTAGCATGGCGTGGGAGGCAGTACGCAGGGAACCCGCGCAGCACACTCTCCTCCTCACATATGATTCTTCCTTGAATTCTGCCTTAGGGCAAGAGGCAGAATAACCACACTCTTGTGACAGGCTGGAGAAGTGGGCAGCAGGCGTCCTTGAGAGCCTGCAGCCCGGCAGCTGCCAGATCTCTCAGAAGACACCAGCACACACACACACAGTCACTGACAAATGGGCAGATGTGCAATGTTCAAGGCCCAAAATGACATGGTGGCTTCAGACGCCCCGAGTTCCCTGTGAAGGGATGGTTGTGTCCTGGAAGAACTTGCCCAGAGGTGCAGGCGTTTGGGTGGGAATCTCCTGGGTCTGTAGGCAGGGCCACAGGCCTTGGGGAGCCAGCCATGGGCCATGACTTCCAGATGGACTTGTGTGTCCAAAGAGATGAGGGGAGGCTTCTGAGGGCTTCACTAGACCCACTGTTGATGTCCCGAGTCTCCCGGGGAAGCCCCAGGCCTGTCACCGTCTGGCTGCCGACCACCTCCGTCCTAGGCAGACCTGGCCACTCACTTGTGCCTTTGTGGTGATTTGCCCTGCTTCGCTGTCCTGAGCCCCTGAAGTTCTGCTGTGGTCTGATGTGCCCTTCACGTGTCCCTCCAGGAGCACATGCTGACGCACCAGGCCGGCCCCTCCTTGAGCTCTCAGAAGCCCAGAGTGTTCAAGTGTGACACTTGCGACAAGGCGTTTGCCAAGCCAAGCCAGCTGGAGCGACACAGCCGCATCCACACAGGTGAGGCGCAGGGGTGGCCTGCTCTGTTGCTCCTGAGTGGACAGCCAGTGTGAAAGTGGACTTGGTGTGCAGTGCCAGAGCAGTGCTCCGTGATCTTCAGGAAGCAGTTTCTGCACACTCCCCTCTCCCCCGACTTGGGATGGATGGGTCAGCATTCCTGGGTTCTTCAAGGGAGGTCTCGCTACTGGCATTGTCACCACAGGAGTGGAGGCCATCGGGAGTGAGCTCTGGCTGCCACCTTCCCTGCCTCTGCTGAGAATCGCAGAGGGCTCCTGCCAGCCCTCCCGCCACACCCCGTCTCTCTGCAGTCTGCCTGTCCCGCCTCCCTCTGCTCGAGCCTCGTATCCCAGGGAGAAACAGCGCAGAGACAAGCCCTCCGCAGCCCCCCGGCTTGAATGACCCCTCTGCTCACCCGTCCTGCCCCCATGGCCAGGCTATCACTCTGCCCCTTCTGTCCCCAGCACCCCGCATCTGCCACCACCAGGGCAGGGCTCCCTCTGGCTGTGTCCACTGAGGACCATTCTCTGCTCCCTGTCAGAGGACAGCCAGGCTGGGACCTGCAAGGCAGAGCTGAACCACTCATCCCCTCCTCTACCTCCAGGTGCCCAGCGTCCTCTGTGCAGCCACGCCTCCTAGTGCGCAGCTGCCCGCCTGCCCTGCCCAACCACAGGTGTTCTCCCCACCTGTGCCTGCTGCCCCTGACATGTCTCCAGGGGCATCTCGCATCTCTCTTCCCCCAGGGTCCCCGTAGCTACCTGAGCTCAAGGCTGGCATGGGACACTCAGGTGCCACCCTGGTCCATGGCTCCCTGGAAGGGTCCTGGCATGCAGGCTCTGGGCACATGGGGCCACATGTCTTGTTGTGGGCTGCGGCCTGGATGGTAAGCTCAGAGCCCCACACCTACCAGGCGTGCAGCACAGAGCTGCTGAGTGGGAAGCTGACGTCTGCTGTGGCTTGGAACAACCAGTAGACCGTCGTCTTCCTTTAGAGTGAGGTAGATGCCCGCGAGGGCGTGGCAAGACCACGCAGTGCCACTAGTGTGGCATCAGGGTGAACAAGCTACAGTCCCTTCCAGTCTGCAGTGAAGGTTTGTTAGGGTTCCAGCAAGTGGGCCTAGTGGGCTGTGTGACAAGGTGGTGACCGTGACCTTCTGCGACCCCAGGAGCCGCAGCTCAGTTAGTCAGAGTGCTGAGTCCACATCAGCCAGATCTCCGTCCATCTTAAGGTCTCTCGTGCTTTGTTGACTCTTTCTGTTACATTTCCAAAAGCATAGTGACTGAATTGTACGTGTCCCTGATTTTAATGTGAATCGTTCCATTTCTTCAATTATTTACTACTAATCAACCTGTGGACCATTAAGCATTTAAATGTTTTTGATATTTTGAAAGTGCTGTTTCTGTCTCGGTCTCCACATTCCCCCATTTTCTCTGCAGTCAGGGGGAGTGGCAGCAGCCCTGAGGCCTCTCAGTGGTGGGGCGTGGAGACTGGTGTCTAGACTTAGAACCACGTCTCTACACTCAGCACCCTGGCCTGCTGGTGGACAGCAGGCTGCCTCGCACCATCTCGTGTTCCTCGTGCTCTCACCTACGTCCTCCCCAGAGGTGACTGAGTCTGGGAGGCGGAGACGACATGCAGCCCTGAGCCACCAAGGGTGCACACGCTGAGGTGTGCTTCTCCAGCAGCCTCTTGCTCTCCTCCAGGCCCGTCTGACCCTCAGTGCTCTGGCAGTTTTTCCTAAGTGTTTTAAATCACACTGAATCATCTGCGATTTTAGGAGATGCGAGGCGTGGGGGGGGTGAGCTGCTCCGCCATAAGCAAGTCAGTGGTGCTGGTCAGCCATGTTGGCCCTCGTAGCGCTCAGGGCCAGTGGTGCTGGTCAGCCATGTTGGCCCTCATAGCGCTCAGGGCCAGTGGTGCTGAGGCCAGAGTACAAGGCCTGGGAGGGTCACTGCTCAGGCCCCGCAGGCCAACATCAGGACTTCACCTGTGCCTGGGTGCCCTAGAGAGGCTCACTCCCGGGGTCATCCCAGCTGGGCAGAACCTCGCTCTTTGTGGCTGTGGCTGTGCCCACAGGGGAACTGCTCTAACAGGCTGCATGGTTAGACAGGACGCCCTGCCGGTCTCCCTTCTCATCAGACTGCAGCAGGGGCCTCACCTAAGTCGTCCCTCCTTGCAGCCCACGTACTTGGAGGAGCGAAGTCACTAGAGTCAGGGTGAGGGTGAGGGCAGAGGCCATCTCTGCTCCGCCACAGGCTGCTGGGGCACAGCCTCATCTGCCATGGCCCCCAGGAAGGAAGAACAGACGCCGCGCAGCGTGAGTCAGCATGTATGAGTACACGGTGATGCTGGAGGGCAGCAGCAGGGCCACCACACAGAGTGGGTGGGGAGGAACCCTGTGGGCAGAGGGGAGAGGCCCTACCCCAGGGAGGAGGATTGTGGGGGCCCACGGCAGGACGCGCACCCGGCCTTCCTCCAGGTGGCTCCCGGCAGGCAGCGGTGTGGCCACTCCTCCTTCCATCCTGTAGTAACGTCAAGCCATTCCATGGAATACGAAAAATATTGCATACATTTTACTTTATATTAAATGGATTTGATTCTCTGTCCTCGGTGTCTCTCTGCTGCACAAAATGCATTGGAGGTGTTTTGTGTAAACTACATGTGTTCTGCTTTGATTTCTGGATGCTTCTGTGGCTTCTAATAGCTTTTGATCAGCTATTAAACCAAAGTAGATTTGCCAGAATCCTGCTAATTAGCAATCTGAGTGACAGTAATAGGAAGAACATTGCTGTGGTCTTTTTAAAAATCGTGCGTCTTCTTGAGAAGGGGTTCTTTCACACTGTGGCATTGACGGTGGCTTTCCTGTGCAGGGGAGCGGCCCTTCCACTGCACTCTCTGTGAGAAGGCCTTCAATCAGAAGAGCGCCCTGCAGGTGCACATGAAGAAGCACACCGGGGAGCGGCCCTACAAGTGCGACTACTGCGTCATGGGCTTCACGCAGAAGAGCAACATGAAGCTGCACATGAAGCGGGCCCACAGCTTCGCAGGTGAGCCCTCCTCAGAAGCAGGCCTTCGGCTGTGCGTTCTTCTGCGTGTGCTGTTCCCCGCAGTGTGCACAGTGGCTGTGTGTAGACCTGAGCTATGGGGGAACATAGCCAGAAGAGGTGGGAGAGGCCAGAAGTGGTGAGGTCCAGTGGGCGGGGCAGGCCTGGAGGCCTGGACGTTGGTTACTCCAGTGCCTGGTGTGGTCCCGTGCCAAGTGAGGAGGCTTGGACCAGTCGTTCTAGCTCCCAGGAGCAGACTGGAGCAGGCTGCACACTGACACTCACAGTGCACACGGAGTCGGAGGAGATGAAATGTCCCGTTTATTTAGACAAGGACGTAGAAGTGCCTCAGGAGCCAGGTGCCACCCGGAACCTGCACACATGCAGCACTCCTGGTTGGCTTGCTTCTTACAGGACAGAGCTAGCCATAGTGAGCAGTCAGGGCCTGGCACCCCGAGCAGCGGCTCCATGTCTGTCTGCAGTGTGACTGGAGGCCTTGCCCTGCACTCAGCAGGTCAAGGGCTGTTTCAGGGCCCAGGGGTCAGGGTCAGGGTCAGCCTGGTAGGGGCACACAGGGTCTGCGAGGTCAGGGTCAGCCTGTCTGCTTTCTGTCTACTCGGTGCAGACCACATGTGGGCCTCTGTTTCTCCGCGCTGATCCACGAGGTTCATTCGTAGCAGAGCAGCTGTTGGGGTGTGATCTGAGGCTGCTCCTCCTGGTCTTCGTTTCCCACACGGAGCCCAGCATCAATGTCTATTTAAGGACGAAACGATGACAGAGAGCCTCAGTTGGGCTCACAGTAGTGGTAGCTGTGCAGAGGAGTGTGGAATGTTAAATCTGTGAAGAGCCCTGGGTGTGACCAGGGGGTTTTGCGTCTGTGTGTTTCGAGTGTGGCAAGGTTATGAAAGAGAGTGTGCTCTGTGAGTGACAGCAGACAGGCCTTCCTGTGTCTGGTGGGGCTGCATCTAGATGTGTCTGGGGCGTCTAATAGAAAGCAGCTCATATTGTGGGGAGTTGTTCTTTTTAACATCTGCACCGTAGAGCTCCTGCTTTCCTTCCTGTTAGAAAAGGCATCCGTGTTGTTGACATTAATTGTTAGTCACTCCTCACGGACCCCGTGTGGACGTGTGGACGCACTGAGTGCCCGTGTTCGTGTGCATGCCATGCTGTCTTATCAACAGACTGGTTCACTGGATGGAGAGCCAGGCAGGGTGGTGGTGTCCGTCTTGGCTCCTGTGAGGCTCTGAAGGTGGACCTGGGTGCTGCTGAAGGTCTGAAGCTATTTTCTCTTTGCTGCCTTGCAGGAACCTTGCAGGGCACAGCTGCTCCCCCGCAGCAGGACGGGGAGGAGCTGAGGACCCTGCACCTGGAGGAGGTGGTGCAGGATGCTGCGGGCGAGTGGCAGACCCTTACCAACGTGTTCTGACGCAGCGAGGGCACCTGAGCTGGCTCTGCAGCTACGTTTATGAAGAACAGAGCGCTTGGAATTTCTATTTTAAAGCTTCAAGTGTTAAAAATGTACCACAATAGTTTTTTAGCTATAAAATTATTTAAAGAATCATTGTCTTTCAGAGACTTAGAGGAAAAAAACTGGGAGAAATGTAAACACGTTGTTCTCATTTGTCTACGAATCACTGAACTCAGGTACTACAATAGTCAGCTTCACCTTCTCCATGGCCAGTGTATCTAGTTAAAAAGAAATTAACTGGATCTTACTATCATTGTAGTGTGATTTCTTTGTATTAGCAAAGACAAAAGTTAACCTGGAAAAAGTATGTAAGATTTTCCTTCATGCTTTCTGTTATAAGAAGCATCGCTTACAGAACAACCCTAAGATAGGTGCATGAAGTTGAGAAAAATGTCGTGACACATGGGAGGTTCTTCACTCTTTACTCTGTGCGTTTTGGAAGTTAGTAGTAGTCGTCTCTTTTTACCCTTCCCTAAGTGAATACAGCTGACCCCTGAGAGGTGGCTGGACCAACTCTCCCTCACAGGCATCTGGCCACCAGCTGGAAGAGCCAGGGTCTGGGGCAGCAGGGAGAGGACACCTGGCCCCAGGAGGATCAGCCATCCCACAGGTGGGAGAGACCTGCTGTGTGCATCTGCTGAGGCTCAGGGTGAGGCCACTGCAGAAGCACAAGCCACACCGTGGTAGGGAGTGGCAGGTGGTCTCCTGGGAGCAGGTCTCCACCCTGCCTTCTCCACGGGAGGCTTGTTTTAGGTTAAGGGTGAGAACCCCCAGACCCCATGATTCCTCTTCATGCATAAAGAGATGTGTCTTTTATTTCAGGGAATTCTTTATTGTCCTCAATGGTGCCCGCTAGACACGTCCCCACCAAGCCCCACCCGGCTGGGGCGGAACGCGGACGCTGCGTCCGGCAGCATTCCAAAGCCGAGGTTCACCACGCCGCGCTGGTTCCCTGTGGGTTATTTATATGTTCTATATATAAATGCGATGTACATAGTATGGGCCTCTGTGTGGCTGAGCAGTATATTTTGTAAATAGAAGCACTAGTCCCCGTCCCGAGTGCGCACCTGAGGCTCCTCCCACGAGCACTTCAGTCCCCTGGTCGTTGTTAATAAATGGATACCTTTCCCACCGTAACACAAAGCTGGGTTTTATTTTCTTCTGAAAGATGATTGCCTTTGTTTTTCTCTCCGCCTCCCTGGCTCCAGAGGAGAGTCGTGTTGTTGTAAATATCGTGTGGATTTTGTATATCAAGAGGAGTCGCTCAGACTCCGAAAGAAAGAGACGTCCCACTGTTCTTCTGAAGGGCATCTGTGACTTTGCTGTTCACCTCTGTATCTGTATAGACGTCACACTGCGCTGACATGAAGACTTTTGTTATTTTGTGAAAATATTTAAGTCAGAAAACTGTTGAATAATATTACCTTTTCCCCAAAAACTGCTTTGTGTATTGTATATTTTTTTAAGAAGAGAAAAGCCTTATTTGACCTCTTGTGAAGCTGGACTTGTGGCCCCGTGGCCCCCAGAGGCCAGCCCGCTCACTGGCGTGGCAGCATTTTCAGAAAAACTGTAACTGTGCAAGAGTTTTAAAGGCTCTGCTTTTAATGCACTTTTTCTTTTATAATTTTGTATTAAAATATTTTAGATATGTTGATTAATTTTAGTGAACAAATATCCCCAAAGTTGAAATTATTGGAATTTAAAGTTTTTGTTCTTGCTGGTTTATTTATTTTGCTTTTAACATTAAATGTCATCTCAGGACATCTCCAAAAGGGGGTGTTTAGTTCCTAACTATATAGAGAGCAGAGTGTGTGACTGTGTGGTTCATTGCTGTTTAAGTAAGGCCTTACCACATGAATCTGAAGCCTACTTTTATTTTGGTTAAAGAAAAAGAAAAAAATCTATCAGTAGTCCATTCTGTGTCTTTTCTCGGTTTATTAGCAGGCAAACACAAGACGTGTATGTATTATTTGGGTTTACTTTCTAATCATAAAAGCTGCTCCTTTGCAAAACATTCCTTGAAAATACAAGGTTTTAAAATGATATGATTTCACTTGAATGTTTGTGGTGTACAGGTTGATCTTTGTATTTTACTGGCTGATTAAGAAGTTGTTTTAGGAAAGAGATTTCTAGCCTCATGCGTAACCAGGGTTTTGAGGATAGAGAGCTGTATTTTTAGAGCTGTCTCACCAGGGCATATCTGCTGTGGAATAGCTATAAATACAAAATGACATTAAGAAATGTGATTAATTTTTTTCCTTTAAAAATATTTAAGATAAAATTGTTTGGCACATGAATTAATTTCAAGTTCAGATATGTTTACCAGAGAAGAACTTAGTGATATTTCTTTTACCTCTGAGGCCCAGACCATGGGAGGTAACCCTCGCAGCGTCTACCTGAAGAGCTTCGGACCGAGAATCAGGGTACGGCGTGGAGTAGGTCCTGCACAGCGCCACCAGGTCACCTGCGCCACAGCCACTGTGGCTGCTTTTGAGAGTTTGTCACTGCCTTTGACCCGCTCATGGTAAAGGAACTGCTAAGCACTTGCACAGGCTGAAAGAAAGGATTCCGTTTCCAAAGATGTGAGCATGAGCCCGCTGCGGCTTGTGCAGCCCAGACAGCGGGAGTGATCTGGCGGACAGAGCACGGGGAGGGCGGTAGGTGACAGCAGAAGCCGCTTTCACCTGCTCAGCAAGTGCCACTCAGCCCCGTCAGCTCCTGGAGGTGATGGCCACGGCTCAGCACCACCGTCCCTGTGCCATGGGACGAGCCCCGCGCTGCTGAGGCAGCGCTTGCTGGGGAAGCATCTGCAGTCTGTTCCTTTGTGTCCTCCCTCGCCACGTTCAAGGAAACCGGAGTCTTAAAATCATAGCTGCATTTTGTACCTTCCTTTGAACTTGGGTGCTTTTGTGTGTGAGAGGTTCAGGCCGCAGAGCAGGGGCAGATTCTGAAAGGAGATCTCGGTTCTTCCTGTGGAATTCTCTCTTATTGAGAAGGATGTTCGTAGCTCATGGAGATCCACATTTCAGCATTAACGATCACCACAGATTTATGTAAATAACACTTATGAGAAATATGTAAGATGTGTAAACTGCTTGCTGGTCCTGATTTGGAGGGTGTCTCCCACCTGCTTCTTAAGTTCTCCCAAAGCTGACTTCAGTGGGCATCTGCCCTCCCCCACCGAGAGCGGTAATCCCTGCTGTGTGCCTCAGCCTCCTGCAGAGTGGGGGCAGACTGCTGGACCCAGAGCCCTCTTTCACACTTAATTTATTCGTGCAATGTGGGTGCTTTAGGATTTTTAGAGTAAAATTTCAAAAGAGCCTACATATACATAACCCAATTTAGTGTTACATATCTGCTTGGGCCCTTGGAAAGCAGCATTTTGAAATCTGGTTACGTCTTTTGCATTGTCTGGTAATGGGTCAGCAGAGCTTCGTGAGGCCAGAAGCCCTGCACACCCCCTGACAGTGACGTTTCTTCACCTCGGTGAGCACGAAGCCACCGTTACGTGGTCTCTGTGCTCCTAGTTGCCCCTTCCTCCGACACACGGTCCACTCGCCCACTGCCTCCCAAGGCGCCTGGTGGTTTCTTAGTGGATGACTAATAAACATTTAAAGCACTAAAAAAAAAAAAAAATCATTAGTATCAATGTCAGCAGCAATAGGCAGTGATCATAAAAGATTTTGCTATTTAATCTTTTCTATGTGTAACGCTTTACAGCATGAAGACTTTTGTATTAAATCAAGTTTTGTATTATATTTGACAAGTTCTAAAATGCCATAGTGATTGTTCTTGAGTCACCACTGAAGAAAATTTAATTTTTTAATTTACAGAAGAGTCCTCTTTTTATCTTCGGAATTGTCTCATGGTCTATTTATACATTGGATGATATTTATTTAATCCAATTTTGTATTAGAAATGCATAGTTATGCCAAAAGCCACTGTGCTGGCTTTTAAAAATAATAAAGATAGTTTTTGTATTATTTTAAAACTCCTGTATATTTGCTTCTTGGGGTTTGGGGCAAGTGATCACCGTTTGGAGTCGGTGGTTTTCTCTGGCTGTCGCCCAGCCAGTCCATGCGGTGCAGCAGGGTGGCTGTGTGGCGAGGCCACAAGACCTCCTGCTAGGGACGGCCATGCTCCCTCTCGCTCAGAGGGTGCTTGAGAGCAAGTGGGCACGATGCCAGCTGACTGCTTACAAGGGTGCAGACGCTGGCTTTCTGGAAATACAGTGGAGTTGGGTCATAGCTTCTCCCCCTTGGAGACAGCGTGGGATCTGGGTTGCTGTGTGTCACACGGCCGGCCAGCCGTGGGGAGTCTGGGTTGCTGTTGCCCTCCTGCCTGTGTGGCACGTGAAGAACACCATGCCTGAGACCACTCTGCTCCTCACTCGGGAGCAGGCCTGGTGTGGGCCAGTGTGGGCAGACGTGAGCCTAGGCTCACATGGGTCCGAGTGTGCTGGTGGGGGGGCTTTTCATATGGGCCAGGTTATACAGCCCGTCTGGGATCGCCTCTGCCCTTCAGCCTTCTCAGAGTGCCCCACTCTCCAGGAAAGCCAGCTGCTTCCTGGGGTTCTGGCAGAGGACAGGAGTGCCCAGGACCAGAGACAAAGGGGTCTGCTACCCTTTTCTGGGGGGTGGGGGGTGGGACCAAAGCTCCTTTGGGGTTATTGATAGAGGTTCATTCACTCCAGGTTCTGGGTCAGACGACCCTGGCTCAGGTCACAAAGTGAATGGAAATGTCTTCACAAATGTGATTGGCTTACTCCACACCGAGAGCCTTCCGTGATGCCTGGTACCTTTGAATATTAAATCGGTCCCCAAGGAAAGTACACACTCTCCCCGCGTGATGCTTTCCACCACCAAACACATTTCCCGTTTCCATTTCTCAGGGCCAAGCAAGAGTTACTGACAGTGTTAACAGTTACATGCTGTTTCAGTCACCCTGGCCAAGCGGTCCCTGGTTCCCCTGGTCTAGCCAAGCTCGGCAGGGGACTGTCTTCCAGGTGACACACGCAGCCCCTGGGCCTGACTCTGCCTGGGTTCCTAGTGCTGGGTAGCCATGGACAATGGCTGCCGCTGCTTGGGCCTTTTGATTTGGCCGTGTAATTATTTTGAGTATTTTCTTACTTTCTGGCTCAATGAATTGTTCTCCCCCAGCTCTGAGATCACCCATTTTTCCGAGGAGCCCTACTTCCTTTTTGTAGAGAGAGTCATCAGAATCCCAGGCCAATCGTCGGTGTGCTTCCTGCCATCTAACCAGCGGGCAGCGCTGGGGAAATCTGGAGAGGGATATCATCTTCAACTCCTTGTTTCTTTATATAGAACCGTGCTCCACGAAGGCGCCCCTCGTCCCTGCCAACACAGAGTCCCCCCGCCCCCTTCCACATCTGCCTCCCCTCTCCCCCCGCAGCTCTGTTGGCCTTTTCCTGCCGTCTGTCTCCAGTTCCCGTGTCAGCCCCTGTTCAGGCCCCTTGGCTCAGCCTGGGCCCAGCCTCCATGGCCCCCCGGGAGGGGGAGAGAGCTGTCTCCTTCTGTTCGTGCACAAGCACTTGGGGGCCCTGCTGTTCCACGGCCTTCATTGCTCATTGCCCTGGAGCTGGCCTGTAAGTTAGGGATGAAAGTGTCCCCAGGAGACCATGCAGCCATGCAGCTCAGGTTGTCCCTGGGGCCTTGCCCTTGAGTGTGGCAGGTGGCAGGTGCTGAGCTGGTCACCTTGTTGGCAGGTTCTGCCTCCTGAGGCTGGCATGGGCTGGGGTGGGGAAGGACCTGGCCGGTGCTGGGTCCAGCTGCAGGATTGCTCTATTGATGCTTGGTCTTGTCCCTCTGTTGAGTCCCAGGAGGCTGTGAGCTTCTGGAGCCAGCAGCATGTGTGTGCTGCTTCACAGCAGGGAGAGCTGAGCAGAAGAGACTCAGCCCAGGGGCCTCCACCCTGCCTCCGAGCTGTGTGAGGCCCGTGCCAGTGTGTGAGTCCAGTGGAAGAACCAGAGGACTGATTCGGCGTCCAGTGTAGACACTGCCAGAGCATTTTGGAAACCATAATGACAGATGAAGTACAGCCTGGACCGCACTGGTGGGTTCCACCTTGGTTTCGATTCATCTGGAATCCAGTAACTGTTCACTGTTGAGAGAGACCACCATAGAAAAATGCGCTGATTCACTTTACATCACCCTTTTGGAAAAAGAAGCACTGATACTGCAGAGTCTTGGGATTTACTCTTAGTATCCTTCCGCGTGGGGTTTAGGAAATATCTGTTGCAGGTGAAAAACAGGCACCCGTTGTGCATTGACTTGTCCTCAGATGCAGGGAATTTCTGTCTCTCATGGTCTCCCAATTCCAGTGTCTTGTGCAGGGCCCAATTTATGAAGGCCCCTTCACTAGGTGGGAGTGCTTGTCTTCTGAGCCAGGTCCCCTCCAGCCTGGCCCAACCTCCACCCTCTCTCCAGAGCCACTTGCTCTGGGCCTGGCTGCCCACAGCCCAACCCCTGGGCTCTACCACTCACTGGTGAGTGTGTCCCGCCCCGGGGCTGTGTGGCTGGCCTTCTCCCTGGGGAATAAGCAGCATGGGAGGCTGTGCAGCTTGAGGATGAGTGTCCACGGGGCTGATTCTGATGTGCAGTTTCATGCCCCCCCCCATCATCTCTAGATCACGGCAGCAGCCCCAAGCCAGCTCTGTGCCGCAGGAGAGCACCCACGTCCGTGAGGAAGGTTCTGGAACCCTTCTCACAGAACTCAACCTGGAAATGGATTTTTGTCAGCTTTCAGGAGAAGCACTCAGACCTGTCTTGATGCACGTTCAATGGCTCAGTTTTTATTTTGCTTTAAAATATTTAGCTGAATGTTGCATGATCATGTAAATGCCTCCTTACTGTATTATATGCCCTTGGTTTATTTACCCTCTAGGTCATTTCTAGGAGGGGAATGTATGTGACTTTAAATTAGACTCACCAAGTAAAAGAGCACAAGATTTTGAAGTGTAATCATCTTTGCGTGATTTTCGAGTCTCACATTCAGAAGGGTTTGGGTACAGAAGGGAAGAGAGAGGAGATTGGACATTGGGCTTTGAGTCAGTGTAACAGCGCTTGCAGGGCTCAGGTGTCCTGAGCCCCAAATGGTGGCCTTCGGCACCCTAAGGTCCTTGCGCTTGGTCCTTAAGCTGGAGCCTGGAGCAACATGCCCCCCAGAAAACCGGCTGTGGTATCCACGCTCGTTCTGGGTGGGTTTCCTTCCTGCAGTTCCTGAATGCAGCTAGTTCTCACAGCCCCGACTGAGCAGAGAAAGGAACCCCGGTTCTGTTAGAAGCTACCCAAAAGGGATTCTGGTTTATCTTTTTGGAATAGAATTCCTATAACCAAGGCAACTGTAAGCGAAAAAAGAGAAAATCCCTTAATGCAGTCTGGGAAACACTTCCCTCTGCCCAGGAAACTGTATGTGATCCAGAGTAAGTTTCCAGAATTCCTCACATCCCCAGGGCTCTCACGCTGGCGAACAGCAAGATGGAGACCAACTTGAGCAGCTTCTCTTCAAAGCCATGAAAATTCCTTCCTTAGAGCGGGCATTGCCTCTGATCGTGGAGGTGTGGCATCTGACCATCCACCCCATTGAGGGGGTCAGAGGCTCCGACCGCACCCCTGGGATGAGCGCTCCCCTGGCCCCGAGATGAGCCTTGTGTTCCAGGAGCCAGAACACGAAATGAGACACCGGGAAAAGATGGCTGCAAGTTCATTATTTTATTTCCATATTCAAGAAGAGTGAGGTCCCCGTTGACCCATCTCCGCGGCACCCGCTGTGTGGACAGAGCCATGGATGGAGGTCACGCAGCCTGCACTGCCCAGAGAGGTCAGTGCTGTAGGGAACCATTTGGAGGGTCTGTTTCAGGGATCGGGCTGCTTTCTCTCTTACCCTCCCGTGGCGGAGGCTGGTGTTAATAGGCATTAGATGGACCCACACTGAGCATTCAGAATTAGAGTGGGATTAACAAGAGACAGGTGGGCATCGGGCTCCTCCCGGTCTCTGCTGTACAGGAGATGATGCCAGTGTGGGGCTCGGGACGGGTCTGAAGACAAGCTAAATCAAGAGGGGAGTGGGCAGGGCAGGGCAGGAGGGTGCACAGAGCTCCTCCTCTCGAGGCCGGCCAGGCCAGCCCCGCGTCAGGTTAGTCCTTCAGGAACAGGCACACTCCCAGAGGACGGGCATTTCTAGGCGGGGAACGAGGGGAAGGTTATATTTTCACGCGGGTTAGTGTGTGCCCATGGACACTGCCAGTGTGAGCCACGCTGGCCACGCCCAATGCTAGTGGCCCAAGTGACTCTGTGAGGCCGCCCAGAGAACTCCTGCAGTCGCACTCTGAGATGCACAGTCTCCTGGACTCTCCTTGGGCTCTGGGGAGGAAGCAGTTCTTCACAGTGGCTGCTCCGGGGCCACCTGCACGACGTCTCCAGTGCCTAACTCCCCAAGTTCCCGTTTCCTGCCTGGGGCCCTCGCCCAGCCCGCGTGCCTCCTCTCCCTCCCTCTGCCGCGCTCGGATTCTGCAGGTGGGGTGTGGGGGGCCGGCCTGGAGGCGCCCCCCTCTCTGCGCCGCCCCACACTGGTCTCTCTCAGCTGCCCAGCCTGCGTCCACGTACCCAAAACTCCCTGTGTAGTAAGCCACTCCTGGACTGTCTGATCCTGTTAGGAAACATAAAGGGTGCTTTAGGAGGCGGGAGAGGGCAGGGGAAGGAAACCAAGGAGCTCGGATCAACAGTCCCGCGCCCTGTTCTCTGGCTCCAGGCGAGCGGCTCCACGGCAGTGCCCGCGGCGAAAGCTTCAAGGGGCAGCGCTGTCCCGGCAAAAAGAAAGTCCAGGGGTGGAGTCGGGTAAACTAGGGGGACACCAGGGGCCTCAACCTACAGAGAGCAGACCCCTAAGCTTCAGGGCCACGTATAGAGCAGCGAAGACCCGAGGAAGCTCATCTTCCAATGAAATGTGACAGTTTTGACCTTTTTTGTTTCCATTTTTTGCATTTAACTAGGGGTCAGAAATGGGCAGTAGGTGCCGTGTGCCTGGCCTGCTGCCCGCACAGCTCCACGGGGTTAGGAGGGTCGTCTGCTCTAACTAGCTAGTCCACGCACATGGAATTAAGGTTTAAGGCAGTTAGATTAAGAAGCGGAGGACAGGGTCGGGAACAAGGAGGCAGGGCTTCAGCGTCTCGCCATGGGGGATCCGGAGCGGCTGTCTTTTCCTCCCTGGGAAAAGAAGAGACAGGAGTTAGGTGAGAGCCCGTGGCCCCGCTGCTGCCCCACTGCTGGGGTCACCTGATCACAGACCACTTGAGATGCTCGTGTTGGCATCCTGTGCCAGAAAGAAAGGTGCTGCAGGAGAGGAGGCCTCCGTCGCCCGCGCCTCCTTTAGCAAGTGCTGGTCCACCCCTCGGCACTACGGCCGCTGTACCTCAGCCGCCTCTGTTCATGGCCACAGTGTTCTGCCTTCAGTGGGCACTTTAGTTCTTCAGCCTGGAGTCCAGGCGACCGAGGGCGATTGGAAACGACAGGGGTGGCCGCGTTGCCGGAAAGACGGCAGTGCCCGTGAGCGCAGCAATCGCCGGGTGCACCAGAAACGCCACCTGGCCGTGGCCGCTCCGGGGCCTGGCGCTCCACGTGGCCCTTCTGCCACACCCAGGCAGGCCAACGGCACAGAGGGCGTGTTCACACCGTGACCGACAGGATCTCACCACCCTGCCCGACGAGCCATCTCAACACGCGCCATTTGAAGGAACAAAGGCTTGGCACTCGGATTGAGAGGGAGCCCAGGCCCACGGTGACCACAGCGTGAGGGAAGAGAGGGCCCTCAAGAAGGGACACTGGTCCCCGCACTCAGCGCCATTCAGACAGACCTGGGGGACCGCACTGCCTTGTGTGTGTGTATTTTAAATGATCAAATTTCACTCAAATTTTGCTCTTTCTCTGTGGCTTTCTGTTTTTAATCTTAGATGGTGCTTGAAAATTGATCTCTCAAAGATTTCATTTGTCCCCAGAAAAGCAAAAGGCTCAAGGAGCTTGCTGTTTGCCAGGGGCAGGCCAGCATTGGAGACAGCAGGCCCTGTCTGGACCTGGTCCCCAGGTGCCCAGCAAGAGGGTGACTTCTGCACGGGGCCAGGGGTGTGCCAGCCAGGGTGGACAGCTCAGGATGAGCGGCCTCGTTTCTCGGCTCTGTGCATTGTAATAGGACTCTGCGCTGGAAGCTTGTCTAAGCAGTTTTATTTTCGCAGGTGACCGCTTAGGGGAGACCAGCCCCCCGAGACCCCACGCCAACCTTAGGAGTCGGCGGGGCTGGTTCACCTGCTGACCGGCTGCTGGGCCTAGAGACTGAGGCGGCCCTCCTGGGCCCTCTTGCTGCTCAAGTCCAGGAGGGTAGGAAAGAGATAGTGAGTGTCCCGGTCCCCGCCAGGCCCTGCCTGCCTCCGGCCCTCCTCATCACTGGGACATTTATGGGGTCCACTCTCTTGGCTCCGTGATGGTCATTCAGCCGCCCAGCCACAGTGGGCAGTTAGGAGCCTTTGTTGCAGAAGTTGATCACCACCCCACTAATTGAAAAGTATTTACGTCTGATGAATCCAAGCCTCCCCTGAACTACACAGAAATTTAAACATTTCAGCTGCTCCCAAAAAGAATCTGAGGAGAGTTTTGAACCTATTTAGGAAAACACACATTTCACACACTTGTGTCACCCACACACAGGCCTGGCAGACCCACGTGGACACTCTGTTCTGGGCTGGCCCCAACCGGTTCTGACTCTCAAGCATGTGGCAGGAACCAGGAGGCCCCCGCACCTGTCCCTGAGGAGCAGGACCAGGTGTCCCCAGTAGAGCCTCTGGGTGGGCAGCGTCACCAGCCCTGACTGACCCTCGTGAGCTGGTACGCAGGAGCTGCCTGGGGACGATGCTGCTGTGCCCTCAGGTGTCCCCACACGCTGCCGCTGGGGGAGCCCCGGGATGAACCAGGTGTCGAGACGGTTCAGGACAGGTGTCCTCCTGGCTTGAGCATCCAGGTCACTCCCAGGAGTGGCTGCCGGGCACTCTCTTGTCACAGCATTTTATAGCTGAGGCAGAGCACCAGAATGGCCCTCTGGGTCGAATGTTTGGGGAGTCTTTTTTTTTGTACTTGGTCACCTCAGACCACATCTTGAGGGGCGGAGCTGGCCCATGTTGAGCCTGGCCGACCAGGCGGCAGCTCAATTTCCTTCTGTTCATTTTGTGGGTCTGGGGCTTTCCAGGGACAGAGCCATGCTGCATAGGACCTGTCCACGTCCCAGGACGCTCCAGCATCTGGGCTAGGGCAGACATGCACACATGCACCCACCAGGGACATGGAGGGACTGTGTGGCCCTGCTGTGTCTCCGACAAGGGACAGAGCCTAACACACACACAACTCAAAGAACACATGGAGTTAAGGTCTGGTGAGCACTTTGTCACACCACAAACCGTGACACCTGATGTTTCCACAAGGCAGTCAGGGGCACAGGGAAGTAGGCCGAGGGGTCCCCAGGGGCGACGGCATCAGTGCAGGGGCCAGCCCTCCCAGGGCTCAGTGCTGCAGGACCACCCTGGTCCCTCCTCCAAGCTGACAGACCTCAGCAGGGACACCAGAGGTCCCCTTCTGTGGGCCAAGCTGCCTGGGCGAGCCCCACAGAGATGCCCAGGGCAGCGGAGCCGACGGTACTCAGTTCTCCTGTGAAATCCCACCTCCCCGACGTGCTGCCACCTCTGGCCTGAGGCACAGAGTGGAAAGCTGCAGGCGGAAGGATCCAGGCGCCGTCTTCCCCAGACACCACAGGGAGAGCCGCGCAGCCCGGCGTGGGCGCTGTGGCCAGGGGCAAGAGCAGGCGCCCAGCTGACCCCGCGCAAGGCCGTCCTCCCCTGTTTTCAGAGAGTCCTGCAGCGACGCTAGTCCTTCACCAAGAAGATGCAAGGGGTCTCTCAGGACACAGTGGCATCCTGGCCTCTAGGCTTCCTGTCATGACAGACCAAGTGGCCTGGCCTCTGCCTCCTTACTGCGTGGCGTGGCTCATCATGGCGTGATGATTCAACCCTCCTTTGCTTGAGAAAACAGATCACGGGCGGAAGGGTCCAGGCGATTCCCCATGGAGCAGCGGGCGGGCCATCACTTAGACAAGGCTTCTTCTGTGACAGAGACCATCACTGGCTGCCTGGGGTCACTGACCGCCTGGGGCTGGGAGGAGAGGCGCTCTGGCAATGACCGAGGTCAGCATGGCCTGGGCGGCCTCCATCCGCGTCCCCGAGGTCCTGGGTCTCACCCAGAAGGCACCATGTGAAGTCTTGCTGAAACCTCGCCTCGATCGCTGGCCACCTCCCAGTGCCGCCGTGCGACTCCCAAGGCCGCCTCCCCTCGTCCAGTCCAGCCACCACCCCTGCCACCATTCTCACTAGTCCTAGCCAGAAACTCTGGATCGCCATTTCAACACTAAAGTTCAGGTCGCGCCTGTCGCTCCGTCCTCCAGCCCGGTGCCTGATTCACGGTCATGGTCAAGCCACGTGGTACCTGCTGCTGTCCTCCTGCAAGCCCACGAGGCCTTCTCCCGCTCTGTTCCTGCCCTCCTTCAGGTCTTTGCCAAGTGTTCCTGCTGCGGGGTCCTCTGTGGCACCCGACGGGCACTGTGGCCTGCTCCCCAGCCTGCGGCACACGATCACTGCCTACGCTGCCCTGCCGTCCCCCGAGGGGCCCTAACTGGCTCTCCACCACGGGGCACCTCTAGAGCAAGGCCTCTGCCCAGGCGCTGCCTTGCCTGCACTGCTCAGGTGGGCATCCGGGCACCAGGCACATGGTGGGTGCTTTGAATGAGCGTCCTACAGGGTCACACCTGGCACCCTTGCCCCGTCCATGGATGCGCACCAGCCTGGGTCCACAGCTGGGCGGCTCAAGGCCCAGGAGCCCAGGTCATGTGGCTTCCTTGCGAGGCCACTGCTTCCGGGCAGTGATGGTCCTGGGTTGCCCCTTTCCCCAGGTCAGAGCATCTGGCTTCCAGGCAGCTGAGGACACTCCCTTCTCCAGGGGACCTTGGCCTTTCAGTCTGGATGTCACTGTGACCTCCCCAGGCCCTGGGTGGACAGAGGCCAGGCAGAGCCCTCTCCACACTGAGGCCTGATCTGGAGTGCAGGGTGACTGAGCTGGGCAGAGGCAGGTCCCTCCCTGTCAGCTCTTCCTCTGGACGGGCAGAGGGGTCCAGGAGGCCCTGGAAGGAGGCAGTGAGGCTGATCCTCCTTCTGCCGTCTCAGAGCTGTGGGCCCGGGCGCTGCCTGAGGTCCCGGAGGCCTCCCCTGTCTAAGCCAGGGCTGTGCCCACGTGTCCTCCCTGCAGACCTCTGGGGGTGTGGCATGACCAGGCACCCCAGAGGGCAGATGTCCTTACGGGGCAGCTCGGGACTTGGCTCAGGATAAAGGCCTGGGCTGGGGGTGTGGTCACACTGCCCACAGGAAGGAGCCCTGCAGGCCTCCTGACCAAGGCCCCCAAAGCCCCAGGAGAGTGCCCTGAGAGACACTCCCCGGGCCGTGGCTGCCCTGTCTACCCTTCCACGAGGCCCCTGGGTGGTCTGAAGCAGCACTCTGGGCCCCACGGCCGTCATCAGTGTCCACAGGGGAGCCGCGGCCCCTCCAGCTGTGTCACATGGGCTGTGGCTGGCTTTCCTGATGGTGCAGAGGTGCGTTGACGTCACCCCTTTCATGCATGAGGAAACTGAGTCTCAGAGGTTGGGGGCCAGGGCCACAGGCTCAGGGACAGTGGGCTGGCATGGGCCCCTGACCCCACGGGCCCAGGGTCTTTCAGCCACAGCCCTTCCTGGAGGGGCTGCGGTCCTGGCTCAGCTGCCACCAGAGATGAGCTGTCCCACCTGACACCCAACGTTAGCAGCATCCTGGCTCGGTGTTTGGCTCACAGGGAGGCCTCAGGAAAGCCCGTGTCTTAAACCGACCTGTGCCTTCTGCAGCTCACTCCAAGTTGACTCCCCAGGAAGCAAGGCAGAGGGTGCTGGCCCAGCCTGCCCCCTGCCCGAGCTCTGGGGAGAATGTGCCTGGGGGCCCTGGTGGTGGACGTGACCCTTTGGCCAAGCTAGCTGGGGCTTCTGGAAGTGACTTGTCTTTTCACCGAGGCTCTTCCTGGCTCCTGGCCTCTGGGCTGGGCCATGCCTTGGCCTGAGCCCCTTTCGGGGTCCAGGGAGGGGGCACTGGGAACGGTGTGAAGCTCGAGGCCCCTGCCTCCCAGTGGGGAGGCCCCAGCGTCCCCAGGGAAGGAAGGTTACGTTACCAGCTTAAAGATTTTGGAAAGCGTGCCCTGGGCGTCGTGGGCCCCCCGGAATCCCTTGTGAGCCGATTTATAGTCAGAAGCTCTGCCTCCATAGCCAAATCCTGGCTTCTGCCCCTCGGCCCCCTGCAAGAGAAGACCAGAGCTCAGTGTCCACTCACAGCTGCCACCGGGGCGCACCAGGGGAGGACCCAGGCCACCAGGTGGAATCGGCGAGTGTCTGGGGAGTCGCAGGTCAGCCCTAAGCTAAGAATGGAGGTGTTGGAGAGGTGCCTGTCCCCGAGTCCAGCAGACAGGGCTCTGGCTTGGCCAGGCTTTGGTCTGAGGCCCAAGCACATGATCTGGCAGACCAGAGCCACCGTGGTGCAGCTGCTTTCCCACACGCTAGGGGTCCTGTGGAGAAGACGGCCAGCACCCGGCCTGCCCCCGTGCAGGGAGGGTCCCTGCGGCAGCCGCACCTTGCAGACACCAGGAAGAGCGCACAGGCCTGTCCCCACAGTCTGGAGGCTGTTCCCACCTGCCTGGGTCTAGGCACTTGGGAGGATCCGGAGTCCTCGCACACAGTGAGGTTTTGAGGCTCATCCCTTTTCTAAAGGGCAGAGACACGCTCCCCAAGTCTCTGGTGCAGAGGAAGCTCTCCAAGGGAGTCAGGAGACAGCTTCGCTGGCCACCGTGTGGCCTGGGCCCAGGCTCTGTCAGCTCTGGCTGCGGGCAGAGGGCAGGGAAACCAGCGGCCCCCGTACGGCAGGCGGGGGCGCAGCGACCTCACTTTCTAGCTAGGTAACCTGAGGCTGCTGTCAGAAAGTCTCTGCTTCAGTCTCCTCATCTACTCCTGGGCTAGTGCCATTTCTCCCCCAGGCTCCTGCCGCTCAGGGCCAGACACCTCCACCCTGGCCACCAGGACCCCTCACTTCAGGAAGGGGCGCGGCTCCTGGTGGGAAGTAGCAGTGGCGAGTGACCACTGAGGTGAGAGCATCAGCGTGTCCCAGACTTTTCAATACACTGATGGCCAAACGGGAGCTCCCACGGCCAGCGTGAGCTCTACGGGGACATGGACATGGGAAGACCAGCCCCTGGGTGAGGGCCTGTGCCCACAGGAGGGCCACGGGCAGGGCCCAGGGTTTTGCCTCTTGCTTTATGAACAAGAATGGAGAACCGTCCTTCCCAAAGATGCTAGTGACGGGATCAGCCACCTCTTGACTGCGCCTGGAGCCCGGAGCATCAGCCCATGGTGCTTTACTAAAGTCACAGAAGGGCCTCGTGTCAGGAAGGACCTTGGAACCCATGTGACCGTCCCTTCATTTTGGAGGCCTTGAGGATGGGATCCAGAAGGTTCCAGCTCTTCAAGGCCACCTCCAGGGATCTGGGCAGCACTGAAGCTGGACCCAGGGTCCTCTCTTCAGGCACTGTCCACCCTACGGCTGCCTCTCCAGCGCCTTTCCTTTCAGCCTGCCTGCCAGAACACGTGTCTCCTTTCAGGTGAAACTGTCACCAGGGTGATCAAGCAGGGTTGGGGACAGGGACTGTGGCACAAAGGTCCAAGCACCACATACTGGAGTCAAGCCAGCTCCACCCTCGCACCCCAGAGGTTTCCACAGACACGCGGACTCCGTGACGGCACACGGGGACGGTGACAGTTAGGAAGTGCTGTGCCAAACAGACAGACACCGTTAAATGACAGAAACCCACACTTCCCGGACCAACACTAAGTCCTCTGTCTCACTCTGGTGGTTTTCCCCAGAAATAAAGCGCTCTGAGCACGGAGTTCAGAGACCGGCTTTCAGGCCCACCATCGGCTTGCCGCCTCCTCCTCTGGAATCCTTGGTCACTCTCATCTTTGCATGACCTAGAGTTCATCAGGAAACACACAGCAGAGCGAGCAAGACGTCAGTGGGACCGTCTGGAATCCAGCCAGGGAAACAGACGTTCCCACAGCTGCAGAGAACCACCCCCAAACCACGTTGGAGAGAGAGTTTGCTTCAGAAAGAGCGACGCCACCAGCTTTAGCAGGACCAAGCCGAGAGCAGAGGGCAGGGAGGCTGTTAGCCTCCGACTGACTGGAAAAAAGGGGGGTCTTCCCACCCGCACGGCCCCACCAGAGATGGTGTGCACGGCACCCGGCAGTCCACGCCTAGAAGGTAAGAGCAGGTGAGGCAGTGGCTAGCTCCAGATTTCTGGGTCAAAGATGATTTCAGTTTTCAACATCATCTTCATCTCCTGCTGGCACAGAAAATCAAAATTAATCAGCTGTGAGCTGGTCCACGGTCATCTCCCACGTGAGCATCACCTGTTTTGCAAACTCATTAGAAGCCCAGAGGCAGCCCCAGCTGTCTGCGTACAGGTTCCGGCAGAGAGCTCTGCTCGTCCTTGAGGGTGAGAAGAGTTGGGATGTCCCAGAGCTTCGAGAGCCCTGCTCCTTCTCCCAGTGCTCATCCTCCCTGCCGCCGGCTTGGGCTGCCTTTCTTCCTCTTCTTCTTCCTTGATACTTTTTGGAAACTCATTTATGGGATGCTTATTAATTGAGCGCACAGGTGGCTCTGTACTAGATGGAGGCTCATTGGTTCCCCAGACAGATCCGGTCCCCTGCCACAGGTCGGTGTTTACGCATTCATTTTATTCTGATAATAATAATTTTTGAAGTAAGAACCAACTGTGTCCGATATTCGGTAGTGATTGAAGTCAAAGAGGTGGTCAGGGTAGACTGGTAGGAATTTTAAGTAGTCTCCGACACTAATTTACCACTTCCTGGAAACTGAACAAATTAACCATTTTATAAATCTTCATGGAAACTTTGCTGTTGGTATTAAAGACCCTAAAATTCCTAAGGAGGCGTTTCTGGACGGCTTTCTGTATGAGTTTTAGTTATCACTGAACACACACACACATACACACAAAACCATGGGATCTTGTGGGTTAATGGGGTTATCATAAATCACAGAACCAGATTCAGCATCTTTAGTTTTTCTCAGCTGCATCATTCCTTAATAAACTTCAACATTTGGGATTAAACGTCAGCCACGGTTCCCCGTTTGACCTGATGAGACCTGTTCTCCCCCTCAGCGGTACTGGAAGGAAACTGGGAATTCTCTCCAGCACGGGCTGCCCGGGGGCCCAGGCAGCTCTGCTGGGAGCCCTCAGGAGAAGAGGCACTGGCCTCCCAGTGCCTGGTCCTGGAGCAGCAGGGTCTCACGGGCCGGAGGGGAAGACCACGCCTCACCCCCAGCCCCAGGAGGAAGCCACCATTAACTGCTGTGTGCAAATTGGTCTGGGTAGGAAGAAAAGGCAGGACTGTTAAGCAACTGAAAGAGAACGAACACAAGCGCGGGGACTGTGCAGAGCAGAGGGAGCAGAAGCTGAAGGGGGATGCGTGTCACCTACCCAGCTAAATCTGCTGAGGGACAGTCCTTTGCCCTGTGTGAGGAAGAGAAGCAAACAGTGACATAGCAATCATGGGAAGAGAGATTCTGATAAACAAGCATCCGAATCTGAACAGCAGAGCCCTGAGGAGGTGGACAGGGTCCATCCGGCTCCAGGGACCAGCAGGGTCCCCTGGAGCTCTGTCCCAGCCCAGGGTTGCTGGTTCCTGCTCAGGGAAAGGGTGCGGGCATCTGCTGGGCTTGTCTTCGTGGTCAAGGAGGCACATGCCCTGGTCTGCCAGCTCCCTCCAGGGAGCCACACGGCCCAGGCTTTGGGGTGGACGTGAGTAGCCCTGAGTCCACCTCTGCTTTCGGTGCATTGGAGTTTCCAGGAAGCCCTACGAACAGGGGGAGGACTAACAGGAGTGCTCCAGGTCTTACCTTTCCTTGCGATGGAGGTGGCGTGCGTGGTGTCACCTGGAAGACACACAAGAAGGCTGGGCTGAGGGGAGCCACCCTCCCTCCCAGCAGCCCACTCTCCCCAGGGTCGGACTGGCCATGTTTTCACACAGGGGCTCACACCAGTGGGCAGGAGCCCGCCACCGTTGACCCCGCCCCCATTTCTGTCCAGGTGAAGGAGGACCGAGCCTACAAGTGCTCCAAGGATGAGCAGGGAGGGTGGGACACACACGCTGGGCTCTCCAGCCGGAGCCGGCTCATCTTGGTCCCTGCGACACTCACCAGCCACATGGGTGGGGGAGGCTGGAGGCAAGGCACCCTGTGACAGTTGGGCTTTACGGGGAAAGCCCCCGGCCCGTGGCCCCCGAAGTTGCTTACCAGAGTCTTACCGTAAAGTGTCTGCTGCGTCGGGTGCTCACCATTGGAAGCCCACCATTTTGTTCTTGGTTTTATTTCATTTTTTTATTTTTAGGGTTTTGGTATTGGGAATTGAACCCAGGGGCACTTAACCACTGAGCACTTTTTATTTTTATTTCCTATATTATATAATATTTATTATTTTCAATTTTATTTTTATTATGCCCAGTCCTTTTTATTATTACTATTATTTTTAAATTCTGAGACAGGGCCTCACTAAGCTGCTGAGGCTGGTCTTGAACTTGCAATCCCCCTGCCTTGGCCTCCCAAGCCATAGTATTATAGGTGTGCACCACTCTGCCCAGCTGTTCTTAGGTTTTAATAAACTTCATTTTGTAAAGCAGCTTTAGATCTATGGAAAAATTGTGCAGAAACTGTACATTTCCCATATACCTATGGAGAGTCACCCCACGCTGTGGGCAGTCTCTGCCATTAACTCTGCACATTTGTTACCACCAAGGAACCAATGTGATACATTATTGCTATTAACCAAATAGTATAAGGTCTGCTGGGGTCGCACATCCTAAGGCTTGGACAGATGTCTGTCCCTCCCTCGCCGTGTCACCTGGAGCAGACGCCTGTGCTCCGTCTTCCTGCCTCTCTCTCCCTGACCCAGGCAGCCACTGACCCTGTCCTGCCTCACGGTCCTGCAAAGCCTGGGCCTGGTCTCAGGAGAAGCAGGCTCCTTGGTAGCAAGCTGTCTGTAAGGGCAAGGTGGTTGGGAAGTGCTGTTTGTGACCTGGGGTCCTGTGGCACGTCCCTGCTGAGGGCTGAGTGTCTGAGGCCAGCACACCCAGGGAGGCCGCACGCCAGCTGGTGAGGTGTCCCCAGCCTCGTGACCCCCCTCACCATCTCCGGGTTCCCCTGAGCCCTCACTTACGATGTTCTTGAAGAACTGGACTACAGGGTTTTGGTCTTGGGGCCGGCCATGCTGTGACTTCTGGGGCAGGGAGCCGTAGTGGGCAGTCTTTGCTGCATGTGAGTCCTGAAAGAGAGAGGGCATGACTCAGATGGGCAGAGGCCTGGTCTCTGTTTCTTTGTGGATCGAGATTTTCTTTTTTCTTATCACTAAGGACCTTGTGACAGGAGGCCCCCGGCAGGTTTGGAGGTCAGGGCCGGGCATTTGGTTGTGTGACTGCGACTTGCTGGGTAGATGTTTGTATCACTGACTTAGCGGCTGGTTCTCCTGAAGCCAGGAACTGACCAAGCAGAAGTGACAGTAATTAAAGGCAATTCATCTAGGACCGGGGCAGGTGAAATGCTAATTACCCCCAGGCTTCTGGTCTGGATAGAGAAAAATGCTCAGGAATGGTGCACAAACCACCGCTAACAGCAAAAGAGGACCCTGACCAGGTCTGAGGCTGTTGGCCACATGCGCCGGCCTGTTTCTCAAAATGTCCCCTGCCACCACGGTGCCAGGTCTGCCCGATCTGGGGAGACGCTGGCTCATCTTGAATAAGAAGGATGTGAAGAGGCACTAGCTGCAGTGTGAGCTGCAGTGCGAGCTGCACCAGGCGGGGTCCACAGTGAGCAGAGGTCAGCCCTGCACAGGGGGCGCCAGCCATCGCACCATTCATCCGTGCAGACCCTTCAGAACAGGACGGTTCTCAGAAAACCAAAGGAAGGACTCAGGAGCCAGCAGTAGAGCACAAACTTGGTTTGACTTCTCCCCCACCTTTCACGGTCCCTCCCAGAACCCACGTGGACGTCACTGTAGTGCCCGCGAGAAGCCTGCAGCTGTCGGGCAGGAGTTCCGCAGGGACGCCCTGGAGACCATGGACAGCAGAGAATTCTGCCATAGCCAGGCAGCGGGCTGTGAGCGCCCCGGGTCTGGCTCCTCAGGGCATGTGGGAGGGAGGACCCTGCCTTCACAGACAGTTTTACCACCAAAATGCCTGAAGGTGCATCTCTGGAGCTTAAGAGAGCTCATCTTCTGGGCTTGGCTCAACGGGTGACGATTGTCGTTAGAGGGACAAGGGCCATCGGCCAAGTGTGCAGAGTTTCCCAGGCATGCACTTGGTGACATTTGTGGCTACTCCCACCTGTGGGTCTTTGTCCCTCAGACCCTTGGGCTTGATGCCTCAACTCTTCCTGGTCTACCGCCCATCACTCCCTTGACGGTTTTCCTCAGCGTATTCCTTGCTCTCTTCCTACCGGCTCCTCTCATCACAGGGACACAGAAGCTCAGGGATTCGCCCACCAGGTGGAGACCGAGGCTCTAGGACCAGCTTCTAGTCACTGCCTCCTAACTGATTCTTCCTTCTGAGTCTCCCCTCTGGCCACACTTCACATGGTGGGCTGCAAGCTTTCTGGGCCACGTGTAAGTCCAGTCCCTTTCCGTCACACAGGCCCAGTGGCCTGCCCAGAGTGGGGTCCATGTCCCAGGGCTGATGAAAGGCTCTACCCTCTCCTCGCCTGCACCTACCCACCCACCAGGGCGACACCCGACACCCGCCCTCTCTGAGGAGGGCCGGAGCACAGGCACCCGTTGGGCCTTAGTGGGCCTGCTCACTGACACCTCTGCTCCAGAGTCACAGAGAGCTGCACGGGTACCTGTGGATGGTCTGTCCACCTCTCCAGGCTGTGAGTGCACCAGGAATGGGGCACTCGTGTTGTCCTGGTGCCTTCTGTTGGTCCCGCTCACTCCTGACCCACGGCCAGGGCAGGTGTGAGCCATGCTCTGCAAATCCGGCAGGAGCAAAACAGACCGGCCTGCCCAGAGTTTGGGAACCAACTAGTGGGTGAAAGAATGGTCCTGTTTTATCCCTGGATTTCTTAATAACTGAACCATGTGTGGACCTCTTAACTGTTCCCTCCCCTCGCACTTCTCGCTTATCAGCCTCCTGGTCCCAGCTGGGCCTTCAGCCTTGCTCAGCAGAGGGGCTGGCCACCTGTGCTCTTCTCCATACGCAGGTTCTTCTCTGCCTAGGCCCAAACGTCTGCAGTGCCTTGTCCTCTTGCTGGCTGCTGTAGGGAGGTACTTGCTTGTCCTCCTCAGAGGCAGAGCCTGTGGCCTTGAACCTGACGATGTCGCCTGGTTCTTAGTCCAAGAACCATGCTCTCTAATTCTCATGGGGTCGTCTGTCTCCCACCAGTGCTGGGCTTGCTGACCAGCTGAGGTCAGCCCATGACCAGCGTCGTACATCCTTCCCCCAGTGGGACAGGGGTGCAGAATGAGGAGTCAAAATGCCCGGGCCAGGGAGCTGGTGAGGTTGTTGCCCTAAGAGGAGCGACTTTGCTTCTCTGGTCTGTCCGTCAGGCGAAGTTACTGCCTAGACCCAGCCCTAGGGCCTGAGGTAGACTTTAACAGCCCTGAATCAGCTCAAGCTGACCCTGCCTGGAGTTGAATACCACGTCCACCAGCTGAGAGTCAGGTCTGGAGTCCACCGTGAATCCCTCACCTTGTGATAAACCTGGGAAAATGCCGAGGACCTACGTGGAGGTTCGGTCGGGTAGCTCTCATCTTGTCAAAGCCTGTTCATGTTGTGAGAGATTTAGTGAAGAATTATGTCGACCAGGTTATACACGTGCATACCCACTTTGAATAAATAAAAATTATGATTTTTGTAAATTATATTTATAATGAATATGTCACCAAACTTTGGGGGGGGGGAAGCAATTTAAATATTTCAAGGAGCTCCTGAAGTTGGTAGGTTGCGTGTGAGCTGGAAATATGAAATCAGACATCAGAACGGTTCACGAGAAAGGAAATTGGAATATTGAGATCCCTCAGCACCCAATTAAGTATGCCATAAGGAACAACTATCTAATCAGCATGTAGACTGTTTAGGTCACTTTTAATTCAGAGCTGAACATAAACAATAAATGCATGTGTTAGGAATCACACAAACTTTGGTTATATATGCACCGAAAGTGCCTGGATTATTTTGACTTAGGCTTTGGGTCTAGATTGTCAGTTGCACAGATGATTAGAGGGTAGTCATGTAGCTATAATTGTACTGTTATGCTACAGTGGTAGTGGCCTTTTCCCTAAAAGGACATTTAGAAAATCATAGTCTTATATAATAGCCATGAAGAGTTAAGCAAAATCTTTATAGATTTTTGTAAACAGCACTGTATAAAACAATGGAGAAGAAACAGGATATTAGGTATGAGTCTCACAAAAACTGTCTCCTACCAGTGCTGGGCTTGCTGACCAGCTGAGGTCAGCCCCTGACCAGCGTTATACCTCCTTCCCCCAATGGGACGGGGGTGCAGAATGCAGAGTCAAAACGGCTGGGCCAGGGAGCTGGGGAGCTTGTTGCTAGATAAAGGCCAGAAGTTCAAGAAGACCTAATTGGAGAAGTCTAACGTGGTGATGGGTTAGAAGACTCACATGGTGAAGCCGTCAACGGCCCCCAAATGACATAGACAAACTGATTTTAAAACTGTGCGGAAATGCAGAGGAATCAAAATGACCAAACAAGTGAGATAAAGAAGAACAAGTTAGAGAGTCCCACTCCTGAAGGTCTACTACTCAGTGACAGCACTGGAGCAGGGAGAGGCCAGAGGTGTACCCTCACAGAAGCACCCCGTGGATTTTTGACAAGGGTTCAAACACAATTCGGTTCAAGAAAAGAGGACGGTCTTTTCAACAAATGCTTCTGGAACAGTTAAATATCCATATGCAAAACCCCAAACCCAAACCAAACCAAAGAACCCCTTAATCCAGATTCACGCCTTCTCTACAAGCTCACTTACAAACGGATCATACATCTCTGTTGGCAACGCTAAACTCTAGAACTTTAAAAGGAAACAAAATAGTCGTGGTCTGGGGGTGGGCAAGAAGGTAGACCGGACACCAAAAGGAGATCCGTGAAGGACAGAGGGACCACTCGGGCCTTATCAAAGCCTCAAACTGTTTTCCTGCAAGAAACCCGGTCCTGCAAGAAAATGAGAAGACCAACTACAGACTGGAAGAAAACCCAGAGACTCCCATGGAAACAAAGGGCCTGAACCCAAGATATGTGGAAAGCCCTCAAAACTCCAGGAAGAAAACAAACAATTTGGCTAAAAAATAGACAAAACACTAGAATAGACGCTTCACCAAAGAGGCTTACCTAGGACAGGTCAGCCCATGAAACAGACGCCCAGCACTTGGCCACCAGGAAGATGAGGACAGCCGTGGAGTGGCATGGCCACAGGCCTGTGAAAGGCCACAGGACGGGGGCTGGTGATGCCGGGTGGGCGAGGGTGTGGGGCATACACTGTGTGGGGATGCAGACAGGGGGCAGATGACTCTGAAAGACAACTTGGCAGTTCTTAGAAAGTTACCCACCTGCTTTCATCTGGCCTGCAGTTCCGCTCCTGCTCTGGTTAATAAAACAGGGATGAGGCCATTTTTTTTTGGAAATATTTTTATGATGAAAATGTTGGTCACCAACATTTGAAGGAAAAATAATTGACATCTTAAATAAAAACTTATTTTCTCACAGAAACCCGTGCCTGAATGTTTATAGCAGTTCAGCTCATGATCACTAACAACCACAAGCAACCAAAATGTTCTTCTGTGGATGGGAGATAAGTGCACTATGGTATGTCCACACAACAGACTACTACTCAACAGTGAAAGGGTATTAACAGAATCTGGGTGCATGCAATGACTCAAAGGCATCTCCAAATTATGTGGAGTGAGAGAAATCATTCTAAGGGGTTTTCATGCTACATAATCCCATTTTGTGACATTCTTGCAAAGGCAAAACTATAGCGAGGGAGACCAGAGCTGGGCTTGGCGGGGTTTAGGGTCTGGGAGCAGGGGTGTCGTACTTTAGTAGTGGTGACAGCTACCCAAATTTCCACAATTCTAGAATTTATAGAAGTGTACACAAAACAAGCCCATTTTACTATGTGTTACTTTATAAAATAAGATATAATTAGGCCCTTTGTCATGGACTATCACGTATGGGGGCCTGTGGCCGGGAGACTGTACCTTAGCCACATCTTAACCCTCTCAGCAGCTCTGCAGTGTGCCGCTGGGTGGCACCGGCGCTTTGACCCTGTGTATGCGTGTGACCATGGCATCAGCCACCTCCAGAGCTCCCTTGGCTGCCCTACTGCGCTCTCCCCACAAGCACAACTCCCTTCTCCAGGGAACTGCAACACGTGCACTTCCCTCTGTGGCACACCGCCCCAGGCCCTCATGGGGGTGGAACGTCAGCGGCTCTGAGGCAGGCTTCCTGGGCTCCGCGGCGTGCCCTGGAGGAGGCTGGCGTAGGCAAGGCTGCGGGTGCTCTCACGCCTTCCTGCAGACAAGGCCATCTGTCCCAGGCCACAAGAGACAGGGACATGTGCCAGCCCCAGCAGAAATGATGAGTGGTGGGCCCTGGGCAGGTCTCTAGGGGAGGAAGGGGACCCCGGGTAGCTTCACAGTCCAGCAGGAGCTGCACACCTGAAGGACTGTGACAGTGGGGAACAGGGCCAGGCCAGGGGAAGTGGCCCTGCTGGGACAGTCACCTCACCTCGGCTTCTCCCCCTGCCATCAGGAGTCAGCCGGAGCCTCTGCCCCAGGACCCTGGGTGCGTAGGTGCCTGGGGGAGGTCAGTTTCTTTTAGGCAAGGAGATCTCTGGTGAAGTGCTTTTAATTACATCCACTAAGCTGAACAAGAAGCAGACTCGCAGGTCACTTGCTGGATCTGAGCCTGCCTGTGCTGGCTGGTTTAAGCGCGGTCTTTGCAGGTGGCTGAATTGCACAGGAAGCATGAGAAGATTGGTCCACCATAAACAAGAAAGGGCTGCAGGGCCAGGGCCCCCAGCCACGCTGGAACCCAGCAGGCAGAGAGCCTGCCCCTGCCCGGCCCCTCCACGGGGAGGCCCGGGGGTCAGCACTGGAGCTGAGTGTTTGGATGCATGGAGGTCAGGAAAATGGTCTAGTTTAAAAAAGTGTTTTCTCCAGTTTAGAAAATTAATACATACTCTACAAAGTGCCAAGTAAAGTTGAGTCCGTGGAAATGGTAGCCCTCGGGGGACTCGGGTTGACACTTGGATGACCTAATTTCTTGACCTGGCTTTATGCACAAACACAGGTAGATTTTCAAGTGGCTTTGAAAGTGACCATGATGTGCACACTGTTTTGTTAGCCTGGGTTTTCTCTTTTACTGACTACTATCTCAGGGACCTCTTTCCATAAAATAGAGGTTTGCATCATGGTTAACAAAACAAACAAACAAAAAACCACCCCAACTTCTTAATGGTAAATAACACGTCAAGAGCTTTAGAAACTATGGGTGGGAGTCACGGCCTGACCGTTTCATTTATCTTTGGAATAAATGCTTTCTTCTGGGTCCTGTTTCTTTTGAGAAGATTCTTTTCCCTCAAACTGTGACAATGCCACTCACCAGCAGGGGGCGCTCGCAGACGGGGTTGCAGGTTCTCTTAGTCGGAAGGGATTTTCCCGGTTTTCCAACCTGCTTTAAGGTTGGGGAGAGCGGGGAGTTCTTACTTTAGCAAGTCCTATCAGACAATCAGCATGGTGCAGGGCCTCTGAGGTGGACAGACTGGGTATCCAGTGGCTCCTTGGAATCTAGAGCCTGCTTCGTGGAAGTAGGGCAGAGATGTGTGCACCATTTGCATCTGGGTCTTGTGAAAGGAGACGAACTCTCTGAAGAAGGAAACACGGCATCATGAAAGACTCACTGGTGCCTGGGTTCCACGGTTAGGAAAGAAAAAGGTTCCCAGCTCTTACTTGGCGTCTCGGCTGTGAGTCTTCTCTCTCCTGACCCACCTGGAACACCAGTGATGAACCTGCAGCCGTGCAGTTTCTGGCCAGTACCCTCCACTTGCTCCTCTGGGTGGGAGTGGGTGGGAGTGGCTCTGCGCCTCCAGGCGCCCCTGCCAGCCCTCTGCACTGGGGCGCTCTCGCTGCTCGCCCTCGGCTCTGTGTGCTTGCTGTGTCTTCTGGACAATGAGAACCAGCAGACACACGGCATGAATGCGTAGCTGAGAGCCTGCGTGGGCCGACTCGGCTCCCTGTGGCTGCTAGTGGTGCCCGTGGTTCAGAGTGAGCAGCGAGCCCACCGTGGGACTCACGGCCGTCTTAACGCCGACTCCTGTGCTGGCTGGCCTCTCCCAGGCCCCGGGGATCGTCCCTGATGACCTGGCCGCATGCCAGCGCAGGTGTCATGTCTCTGGAGAGGCTCTGGCCCCGTTCTGATCAGGAAGCTCATTTTGTTCCTGCACTGTCCGTAGACTTCCTTGTGTGTGAGCTCTCGGGGACCTGGTCCTTCGGGCGCTGTCCTCATGGCTTGTGGAGAACAGGGCCCCTGGTGGCACTGTGTCTGCAACCTGAGGACCCTGTGAGCCTGACGTTGGGCTCTATGGAGGGTCACCTGTGCTGGGTCCCTCGCTCCAGGCTTTTCCCACCCTGACCCCGTTGAGACTCTGTCCTGTAGAGACAGGCTGATGTGCTAGGAGCGTCCACCTCAGAGGCACCCGGTCCTCCGTGTAAGGGGGTCCGTGCTGCCATGTTAGGATGATACCTGGGAGAAACGTCTCTCAAAGATGCCCCGAGAGTCATCTGCAGAGTTGAGAGACAACGTTCT
Organism: Urocitellus parryii; assembly: GCF_045843805.1. Lineage (NCBI taxonomy): Eukaryota > Metazoa > Chordata > Mammalia > Rodentia > Sciuridae > Urocitellus > Urocitellus parryii. The sequence continues at coordinate 2,197,301 of NC_135543.1, read as the reverse complement.
CACTCGCGCTCTCTCAGGTAAGTCAGTGAGTCGGCCGCGACCTTGGAACACACAAAGCCTCATTGTGGGAAAGAAGTGAAGAAAGCCGTCCCCAGGCTTCTCATCACAGGCCAGGCCTGGCCTCCCTGGCCTCAGTGCCGCCAACCAGAGCTGGGGCTCCACCCTGCTTTGGGCAGCACGTCCCAGTACAGATGCGGAGACCGAGATGCAGAAGCAACCAGGGGTCTGCTGCCAAGTCTCCTGACCTCCATGCCGCCTGCCGCGCTGTTTGTGTGGGCTGCGTGTGGGAGGGACCCCAGGCCCATGGCACCAGCCAGAACCTAGCAGCAATGAAGAAATCCCCCGACTGGTTATGACAGAAGGAAAAGATGAGAAAAGAATGGAGTGTGTGGGGGGCTGGGGTGTGGCTCAGCGGTAGAGCACTCACCTAGGACATGCAAAGCCCTGGGCTCGATCCTCAGCACCACATAAAAATAAATAAAACATATTGTGCCCAACTACAACTGAAAAATAAATACTAAAAAATTAAAAGATAAATCGTGTGTGATTTCTTTCAAAAGCTTGTCGACTTACCTGTACTAAGAAGCTAAGAGCTAGAAATAACAACGTGCTCACATTTGAGAAAAAGAGGGTGACGTCTACCTCTGGAGTCCATCCGATGTGCTGGTCACTGTCTCCGGCGCCTGAGGACTGGTGCCACAGGACACTCAATGCTAGAAAACCAGTCCTAACTAGTTTGCTACACACTGAGCATTTGACCCACAGATACAGGCCTGGTGAATGAGACGAGATTTTTCAATTGTATCGTCATTTTAATTGATTAAAACAAGGAAGTGTCATTTCCCGCTTCAAAGGAAAAGTTGAGCCTCGACACTCGCAGGTCGCACTGTGCGGATCATTTCGTGTTGTCCGCGTGGTGGGAAACCCGCCCGCCAGCCAGCATGTCGCCAGGTACTTGCTCCTTTAACTTGAGACTGGACATCTCAGAACGATGCCCGATCTAGAGGGGACGTGGGGACACCTCCGTCCTGTGGCGTTCTTCCTCACTGTCCCCAGAGTGAAGGACTCGGTGAATTTGTGCTTTCCTTCTTGTCTCTGGAGAAACCTGGGATTCTCTGCGCTCTGGAGAAGCTGGGCCGTGGCGCTCAGCCGCTCATCTGCACAGCTGTTGGGGACCACAGAGGGTGACAGCGCCGTGGTCTTCCTGAGCAGCTGTGATAGGTTCACAGGCGGTGAGGATCGCCATCAATAGCATTATTATTTTTTTGTGACGGTGAAGATAAAACCAAATACGCTCCTGCGCAACGGTCTTCATCTTTGAGAGCCATGAACCAGTCCTTCTGCCGGGGGGAGGGGGGGTCCACTTTTCTTGTGCCCTCACTGTTCCTGTCCTTGAAGACTTCCAGAAACGACCCTCTAAAGGCCTTCTTGCTAGGTAGGGGCCAGCCGGCAGGGCAGTGGCCTGCCTGCCACAGCCACTGGAAGATCAGGGCCAGGCCATGGTCCACTCCAGGGCTCACATGAGCAAGCAGCTGAGAGGCAGCCTCCAGCAAGCAGGTGTGTTGCAGGTTCGGGATTGGGGCCAAAGACCCAGCCCACCATGGTGTCTGAGACTGTCTTTCCGCCTTCCTTCCTCCCCACGTTCCCAGCAGCCGTGACGCCCGGCTTCCCGAGAACTCCCAGGCTCCTGGTTCATGGGCTGGTTTTGACTGTGCACGTTTCCAGAAGCTATCATACCACTGGTCACAGCGTCCAGTGCGTCTCAGGAGAGAGCGTTGGACTTATTTTTCCCAAGATGTTCTGACCCTGCGATGTGGGGAGGACTCTCTGCTGTCTGAGCACACACACACACATGCAGATTTTCTCAGGGTGAAGAACGTGCCTGTTTCTGAGCCGGTCTTGGGTCAGTTGTGTCACGCTGTGGGCTTTGGTCGACAGCCAGCCGTGTACTACCAACCAGGAGCTTTCTGATCGCTGGGGTCCCCCCAGCCTTTTCTTAAGGTGCAGTTTCCGGTGGCCTGGCGACGGTGCTGTGGTGGATCTCGTGCCTAGGCCATGGATGTAAGTCCACATCTGCACCCCGGGCTCCTGCAGTGCCAAGTCCACATCCTCTGACCTCAGAGGGACGGGCTTTGATGTCTGTTTCCAGCTCTCCTGTCCTGGCCAGCGGCTCCTCCAGTAGAGGACCAGCACGGGGGGCCCCCTGGGAACGGGGAGCTCTGTGGGGTTGGTGCAGGGACCATGACGGGCTGTGATTCCCCGAGCTCTGCTGTCTCCTCTCTGATGCGGATCGGCAGCTAGATGGCCGCTGGCTCCCAAGGGTCATTTTGCTGAGCAGCTTCGCGTGCACCTTGGGCAGTGGTCACGCCCTGGAAGCAGAGCACAGATCTGGGGTGGGAAAGGCAGTGTCTCCTCTTCTGCTGGCCGAGGAGCCCGGCCTCTTCTGCAGCAAGACTCCTAGACACCTGCTGCCTGCCCTCAGGGCTGCGGGAGCTGAGCACAGGCACCCGTCCACTCCCTGGAACGCGGCGTTTCTGACGCTTTGTCCCTCTTCCTGCTAGGACTGTTGGGAGGCAGGTACTGGGGCGGGTCTTAATGCTGCCCAGAATTAGACAGCCCAGTCCTCGGGAAGACGCTGGGGTCCTGAAGTCAAAGACCCCCCAGGGAGCCTGCGCTCGGTGGAGCTGCCCACAGCCTGGCACCTGCCTCTCCTGGCCACGACGTCTCTGACTTCACAATGCGTGGGTCTTTCTTACTCGCCTGGACTTTTGCAGAGACAGATTGATAGACGGATCTGTCTATCTGCCTGCCTGTCTGTCTATCTACCTGTCTATCACCTCTCTGGGAAGGACACGGGGAAGGAAGTGGGTTGCTGGGCCCTCAGCTGGGCGTGGCTCCTCAGCACCTCGGATTCTCTGGTTGGTGAGGGAGGGGCGCTCACAGTTCCTCTCAGTGACTATGAGTCACTGCCCAGCCCGTGCCTCCCCCAGCGGCTCGACATCCTCCATAGGCCCACATCCTCTGCGGTAGAACCCTGGGATGTCAAGTAGCTTGAAACCGTTGAGTGCGCTCCTTTCCCTGTAGTCAATGCCGTTAAATCAGATCTAACATTCCAACACTTTCTTGAAATAAGAAAGAACCCCTCAGTGCCGCAGAAGACCTCAAACCTCAAGCCTTCCTCAGGGAGAAGAGCCAGGCTGGTTCTTTGCCCCTGTGTCAGCTCGGCAGACCAGGACCGGGGTGCCCAGCCTCCTGGGCCTCTGCATGCTTCCTCTGAGGCGGCTCCGTTGGGCATCTCTGGGACTTGGTGCGCTGCAGAGGACTGGGTGTGTCTGGCACAGGTGCCAGGAGGGTCCTCTGTCCACCAGGAGAGTCCTGCTGGTGCCTCCCACCTCGCCTGGCCCTGGGTGCAGCTTGGCCACCCTGCTTCCTTCACGTAGCAGACACGTGAACACCACACACGGCCTTCTAACACGCTGTCCCCCAGGACTGGGGACCAGCCCCGGGTCTGGCGCACGCTGGGCAGGTGCTCTACCACGGAGCTACACCCACAGCCTTTTAACTTTATTTGACCCAAGTTCTTGGTAAGGTGCCCAGGCTGGCCTGGAAATTCTGATCCTCCTCCCTCAGCCTCCTCCTCAGTGACTGGGACTATAGGTGTGTGCCACCGCGCCTGGCCCCATGTTTCTTTGTGTGTCCTAAGATGATTCTAGGGTATGCTCAGGAAAGTCGAACCCAATCTGACTGACCAGAATGGGGCATTGGCAGGTGGCAAATAACAGACAGAGCCTTGTACAGGAGCCCGACGCTTGTCCCCCCAGGCCAGCTCTCGGCAGCCACAGGGGGCACCGTGGAGAGCAGTGACGGGCTCTGCCCAGGCTCAAAACTCGCAGGTGAACATCTGGGAGGGTGTGAGAGCTCGGGCTGCTTTCCCTCTTCTCGATGCCTTTATAAGGGAGAAGAGTGGAGCCCTGTGTTCAGAGTCCTTGCCGTGTTCTGCACCGCGGTGTCTCGGGATCCCCGGCTTCTCCATCTGTTCACGGGGCCTGCTTTCTCAGGCCACGTGTCAAGTGCAGGGGGGAGGGGTGGTCAGGCCTCTCGGCCGCCAGCCCTGGAGCTGTGCCCACCTGGCCCCTTGGAGGTGCCACACACACACTCGTGCCAACAGCTTTTCTCACCAGCAGGGACGTCAGGAGCCGGCCGGCCCTGGAGGGACTGAGCACCCCAGAAACCACGGGGAAGTGGTGCTTGCTCTTGGAACCGAGTCACCAAGTCCTGGAGAACCAGGGGCAGCTACACAGTCGGGCATCAGTCAAGGAGGGGCCAGCCGTGGACACCTCCCTGCCTCACCACTGGGACCCTGCGGGGAGTGTTTCCCCTTCCAGGGAGCAAAGCCCACGAGCTCACAGGGCATCAGGGGGGCGTCAGAGGCCCTGGCTCCATGGACTGTGAGCCTTGCTCTGCACCTGTAGGCCTTGGTCCTGGACTGGCCACCCTGGAGGCCAGTAGCAAGCAGGCCCTTTGTTCCTCACAGACCTGCCTCTCCACTGAGATAAGCATCCATGGACAGGAACCTGCACACTCTGTCCGGGCCCAGCCCTGCCCCGTCTCAACACGAAGGCTTCTGTCCTAGGGCCCCCAGGCCCCCCAGCCAGGCTGGGTGCTCCTTTGGCCGGAGCCCAGCTCACTGAGAAACAAGGCACCTTTCCTTCCCTGTGCTCACCCCAATACCAGCAGAAGGAGGTGCCTGGGCCCCGCGGCTCCCCCGCGGCCCCGAGTCCTTTGCTTGGCCCCGAGAAGCAGGAGGAGGATGCTCTAGTTTGGGCACTCGGGCGCACACTGTCAGCCTCCCACATCTGCCCAGCGCCCAGGCCCGGGCAGTGACTTTACCTGAGAGCCGAGCATGGCAGCATCCATGTGGTGACCCTGGACGTGCGTGAGCGGCAGGCCTGGCTGACTCAAGTGCAGGGTGAAGGACCCCCTCCCTTCCCTGCCTACCTGGACATCACTCAGGTAGGCCCGTCTCAGGGGTCCCTCCATCCCAGGTAGGCTTGGTTGCGCTTGCTCAGGGCCGAGCCCTGGGGGACAGGGCTAAGGGCACATGTCACTTGAGAGTGAATTCGGCTGATGTCCAGTGACTGCCAACTCTCTGTGGGGCACTGGTTTCCAAAGCAGGTCTGGGCACAGGCATGCCCCTGGCCATTGTCCAGGCCAGTGTCCAAGGCCAGAGTCTCTACTGCCCTCTGGCCTGTGCTGGCACTGGTGGCCACACCATGGTCCTGTAGCTTGTTCCTATGACTTTTCTATGACGCTGAGCTGACAGTCATGCCCTTGTCACCTGAGCCATTGAGGGACCCTAGAAAGGACTCGAAGGCAGAGGAGGGTCTCTACTCCCCCCCCCCAGGGATTGTCCTTTGCTGTGTCCCTCAGGACCTGCCGCCCTAGCTTTGCTCCCCTGAAGCCTGCTGTCCTGGGACAGAGAGAGCCCCCCTGCAAGGACCCCGCCCACTCAGCCGCGCCCCGCACTTCACGCGTGGGTGGCCCTGGGCGGGGGACGGCGACCGCCTTACCTTGTACATGTTGCACAGCCCAGGCTGGCTGCGGGCATAAGAGGGCAGAGGGCTCCTGCTCTGCTTTAGCCAGGGTACCTGCCGAGGACACAGAGTGGACGGCGTGAGTCCTGCGTGGGCACCGCTCGCAGAGCCCCACAGTCCTCCAGCAAATCTCCTCTAGGACGGGCCTGGCAGGACCCCAGGTGGGGCAGAGAGGGCAGGGAAGGCAGGACTAAAGGGCGAGTGGTCAGCAGAGAGGGCACGTGGGGGTAGAGAGGGTGGATCCAGGAGAGGTGACCGGGAGGACGGCAGGGCAGGGCCAGGGAGAAGGAGCCAGAGGGAGGATTTAGGGAGAAGTCCCTTCTTCCAGAGTCTGTTTTATGGCCCTACTCCAAACTATGTGGCCAAACAGCCTCTTGTTATGACAGGTGCGCTGCGAGGCTTCTCGGGGCGCCAGGAAGGGAAGCGCTTTCCACCCGGGGCGCAGGGCCAGGGCTCTCGCAGGCCCCGATGGACAACCCCACACTCGGTTCTGTTGTGGAGCCTTACTCATCTTCCCGTGCAGCACTATCTCAGCGTCTGCACTGGATTTACAGGTAGGGGCTGTTCCTGCTGTCACCATGTGGCCTCTCAAGCCATCTGCAGAGCCCCAGGAAGTGTCTGCAGAGCAGCTCTGCACCGTGCACCCTGCCGGGCAGCCCTGGTCCTGCTCCCCCAGGACACCAGCACTCTCCTCACTCCATCCGTGACCGGAGACTCTGCCCCTTCGTGAAGGTCAGGTGACGTGGTTGAAAGAATTATAGGACCAAGTTAAAGGTAGGAAGTGTCTATTTTTTGACTATCTACAACAAAATGGAAAAAGAGAGAGAGAAATAGAGAGAGGGTCTGACTTGGGGTGGTCAAGCCATGAAGTCAGTGTGACAGGCTCCGGGAGACTCAGTGCACTGTGGCAGGTGAAGTGGATCCCTGGTAAGCTGGTCAGTAGTCACGTGGGATGACACCCTGTGACCCAGGGCTTCGCCATGCAGAGGCAAACCTGTGGTGACCTGCATGTGAGGAGGGACTATCTCCACACCAGCAGAACTCATCAGTGACTTTAACCCACGAGGCAGGGGCATTTTAGAGCATGCCCACTCACCCAGGCCTGTGGCAGTTATTGTCTTGCTGTGACTCGAGAGACCCCATAAGGAGTGACCCCTCAACTGGAGAGGTGCAGGTTGAGTCCCTGCTCTCAAGGTGGTCAGCTCATGTTCTTCTCTGTGAAGAAGACTGCCACTGTGGGGCTCTTCCACCTAGCTCTGCTGGGCTGGTGTTGAGCCCCTCTCCCGTCACACCGACTTCCGGGGGCCCCTGGCTGTCCATGCACAGGGAAGGCAGATGGCTGGGCTGGAGGCCACGTGCAGCTCTGAGAAAGGACACCCCAGGGACAGCTTATAGGAATGCAACCTGTAACCCTGGCCTTGTCAGCAGACTGACCTCCTGGCAGGACACAGAGGGACAGCAAGCCTCTTTCCAGCTCTCTGCACCTGTGTGGAGTGGGGTGCAGTCTGACCAGAAGACAGCACCTGCAGTAGACTGACTGCCTGGGGGACAAGAGATTCCGTCGCCCGAGACGCACACCGGGCTGGAGCAGGCCGGCCAGGCTGCCTGGGGAGAAAGTGCGGTGGACCATGTTGAGGGGCTGCCGCCGAAGGCTTCACGTTCTTAGTTGTCTTTTCCCTCCCCTCTTACTACTTTGTATGAAGGAGGATATTTCAGAACACTTAAAATTCTGGAGCTAGACATAATAGGAAACCTTGAATCTGACAGACTTCTCCAGGTCTTAAATACTAAGTCGGTTCTTGGCGATCTCCTCGGAGCCGGGCTTGGCCCTGTGAGGACGCACCTCCTCAGCTGTCCAGCCGAGCTCCCACGGACGGTCAGGGCTTCCGTTACTCAGTGGCTCTCACTCCACCCAAGGAAGAAGCAGTGATGGAGAAATGGAGGCCGTGGCGTGGGACGATGAGAGGAGGCAGGGCTGGGGCGAGGCCATGGTGGGCCATGTCACACAGATGAATGGCAGGCCACATCAGAATTCACGCAGTGTCTTTGCTTTCCTTTCTAACTTATCAGCCCTCCAGGTTTCCCCGTTCGCACGAGGCACCACGCTGGAGGAGAGGCAGCCACCTCTGACTTCAGGTTCTCTAGGCTCCCTGTCACCTGGAACATGTCCCCGGGGTGCACAACATGGCCACTGTAGGCCTACTTAGTGCCCAGGCAGGAGGGCGCATTGAGAGACAGTGGAGCAGTGGAACAGGAACTCTTGACAAGGAAGACGACCCCACGTGCCCCAGAGAGAGAAGACGGCCTCCTTGGGTCAAAGCACAGGAGCCAGACGCTGTGGCCTTCGGGTACAGAGGCCACGGGAGCCCACTGCTCCGACTTACCTGCACGTTGTGTCACAGGCCATGGGAATGCCAGAGGCAAAGCGCAATTAGTTGGGTAGGGACACCAAAAGAGACACTTAAAAAGTCCGTTTGCAATTCATGCACCGTCATTGGTGTGTTAAACTGTTTAATGTCATAAAAATGCAGACATATACATAAAGCAGAAGTTCATAACAAAATAAAAAAAAAATCAAGTCATAATACAACCACAGGGAGGCAATCGTCATTAAATACACAGATGCAGCATACAAATGTATCACTTATACAGAGGGCGCGGCAGAATCACTGCCAAGACAGGTCCTCCAGGTCCCCACCATCCCCCATCTAGAGAGCAGTGAGTGACTGTGGCCAGGAGACAGAAGGGCACAGGTGCAGCTGGTGACTCAGCTGGAGACACCTGTGATCAGTGACTTCAAGAGGAACTGCTGTCCAGAATCTCAGACAGTGCTGGTTTGGGTGTAGGAACGGACACACCAGCATGTCCAGACCTGTTCCAGAGGCTCTCCGGCCAGAACATGGCCTCAGTGAGCGCTCAGAGGGCTCCAGCTTGGGGTGTCACCTGCTCCCTGGACAAAGCCGCCGCGAGCTGGTATGAGGGAGTGTGGTCCACTCCCCGTCCACACAGCCCTTCCGTCCCCACTCGAAGGCGGCTGGCACACACCATCGGGGGTGCCATGCAGGAACCTGTGTCCTTCATGTCACCTTAACTATGATGCTCTGGTAAGACTACAGGCATGTCTGTGAGATTAAGGCGTGGAGATAACAGTGAACTTACTGTAACGGGGCCACTAGAACTGAAATGCTGTGAATCAGGAACAAAGACGCTGGTTCTCTAAGACTCATCAGTAGCACTGAATGACAGTGGTCATCCTACCTTGTCACAGTTAGAGGCCTAGGAGCAATCTGGATGCTAAATAATGAAATGCTGAGACTAGGAGGTTATAAGCGGAGCTTTTAATGTAAGATAAATAGAGGAGATGGGGAGGGCATCAGTACCGAGGCTTTAAAACCCTTCAAGTGAGATGCTGTGGAGAAAGGGCTCGCTCTGTTCTGTCGTTCTTGTGTGAGAATTATGTGGGAGTTGACCACGTGTCCACCTTAGCTACTCTGTGAAACTGGGCCTCCCCTAGGTGAGAAGCAAGAGTGCCCAGAGCTGGTGTGGCGGGGCACTGGCTCTTACGCCCATAGCCTCAGGGGTCGGTGCTGGCCCAGGGGAAAGGTGAAGGGACACGGCAGGTACAGTCCAGTCTTTTCCCTGAAGGCCCACCATTCTCCATGAGGCCCCAGATTCCGGGGGGCTAAGGAGCCTGCCCCTTAAAGGGAACAACACATCCCCCTCACAACACATCTTTCCTCACAACAAAGGAGAGTGTCCTTTGTAAATGCACTTTCCTTCTGGCTCTCAAAAGAATACGCCTCTTCAGGGATTCTCTAAAGCGCTTTTCTGAATGTCAGCTCTGGCTGCACAAAGACTGGGTGTTGTGAGTGCATTCCGGGGCCTGGGGGTGGCAGCTGCCTTGTGGCACCACGGGGCCCACGTGACTCAGGGGAAGGAGGACAGGAGGCTCTGGGGATAGGCGGGCCCCTTCACGTGGTACTCAGGGCTGCATCTAGAGTCTTGCTGGATTCTACTATGAAAAACCTACTCTAAACAGGTGGCAGGATAAGCAGTTTCCCAAGGGACGTGCGTGACCCAGGTGGTGGTCTTCAGCACCCCAGGTACACTGGATGCTTATTTTAGGAATGGAAATGGAGACACGAGCTCCCTTCAGGAAAGACAGTAAGCAGGCCCACGAGTCTCTTCTCTTGGAGTTTCCTAAGTCTATTTATTCAAAGGCCTTCCTAGCATATGAGAGCAGGGCCCTCCTGATTTATAAATGGGGCAAAATAAAAACAGAAACTAAAAGGAATTTAAAAAATCACTCCACAGCAGCCCACACCAATGAATACCCCAGACTTCTGGGGCGATAGCGGGTTGTTGCTGGGTATAGGCTGTGTAAAGTTTGCATCTCCACGATTTGTTAACAAAGAGCCCACAATAAAATAGCTGAGCTGGACAGGCATTGCTGACCCCGACTGCTTGTGTCCCAGCGTTCCCCGAGGATGCAACTCTGGCCCGTGTTTGGAACAGGCAATTTATGATCACACATGTAAATACCAATGGATTTTTTTGGGGTATTCAAAGAAAAGGATATTAATTTAAAATTTTTATTTATTCAAAATAGTAGTGAAATAATTGCTATCTCAATTTTTTTAAAAAATTATTATTTAAAAATTGCTTTTACTTTTAAAAATCCTTATTTTCCCCCAGGGTCCTTGATAATCAAGAGACATTATTTGCAAAGACCTTGGCTGCTTCTGAGCCTAGAACTTTTTCTTTGAAATACTGAAAAGCACAAGAGATTTAAAACAATGAAGGGTATAATTATGCATGAAGAAAGAAAAACATCTTTGGAAATGTAGCTCTACTTTGACAGATACACATGCTTTCAAGGTTTTGTTTGAAATTAAAGCCATTGCCACTGAAATAAAGCTTATTTTAGAACATATGCTGGCCAGCTATTTAATCCTTTGTGCACAGATTGAACGCATTCTCCCTGCTGCTCCAGCTGAGCAGAATAGTTGACGTTTTCAACTGGACTGCTTATATGTGGCTGCCTCAAATAACAGCTGGACTTCCCTAGGCAGCCAGGACCCCCAACAGCTGGGGTGTCTGCAGAGCTGTGCTTGAAAGAGCACCCATATTAAAATAAGGCAGATGACTGAGATTGCCCCAGGGTGAGGGGGCACTGACAAGAAAATGTCTACAAACACGGACAGTGAAGGACGCCAACAGAAGGCCAACCTATCAACACTTAAGACACGGCAAGAGTTATCTGTAAGCAAGTCACGGCAAGTGTCAGAACCAGACAGCTCAGAGCAGATGACAGGGTATGGCTCCCGGAAGGCCAGTGTGCTTGGATGTGCACAGAGAAGGTGCCACTCACTGGCATCTGTGTTCATCCTTGACAACTCACTTCGACATCTGTCACCGTAAGAAATGTGGCTGAAGACTAAGCTCTAACACTCCAGGGTTCCGAACTGCCTGGGGTGCTTGGAGGGCACCTCCCACAAGGGGACCTCTGTGCCACACTTTGTTCACAAGCCTCTTGCATCCCCAAAGGCTTCAGGACAAGCACGACACACCAGCAGAAAAATCTTACAGCTGCCGTGAGAATACCCAATAGCAGGGGGCTTTTCTGTAACACCTCTCTGGCCCCCCAGTTACCCAGCTCTCCCCAGCTGTGACATGACACCCATTTGCAATCTGAATGCCTCTTGAGGTCCACTCTTAGTGGAACCTCAACCACAGGCCAGTCCAGGCAACCCGCTTCAGAGCCAGCTGGGAACCGAAACCACAGGGAGGGTTTTTTCCTTGTGAGACATTTTAAACCCCAGAGCATTTGCTTTTAAATAATGAAACTCCCAAGGTTTGAGATTCAAATCAATGAAATCACAAAATAATGGACCGTTGATTCACAGACATTCGTTTGTCACTCCACCCCATTCCAATCAACAATCCAAACAAAAGAGAAAGTTTGCTCACAGAGAATTGAAATGCAAGAGTTTGTTCAAAAGACCTCAATCACATCATTGTTGAAAGCAAGGAAGTGGCAGCACTAACTCCAGGAAAAATAAACGTGACCCAAGAGAAACCCCAAAGTGCAGCCCAGAGGCCAACCAGCCAAGCTCCAAGCACAGGGCACAGAGACCAAGAACACGGCCCTCTGCAAGGCCCTGTCCCGGGCACCTGAGTCCCACAAGGCAGAAGGTCCTTGAACTCCTGAGCCAGACCCCGAGCACAGTCCCTTGTAAGTAGGGAGATGGGGGAGTCACATGAAAGCAGCCCAGGGGGCCCCTGAGGTCGCTCCCGGGGCCCCGGGCTCTTTCAGCCCAGACAAGCACCTTAGATACTCAGGGTGGTCAGCGCCTCCTCCACTGGCCCAGGTCACCTGCTGACCTTCCCTTTCCTTTCTCCAGTTAAACTACAGCTCCTCTACTCCGCAGAGCTCACCTTGCCCCGTTTGGGCGCACCCCTGTCACCACCAAAGAAGCGCCCGATGGAGTCAAGGATGCCCGTGTCTCTGTGCTTCGGGAGGATGCCATGCCTGGCATGGTCCATGGTACTTGCTGTGGCCAGGTACTTGGATCCGTGTCTCTGAGAGGGTCTCTTCTGTGACGCCATCACATCCAGGCTCTCGGAAGCTGCTGCAGTGTCTTCTTGGATGGTCTGGAGCTCGTCGGACTCCGAGGGCCTGTCTTTGAAGGTGTTGTCCTCCCTCCCCGGGGCATCTCGGGAAAAGAGGCGGATCAAGTGGGGGCGGTTTCCTCGGTCAGCTGGGTGGGCATCCTGCCAGGCATTCTTTGGGTCCACTGTGCGCTTGGAGTCTGTCACCGCCGTGTCCTCAGACGAGGGCCCATTGTCCTGGCTCGCATCTGCCTCTCCTGCAAACAACAGTGAGATATGAATACGGGCCTGTGCTAAGCCAAGCCTGGGACAAAGCTGCTTTCTTCTAGGGGTCTTGAACTAGCTGTCTCCTATAAAACCCAGAGCATGTGCACTGCCCATGAAGCCACATGGCAGCCACAGACTGCCCCTGGCAGAGACCGGCCTGCACCGAGCACCTTGGGCAGCTCTGGTTTTGCAGGAGGCCCTGGGGTTACCTGGTGGCTCATGGTTTGGCATCTGGATAAGACACACCAGTGCTTCCTAGCGAGGTGTCTGAGCAGGCACAGCAGTCATGTCAGAACTGCCCCCAGCACTGTGCACAGCACCTGGAGAGCCCAGGAGTGCAGGCACCCGATGGGACGTTTGTTGTCTCCAAGGCCATGGTGCAGAAGCTCAGCATGCTGGGAGCTTCTGTTTGACAAAAGGTGTTTTTAATGTTCTTGGTAAAAATGGAACTTCCCACATCTTTTTGCAATTCATGCCTTTAAGAAACGGGGCGTTTAGAATTTTTCCATTCCCAGATTCCACAGGAGCCTCTAGCATTAGAGAACTGCTTATTCAGGACATTTTGATTGGCTTCTCTTCTGTAAGCAGCAACAATTAGAACGTTTGATGTGGGAATGGGCTATTTCATGATGTATGCTACCATCTCATAGCTTTCAACAAAAAAAAATAGCCATTTCTCTCAAGAATGGAATGAATCTTTTTTGCTCTTAAGTTATTGTAAATTAGTAAATCATTTTGTTAATCCCCCCAACTTACTACTTACCTGGACTAAATGTGAATTCACCTACACTTTCCTATAATACCATCTATTCCATGTATTCATCCACTGATGTTACTCAACTCATCATTCATTCACTCACCCACCTATTCATCCTCCCATCCATCCTCCCATCCATCCATCCATCCATCCAACATCCAAATACTCACTCACCTGTTCATTCATTTATTCATCCATCCACCCATCTACTACTGATAGTTCCCAGCTCATCGACTCACTCATTCATCCTCCATTCGCTTATCCACCTGTCCACCCATACATCCACCCATCATTTGTTGAGCACCTAAAAACTGTAATGCATTGCTCTAGATGTTTCAGTTACAGTGATAAATAAGACATGGTCCTGGTCCTCATGAAGTTTATTTTTCTTTCTTTATTTTTTTTTTAGTCGTAGATGGACACAATACCTTTATTTTTTTTTATTTATCTTTATTTGGTGCTGAGGATTGAAACCACATGTGAGGCAAGCGCTCTACCGCTGAGCCCCAGCCCCACCTCTGAAGTTTACATCTTGGTGGGGGAATCAGATGAAAATATGTATCCAATTGGATGGTTTCCCCTGCAATGACTTATCCATGTCCTAACTCTCCTACCCACGAGTGTGACTTTATTTGGAAATAGTCGTTGCCGATCTAATTCGATAAAGATGAGGTCATACGGCAACTGATGACTGGTGTCCGTTTGAGAGGGCAATTGGAGCACAGAGACATTGATGCACAGGAGAGAAATGTGGACTGAGTTGCACAGCCACAGCCATGGACGCCAAGGAACTCCGGCACTGCCCGAAGGCATGACTGCCCCTGAGCCTGCAGACACCTTGGTGGGGGACTTCTGGCCTCTACCCTTGGAGAGAAGGAATTCCTGTTGTTGTACACCCGGGCTTCCTGCTGCCTCCTCTGCAGTTCTGCAGAATCTCCACAGAGCAAGCCACGGCTTCACAGCAGTAGAGCTGCTGGTCTCCCAGGCTGCTGACCTCAGGGGACTGTGTAAGAAAATGGCACACGGGGCCACCAGGACTGACTCCAAGGCACTAGCCACTCCTGCAAGGGCTCTGGGGCTAACCACCATGTCCTGCCTGTCTATTGCCTGAGCAGGGGCCCATTCTCCTTCTCTGCTCAGGTCTCATTTGGGGCCAGGAAGAAGACAGGCCATCAGCTCTGGGGACAGTAGCCCGCGAGGGCCGGGAGTTTGTTTGCTATGTACATGGTGGAAGTTTGTATAACTGTAGCACATACTCCCTCTGAAAACCAATGTGTGTATAACGTATCTATACCAAAGGAAGAGGACTTCACACTCTTTCCTCGGAGTCACAGGGGTTGAGAAACTGCCCCATGATATGGGCCATATAGTTGATAAAGCTGATCAATGCCACAGACACAGGACCTGTTTCTCAAGCACAGTCACTCCCATCGTCAATGATCAATGTTTGCCAGTGACAGAGTGTAAGGCCAAGGAGGAACCTGGGATCCCTGTGGTCTTATCCAAGACCCGAAGACAGTATGTAGAGCTGTCCGGAGTGTCCACGCTGGCCACGCCAGACGCCTTTGACAGAGGCCCCCAAGTCAGGAGGAGTGTGGGAAGACAGGGCAGGTGGGTGCAGCTCTCCTTCAGGACCACTGGCTGAATTCAACTACACGAGAACATAGTTCTAAATGCACCATTGCACTGTGATGTTTGAGGAAGCAACATAAAGAGCACTGGGGTTGGTGCAAAGCTGGGTCCTCTGTGGGGGCGCCGTGCTGATTTATGGGTTGCAGGAGCAGCAGAAGTAACTAAAGAGCCTGCTCTCGTAGCTGAGCTTCATCCTCCGTGGCTGATATAAATTAATGCAAATGTGAAAGGAAAACAACAGCTATATTGTGCACAATTAAATGCATTAACCAAACACAAGAGCATCTGAATACTAATGTTTTCACCACAGTTGGGCTTTGTGTCCCTGAACACAGTTATTTGTGAGGCACAGAGAAGCCATTTATTTCCCAAAGTAGTTTCTCCCAGCGGTAAGAAGTGTGATGTGAAGTCTAAATCTGTGGACGTGCGACAGTTTTGGGGGGACAAGTAACGTTGAAATGCCTCCGTTTACACATTGAGGCTCCTGAAGACTATTATTTGATGTTATTTATGGAACAGAGCAGACCTGATTTTACCAGAAGAGGTGCTCCTATTTCCTGTAGGATTGACCAGATCCTACAATCACAGGAAAACTTCTTTAAAGAAGAACACACCCCCGTCCTCCAGCTAGGAGGACCCCAGCTGGGGGGAGTGTCCTGGCCTTCAGCAGGGCCACAGGAGAGGCTGAGCCCATGGGGACCTAGGCCAGGTCTCAGCGCTTCTCCACAGACCACACCTTCGTCCTTCTTGCCTTCCGCTGCCTGTGCTGGGCTTCTGCTGCAGCAGGGTGGTGGCTCCTTGCCCTCAGGTTGCCTTCAGCCATGAGCAGCTGGGAGGGTCCCCTGGGGCTTTGCAGGGGAAGGCCGCAGAGCGGCGCCTGGCCTGGCCCCCTCGCTCGGCTCCCTCGCCCACCCAGGACAGGCTCCTCCTGTTCTTCCCTGGTTCTCTAACCAGTGCCAGCATGGGCCACTCCAGCCAAAGCCCACTATGGCTTGTGTCCTGGCCCTGTGCTGGCCCATCCTGGGCAGCCTGACCACACCCCTCTGGACGGGCCTTATCCTGCGGTCAGTGCTGCAGTGATTGCTGTTTCCTTGGAGTGGCTCCCAGTTTGCTCACCTATTCTCCCTGGTTCGGTGACCACCTCTCTGGGGACAGGAGCCATGCAATGTCCAGCTGTGACCATCCAGCACAGTGCTGGGACCTCGATGGACGCTCACAGGTACTTACTGTTGGTAGTGGAAGATGCTGGTGCTTCCTGGAGCCTTCTCCAAAGGAAGTAAAAGGGGCCCAAGTCCTCTTCCAGAAGAGCTTGGAGATCGGCTGCTGGCAGTTAATTTGTGGTTTTATTTATGTTCATTTTTAAGTGAGAATTTCTCCTAAATCTCGAGTCTCTATACCTGTAGTCTAAAACACCCTGGTTTAACAATGGGGTCTGTGGAGGATGCCAGGGAAGGGCCCCCGAGGCTGACCTCTATCCTCTGGTAGCCTGTGATGTCCTTAGGCGAGTCTGAGCCAGGAGAGCCTGTGTTTATGCGTGGGAAGGTGTAGCTGCATTCTAATCTCTTAAAGTCCCTCTCAGAAACAGCACACTACTGTCTGGCTTGACGTTTTCATCCAGTGTCGCCTGTAGCTGCTGCTGTCCACAGAAAGTGAGAGAAATCCTCGTGGGGTGTCTTCTCTGCCTTTCCAAGGGCCTGTGAAGCAGGCGGCTCTGTTGGCCCTTTCATCCACCTGTGGAAACCGAGACCTGGCAAAGCCACACAGGGCTATGCTACTCCAGTCCTCTCCACGTCTGGAAACTGTGGGCCACTGCCCACTGTGGTCGCCTCACACCTGGCCCTTCTGCACCCTGAACTGGCCTGAACCGGAGCAAGGCTTTGCACCTCAGGGTAAAAGTAGCTGCAGACAAGTGACAGCCACACCTTCCAGATGACAGCTACATGAGGGTGGCCAGGAGGTGAAGGCAGTCACCAGTCCTGACAGGAGAGCTCATCCAGTGTCCCCTGTAGCTGGCCAACAGCAGGAAGCCTGTGTGCACTCCGCGGCCTGAGCACACAGACACCTGCTTGCCGGCCTCCCTGCCCCTCTGGTTACAGTTTACAGTGCTGTCCTTGGCCGAATCCACAAGTGACGTTCAACCCCGCGCCACTCAGGAACCCCACACATTCTATCCCGACAGTCTGTCCATCCGACATTTCCCTGGAGTCATCTGGAAACACACCACAATAACTCAGGTGCCCTCAGCTTGCTATGACCAGAAAACGACGTAAATGAAACACTCCTACAGGACAATCTCCAGTGAAGTTGTGGTGACAATGAATTCCGTCCTGTATTCAAATACTTTTTTTGTAACCTAGAGCGTATTTCTTATTCTCTATTCAGTCGTCTCCATAGAAATCGCAGCCCATGAATGGCTTTCATCAAAGCCAAGTGGGTGTGTGTGGGCGTGTGTGTTGTGTGTTGTGTGTGTGTGTGTGTGAGTGTGGTGCAGGTTCCTGGGCACACCCAGGCCTAGAAGGACAGAATTCGTGCTGCCTGGTTGATGGCAGGCGGGGTGCAGTGCAAAGGTCCTCTGTTCTCGGGATAACCAGGGCCCCTTCCATGGCGCACGGGAGCCCAGAGCCGTCCCGAGGGCAGGCCTTGCGGGGAGGCTGCAGCTGCGGAGACACCAGAGCCTCTGCCTCCTCCTGGTCAGGTCTGCAGGCCATGCTGCCCACCTGTCACACATGATGGAGGCCTGAACTTGGGGCCTTTCCACCTGAGGGCCTGTGGGCAGCGGCTCTCACCTGCCTGGAGGAGGAGTGTGAGGCCACAGGGGGCCAGGTCCTGCACGCTGGGGGGCAGGTCACACTGTCCCTCCTGGGTTTGCAGTTTTGTGCAAACTTCCCGAGGTTTTCAGGCCCATGGGAACATGAACTGTCCTGTAACTCCAGAGCATGCTGTACTGCTGGCCAAGCCGGACGACCCGGTGGGGAGACCTCCCGGATGAGACTTGTGTTGCCACATTTAACTGGAGCAGGGCTTCTGCAGGGAGATGTGACGCTGTCGTTTTTCTCTGTGATTAGAGATCAGACATCAGGCCTAGATCATCCAAATTCAACGTCAGTAGGAAAGTTCAGTGAAACTTCACGTTCAGGGCCAGTCAGACTTCAGCAAGTGGTGGGCAGGTGAGGTTCTCTGCAGGCGAACTCTGCAGACATGCGGCAGAGGCTCAGCCTACAGGACGGTCACCTTGGCTGGTCCACTCACATGCACATTCTCCTCCAAATGGCGCTCCCAGACCCACAAAGTAGCAAGAACTCAGGAAATGGCCAGCCAAGAATAGATCTCTAACTACCACACCAGTCCTGTGACGCTCTGTGTGTGTGTGTGTGTGTGTGTGTGTGTGTGGAGAGAGAGAGAGAGAGAGAGAGAGAGAGAGAGAGAGAGAGAGAGAGAGAGAGAGAGAGAGAGAGACAGGACACAAGCGAGCGCAATAGGAGGGGTATGGGAAGCAGTCTCTCAGGATAAGGCTGAGGGATGGATTTAGCTTCATGAAGGTCACACTAGGGGTCACTTCTGACCTGCCTGCCAGAAGATGCATCTGCCACACAGCCTTCCGGGGGCCACCAAGCTGGAGGTGGCCAAATCAGACCTGCCAGTGACTCTGGGCAGCCTGGGGCTGGGGAAAGCCCGAGGAAGCCTCAGGTCTCACTTGGAGGGGACATCCGGCTGGCACTCCCTGGCCCTCTGGAACATTCCAAGCCCAAGAGACCACAGGGACGCTTCTGGGACTAGCACTTCTCATTTTTCTGCAGGTCACTAGAGAAATCCCTCAGTGGGCCTCTTGGGAACCACTTTCCACACAGATTGTCTCCCACGTGACATCCTCAGATATTTTGACAGAAATGAAATCAGTTTGGAGGGATAGTCTAAGGACAGACGCATGGGTTTCTCCCCGGCTTTCCATCTGTTTTGGTGGCGCGTCTAAGTTTACAGTCTTGAGTACTTTTGGGTGTTTTGAGTTCCTGTAGAATCACCACGCACACAGCACATGATTGCACGGACACACACACAGTCACAACTGCACTGACTTGATGGGTCACCACCCAAGAATCAGGGCCCCCAGCTTCATGTCCACATGACTTCCTTTTGGGAGAGCTGACCCACAGTGCCCAGATGCCAGTCCAGCATTCCCACAAGAGGCCATCCCAAGTGACCTTCCTGATTATCTTCTTTGGGCCTTGGGTGCAGATGCCTGTCTGAGGAGATTTTGGAGTTCACTGAGTTAACACAGAAGTGACAAGACACCGGCCTCCCAGAAGCTCAGGCAAGAGTTAGCAGGCTCAGGGGGTAGGAGGTCACACTGCCATCTGTCCCTTATTTCCCAGTTGGGCCATCTTGCCACACGGTGCCCTCCAGGGAGACCTGAGGCAGGTGGCACTGTTTGCATGGGGACTTGGTGTGGAAGGCACTCTGGAGAGCACAGCTTCCTCTGAGGTCAGCAGGACCTCACAAGGTACTGGACACAGAGTTGCTTTCTTAGCAGATCCACACATAATGGTGGAATCCAGAGGTGCTGAGTGGCCATGTTGGGAGGGTATTCTGAATAACTCTCTCTTACATTGATTCAAAATCTTGTCATCTAGCTTACAGCCTCTTCAGAAAGTAGTCCCCAAATAAATCCACATATCCAAACATGCCAGAATATGTCAGTTTCTATCACTGTTCAGAGTAATCCCTGGTTGTAACTTAAAGAAGCCCACATGGAGTAAATCGAGAATTTTTAATGATTTGGTGTTTTTTTTTTTTTTTTTTTGAGAGAAAGAGAGAGAGGGAGAGAGAGAGAGAGAGAGAGAGAGAGAGAGAGAGAGAGAGAGAGAGAGAGAGAGAGAATTTTAACATTTATTTATATTTTTCAGTTCTCGGCGGACACAACATCTTCATTTGTATGTGGTGCTGAGGATCGAACCCGGGCCGCACGCATGCCAGCTTCTGGCCCCACTTTCTTGATTAGCTGTAGAAGAAGGAAACACTCCAGTCCCAAGTGGACCACTGTCCCTGACTCTGTGGCCCAATGGGCTGAGGTGACATGTCTAGTGTCCGGGTCATGACACCGAGTGTCTCCTGTGTTGCCTCCTGTGTGCCCTGTGATCTCACCTCAGGGCGCTGGCCTGAGGCTCTTGCCTCCTGTAAGGTCACTGCTGGCCTGGGCAGCAGGGTTATGTGCCCTGGGCACCTGTGTGCCTCCAGCCGCCTGCTCCCTTGGGACGCAGCCAGCCTGCAGAGGAGCTGTGGAATTTGGGCGTGTGGGCCAGGGCTGAGAGAACCCTTCTCATCTGTGGAATACTTCTGCCACTGGAAGCCGTGCTCAGGGTCACCAGGGAGCGCCCGGGAAACAAAAGCGCCATGGTGTGGCCTGCGGACTTGCTGTGGCAGAAATTCTGCATCTATGAGAAGCATGTGGCCGCCCGCCCGGCTACCCGCAGAGACTCCTTTAAAACATTGCCACAGCAGATCTGATCAACCCACCCATGTCACAGCAAGGCCTCCTTTGTGTGCCCCAAACTTATAGTTTTTATTTGCTCTAAATAGCTCACCCGGGGCCTTCCCACTGCAGGGAAGGGGTCACAGGAGAGGCGGTCAGTGTGCCCAGGGAGCCTCGGGCAAGGGCCAGAACAGGGCTCTTCAGGGCTGGGGACCGCTGTAGGCCTGCATTCCACCCAGCAGCTCTTTCCTTACTGCCCAGCGGGGGCAGAAGACCCTCTGTCCTGCGTCCCTAACATGAGTGGTGTAGAGACAGGAAATTGAAAAGGAACCCGATGTTCACACAGGACCTGCTCCATGTGCAAGCCCAGGTGGTGCTCACGTGACCGCAGGGACCAGGGCTGGGCCCAGAGCAGCTGAGGTCCCCAACACAGCAGCATCAGAGGCTCTGCCACAGACTGCTCTTCTCCAGGGAGGACGCCAGCTGAAGTCACTCCTAAAACCATTCAGCTCTTGGCTGATTTTACAGAGCTGGGGCTTTACAAATACAAGTTGAGCTCAACTGAATGTGAACTCATGAGGCAAAGGTCAGGGGCCAGAGACAAGGACCTCATTCTTGCTTCTACCACCTGCTACGTGACCTTGAACAGGTAATTCAAGCTCTTTGAGGCTTGGCTGCCTCCTGTGCACAGTGAGTAGCTGGGCCCCTGCTGTGCTGTCCCAAGGAGTGTGCCTGGGAACATGCAGTCAAGCCTCGGGCTGCTGCTATTGTGATATTATAAACTCTGTCTGGAAATGCCTTGTCCATAGGAATGAGAAACTGTTCATCTTCCAACCTCCCCCTGCCACCCACCCACCCACCCATCGTCCCATCCACCCATCCACCCATCCACTGACCACCTATTCATTCACTACCCACCCATCCACCCACATCTATGCATGCATGCCTCCATCCACGCATCCAGCCACCCACCTACCCACATCTGAGTCCATCTGTCCATCCATCCACCCACCCATCCACATACTCAGATCTATGCATACACCCATTCATTCTGCCAGCACCCATCCGCCCACCCATTCACCTATTCACCCATCCATCCACCCACCTACCCACATCTGAGTCCATCTGTCCATCCATCCACCTGTCCATCCATCCACCCACACCCCTACCCATATCTATGCGTCCATCTGTCCACACATCTACCCACCCACTCACCGCACATTCACGTGCGGTTCTGATGTAACCATCCGGGGGCCAGGCACCCCTTTTAGATTACTGAGATGGTTTTTACACATAAAAATCTTAATGCATAAAAGTACTTAACAGAATTGCGAGAGGAGATACTGGACTGCCCCTCTGAGCTTACGATTTCCCTTTCTACTGAAAAACCAGACATTAAAGTAGCCATAAAGCAGCTGCCGCCATCCAAGAGCCACCGGTGTGACGGCCACAGCAGCTCTTTGCAGAGGCTTTGCTCGGGCAAGCTGGTGAGCGGCCCCACCCCTGCTCACGTCCTTCTTCCCCTGGGCCCGCTGCGGCCCTTTGTCTCTGTCACACTGAGTGGGCAGGACCCTCCAGCCATGTTCTGTGCCCTGTGTCACTGAGGGAAGGCCATGTGGCCCCTGTCTGTGTCCTGACTGACAGGTGACATGTCGTGGAAGGGGCTGGAGAATCCTGTCCCCACTGCCTGGGCTCTGGCTGCCCTCCTGTCCCTCCCTGGGGTCAGTGGGGACGTGCCTCCTCAGGCAATGCTCGTCCACTGGTGCCGGGCTGGAGGACTCTGTCCTGTGGCCTTCTTTCTCCGCTTTGAGGCCTTTTCTGTGGACTCACCCCTCCAGGCCTCCCACCCTCCAGCTCTGGCACTTAGTCAAGTGAGCTCCACGGCTTGGGGCCTCTGTCCCCATGCCCTAAAGGAAGTGAGTGGCCGGTGCCAGCACTCCTTGTGTCCTGCATGTCCGTGATGGTCACTCACCTCCTAGGCCAGTGACCCTGGACATCTCTTACCCCACCTTCCCCCTCCTGAGCTCTGTCTCCATCTGGACCTGCCCCCCGACATGAAATGCATGGAGAGCCCACGTCTCACTCTCTGGCCTTGCCTCCTCTCGTTCCCGTGCCCTGAGTCCACTGCCTCTGACCTCTGCCTGCAGTCGGTGGCTGGGCTTCTGACCTGGGCAATCGCTCTCTAGAGCCGTCCACTTGCCTTCCCCGGTCCTCATCCTTGGGGCCAATCATCTTGCCATTTTCCCTCTGGCCTACCACATGCCCACCTTTAACCCTAGCGCTTCTCAGGACACTGTTTCCATGGAGAGCTAGGCCACCACACGCTGCCCACCAGAACAGTGTCCTACCCCCAGCTTGCCCCAGTCCCTGAGATCCTACCTCTGTCACCTCTGAAGCCACTGTCACCAGAGAGGAAGGCAGGATCTGGGTCCACAGGCACCCTCCCGCCCTGAAGACATTTCCCTCTTTGCCAGGCTGTAAGTCCACCGGCCCCAGGATCCCATCCCTGTTTCCTTAAGGAGACTGATTTGACATTGGCTGCTGGGCCCTTCCCCTAGACTGCCTGTTGTGGGCGGTGGCATCTCCCCAGAGCTCCGCTCACCCAGGCTGGGGGCACACAGGGCCTGGGCAGGTGGACTAGTGAAAAAGCCTTTATATGGACCAGCGAGAGCCCCATCCAGTGACAGGAGTCCTTGTAGAAAGGAGGAAGCCTGGACAGAGACACACAGGGAGGACGCCCCCGGACCCACAGAAGGTGGGCAGCCTGTCCCGGGCCTCCAGGATGTGTGGCCTGCAGGCGCCTGGGCACCTGCACTTGCGACGCCGTAACTGAGAGATGATGTGCACCAGTTGCTTTGTCCCTCCAGCTGTGTCCACTGTCACAGTGGCCCCAGCAGCTAACAGGGGGCTCCTCTGTCTCACCCACAGTGAGCAGGGCCCACTGACGGATGCCAGGAACATTCTGTGGCTGCTGTCTTCGTGCGCACCCCCATTTATACACCTGTCACTGCCTCTGCCCCCACGGGATGGGTGGCCCTGAGCCACCATTGCTGATGACACTAGGAGACCTCGCCAAGGCCTCTGATGGCTACCCCACTGGCAGATCGGCGGCTTGCTTCAAGCACTCTGCTCACTCAGACCCCTCTGCTGTGACGGTGCTGGCCAGGGACGTCCCAGGTTCCAGGGACCCCAGCTTCTGCCACATCCTCTTTCCACCAAGCCCCCTAGCGCCTCATGTCTGCTCAGCTTTCTGTCAGCTTTTCCCAAAATGTGCTTCCTGAAACGCTGGTGCATTGCCCATGTTCAAAGCCACTCTTTGGAGTGAATCCTGCTCCGTGGTTGAGCTGCAGGGAAATGTTCCTGCAAGGCTTTGCTACAGGGCTGCAGGACACAGCATCCTCCACTCTCCCTCGGCAGCACGCTTTCCCTGGAGACCTGCCAGCACGCTGAGGCTCGGCCCCGGTTCCCGTGGCTTGCTCAGATGCCAGCTCTTACACACCCTGGGCGCCTACCTGGTGCCCATCCTACGGGCATCTGCAGTGACTGACACCCGCTGAGTCCTGGAACTCTGCATCCTCTGCCACACTGCATTCTCTGTCAATCCCCACATCACCACCAGGAGCCTTAGACTCATGTCAGCCTCTCCACTACTGGAAGGTTGTGCGCATGGTAAGTGCTGAGTGCATATTTCTGAATAAGTAAGACAATTCAATTTTCACTAAGTGCCATTTTTCTGTTTCTCAGTTCAAAATAGGCTTCTGTCCATGACATAACCATCATTTGTGTCTCCATAGAAACCAGCCTTTGGCTTATGTAGGCAAGTGTCCCCTCCTCAGTAGAAGGTCACATGGGTATCAACCATGAAGAGCCACCTCTTGATTTGTCCTATGAGCAAGGAGATGGCCACTGCTGGCAGTGCTAACACAGCACCCTGAGCCTCTCAAATGCTGCAGGGACTGTAGGAAGAACCAGGAGCCAACAGAGCAGGGGTGAAACTGCCACCCATGCTACCCCGATGAGCACCGGAGGGCTCGAGGACCTCAGCTTGCAGACACGAGAAACGGGCCTGCTAGGACAGGTGCTTGCAGCAAAGGAGTCCCGACACTGGGCTCTGAAGTCAAATCAAGATGGAAACGCCAGCTCCACGGCATTCAGGGAGCAGAGGCAAACCTGCTTCCTGATGCCACGTTGTCAGTGTTCTGCTTTTGATACCAACCCTTCGCTGTGCCTGGGAATTAGAGACCTGGGTAGTGGCTGTGCACAGATGCATGTGTGTAAGCACATGTGTGGGGCCGTACGGATGGAGACGTGCAAACATATGCACACACATATGCTTACCTCGTGCTTAAAGAAGGTGCTATTCACCAACTGTTTAATATGACGGTGCTGCTTTGAGCTTTCATGTAATATTTTTAAACATAAGAAATTTTATAAGTGGCCAGTTTTTCTTTTGTGCTTTGTACTGAGCAGACCGGTTACGGGGGCATTGGTGTCAGCAACTGTGTCCCTGCCCTAAATCTGGCCGTCAACTGCTAAGAATTAATCTTTTTTTTTTTTTTTTTTTGGTTGTTATCTTCTTAGATGATCAGAAAAAGGTATTTTATCACATATTAAAAAATGCTTGATTCAACTTTGAGTGTCTGTAAGCAAAGCTTTATTGGAACAGTCACCATCGCTTGCTGGTGAGTCTGTCCCTGGCTGTTTTGTGCTTCAGCAGCAGAGCTGAGTGGGTGTGACAAGCTGTGGACTGCCCGGCCTGTGGGCTCTACTCTCTGCCCTGCAGGAGAAGCTGTGTGTTGCTCTGAACCACGGGAAAGTGAGGCTCGAGGCCCGGGGACAGGAGCCCTCAAAAGCCAGAGCCTCGAGGCACTTGGTGAGAAGCCAGGCGGATGTTGATGACAAACTGTGCCTGACACACAGGCATTTTAAATGTGCTTTTGGTTTTAATTTCACTGGCTGAAGAGGGATCGAGAGTCTGCAAGTAAGCTTGCTCTGGTTGGCCTCCCTGCTCTTGGCTGCAACACAAGACCAGCTTCAACTACCGCACTCCTGAAAGTATTCAGAGAGCACTTTTATCATTTGTTACCATTTAAAAAACCCTGTAAAACCAAACTGTAACCCCTGACCTTCACTCTCCTTGGTGGGCGGGCTCATGATGTAAAAATAACTGATACAAAAAATAACTGACATATTTAGGACTGGGCGGTTCCGTAAAGGAGAGCTGTCTCAGCCCTTCTTGGGGACAGTTGCAGGTCTGTGTGCCGCACTCGCTGGGTCTGGATGCCACGGGGACAATGGTGTCAAATGTCTGCACGGCCACGGAGGGAACTCACACAATGTCTGTCTTTCAGAATCGCTGCTCCAGCTTCGAGGTAGCGCACGCTGTGCCAGCCCCGTACCAGCTGGGGTCAGCCCCTGCCCGCTGGTAAGGATAAAAATAACTTCAAAGTTTTTCAAGTGGAGGGATATTCAGTGAAACTGTTAAAATTCCCAGGCAACAAAACAGGATTTTCCTGATAAGGAGAAGGCGAGACCAGACAGTGGGAGTGCTGAGATGCCCCTACAAAAATGAGCTCAGGTAAAGCGTCTCCAGTCTGTCTGCCCCCGCATGACTTCTGGCTGTGTGCTGTTTTAGTCGAGAAAGTGAACTAACTTTTCAAAAGCTTTTGTTCTCTCTTTTGTCACACATCTTGAGGTAGTTTGTTACGAGCCTCACCTGCGAAGGACACCAGAGGGAAGAAGTGGAAACTGGCTCTATTTTCATCTAGTGCACGTGATTCCTTTTGAGGTTTGTGAAATTCTAACTTAATCACAACGAGGACTTAAAAATCCACTTTTACCTTCGATTCATGAACCCTGAGTGAATTGGCAATTTCAGGAGGAAGCTGGCGTAAGAAGAAGTTCGAGATTTCTCTGTTGTGAGAGTCAGTGACAAAGGAGGGTGCAGAGTGGAGGGAGCTGCGTGGCCACTGAGGGAGGACAGGGTCAGCACGCCTGCTCACAGATGGGACAGGACTGTCCCCACGTCCCCTGCCAGCTTTGTCCCCGCAGCTCCACAAGACCCTCTCCCTGGCCAGCTCCTGCTCTGCTGCACATGGACACCCCATGTCCCCCCATCCCTCCAGGCCCTGCGTGTGTCCTGCCCCCTGGCCGCGAGTTCTTCCCGCCACTCTTCCTGAGGCTGTCTGAATGCCAGCTCCCGGGGACCACTGTGTCATCGAGGCAACGTCAGTGTCTCAGTGTCCCCAGCTGTTAGCGCCTCAGGACAGGTGCTGTCCCACGTGCCCTGCAGTGCTGCAGTGCCCAGTACCAGACCCACCTGAGGCCGCTCGTGGGGATGCTGTGGGAGAAGGGGTGTTGGCGGCTCCCAGGAGGCGGCGGCCAGGTGACGGGAACGCAGGGCCTGGCCAGGCGGGACCCTTCTGTGGCTCCCCCTGCCCTTGCCTCCTGGTGGAGCCCCCTCTGCTGCACCATGTAAAGCCGTGCCCTGAGCCCCTCCAGGTCACAGGCAGAGTCAGTGCCCTGCCCGGGACCTTCAGCCCTGACAGGCGGCAGACCGGCGTGGTCCGCTCTCCCTGGCGGCCTTCCTGCGCCTCCCGACAGAGCTGCAGGCCCATCTGGAGGGAACTTGGGGCTTGGCCGCCCTGGCCTCCCTGACTCCAGCCCGTGCCTGGTGTCCCCTCACTCCCCCTGCACACAGCGGCCACAGTCCGCTGCTGCGTGAGCAAATGGTCAGGTCCAAAGTGCTTAAACGCAGAGGAACCCGCTGCCGGGGAGACCGCGGTGCAGTTGACAGCTGCACTCTCTTCTCTTGGGAGTGACCCCGACAGGACTCGCGGGGTGGCTCTGAGGGTGTGTGGGTGGGTGAGTGTGAGTGTGTGTGTGACAAGGTCCCCGGGACACTGATGAGTGGATAGATAACAGGACATCTTGGATACTCGGACTGAGGGTGGTTTTTCTAAGTAACCTCTTGTGTCTGAGGCTGACCTGTTGGAAAATCAGCATTAAGCTGGCCATTACGAAAGGGACATTGTGTTGCTCGGAGGAAATCAGGGCAAGACCATGGCAAAGGGACAGAGGCTCTGCTGCAGGCCCCTCTGCCTCCACGCAGATCAGCAGACCACATGTCCACACACCAACCGATTGTCAATGAGCTGGTCATTTGGGTCGAGCACACTGCCAACCCGCCTGGGCAGAGCCCGCCACCAGCCCTTGCTCCACCTGCCCAGGAGGAGTGCTGGAGGCCGCTCTCACTGGAGGCCGACGGTGGAGCACACGGCCTGGGCTCTGGCCGCTACCAGAATCAACACCACCACCACTGCAGCTCTCATCGTTTTGTCTCTGCTAAGAAGAGGACCAAGGAACAGGGAGCTGCTCAGACACAGCCCCAGGCAGCCAGGAGAAGAACAGAGCCTGCACACCACGGTGCTTTACCCCACAGAGCAGCGTAGGGGCACAGGGCGCTGACAGACAGCCCAGCGGCCAGCGGTGAGGTGGCTGGCGGCTCTGAGGTGGCTTCCTGGTGGACGGAAGTTTGTGCTGTGTGCAGAAGGCAGGGTGGGGCACCACACAGAGGGAGGTCGCCGCCCGCAGCCCTGCTCACACTGCTGACCACATGCGGTCTGAGCAGTGGTGACGTGACAGCCTAGAGGGACTTCAAGTCCCCAAAAGTCAGAGGTGTTGTCTACCCAGGCCCATCACCTTGGCTGTTCTGGAACATTCTCAGAGACGGAAGTCGGTGCCTCATGAGCCAGGTATCCAACTTCCCGGAGTGCCTCAGTCGGCGGCCCACTCTTCTCCCCCACCTTGGGAACCTGCTGCCTGACTGCAGACAGCTGGCCCCGTAACACTCACCCAGCAGCAAGGAGGGTCGGGGTCCGGCCCGAGCATGTCGGCCTGGTTTCTGGGCAGTGGCTGGAGATCAGTGGGTCACTTTCTCAAACTGCTGCTGCACAAACTGTCCTCCTGGCAAACAACCCCGCTCCGGGCACCTCCAGCCTGGGCAGCTATGGGTGAGGCTGGCAGACCGACCCGCTGTGTGAGTGGTGGGGCTGGGGGAGGCAGAGCCAGGCGGGCATCCTGCCACCGTCCTCCTTAACATCTCCAGACCCCCAGCCTCCCATGTGGCCGCCCTTCCCCCTGCACGGGGAGCAGCCTGGAAGACGGGAGGGGAGCGGCTGGGTTGGCCGAGGGGGCTTCCACCCAGGGCCAGCCACTGGGGGGCAGGAAAGGCCGTCTCTGCAGCCACAGAATGGCGCCAACTCCAAGGAGGGAGGAGTG
This sequence comes from Urocitellus parryii, assembly GCF_045843805.1. Lineage (NCBI taxonomy): Eukaryota > Metazoa > Chordata > Mammalia > Rodentia > Sciuridae > Urocitellus > Urocitellus parryii. The sequence continues at coordinate 2,168,692 of NC_135543.1, read as the reverse complement.
AAATCCACGGTCAAAGGGACTTTCACCTTTTAGGAAGGACGTTTCATAAACACCCAAATGCAAATCAGAGAGAAACCAGCGTTCCCGTGAACAGCCCCTCCCCTGAACACAGCGGGAAGGAGAAAGCGGGCACCGCTGGGCATCTGCCAAGAGAAGGAGGACCTGCGCCCGGGCAGGCCCGCACCGAGCCCACCACAGCTGGGTCCACAGCAGCAAGCGGAGTCACCTCCGGATACAGCAGTAAGGACAGAGGCTCTGCCAGGTCGGGAGAGGAAACCTCAGTCCCACACGTGCTGGGCGCAGAGTCCCTGTCACTGCCCCTCACCGCCCCTGTGGGTGATGCCGGGGGCAAGAAATGGCTCCCTGAAGATCGGCAGAATGAGGACAGGTTATTTCAAAATATAAAAAGAAACCTTTGTTCAGTGTACAATGGAGACAAAGTCTGTGCGGAGAGCGAGGTCAAAGGTCGAGTCTCCCCCACACCTGGACTCAGAGGAGGCGCAGCTCCACAGCGCAGCACAGCCTCAGGGCTGCACCCGCAAGGCCTGGTCTCAGGGTGACACACCCATGGGCCGGAGGTGCTGCTGCGTGAGCCACGTGTGCCAGTGTGTGTGTCTGTGTGATCGTGTGAATGCAAATGAGTGCAAGAGAGTGACCATGTTAATGAGTGAATATGTGTGTGAGTGAGTGAGTGGGAGTGTGTGCATAAGTGAACGTGTTACAGTGTGTGTTGGTGTGTTCATGTGTGACTGTGTGTGACTGCAGAGTGTGTTCATGTGTGAATCTGTTAAGGAGTTTGTGTGAGTGTTCATGTGTGTTAAGAGTGTGAGTGTTCATGTGTGTTGAAGAGTGAGAGTGTGGGGGAAGTGTCCTCATGTGTCAACGGGTGTGGATGAGACTGCGAGTCTGGGAACGTGAGCAGGCGTGTCCTCAAGACCAGTGCCATGTGAAAGAGCATGTGTGTCCAGTGCTGTGTGAAGGAGGGCGTGTGTCCAGTGCTGTGTGAAGGAGCGCGTGTGTCCAGTGCCATGTGAAAGAGCGCGTGTGTCCAGTGCTGTGTGAAGGAGCGCGTGTGTCCAGTGCTGTGTGAAGGAGGGCGTGTGTCCAGTGCTGTGTGAAGGAGCGCGTGTGTCCAGTGCCATGTGAAAGAGCGCGTGTGTCCAGTGCTGTGTGAAAGAGCGTGTGTCCGTTGCTGTGTGAAGGAGGGCGTGTGTCCAGTGCTGTGTGAAGGAGCGCGTGTGTCCAGTGCCATGTGAAAGAGCGCGTGTGTCCAGTGCTGTGTGAAGGAGCGCGTGTGTCCAGTGCTGTGTGAAGGAGCGCGTGTGTCCAGTGCTGTGTGAAGGAGGGCCTGTGTCCAGTGCTGTGTGAAAGAGCACGTGCGTGTCCAGTGCTGTGTGAAGGAGCGCGTGTGTCCAGTGCTGTGTGAAGGAGCGCGTGTGTCCAGTGCCATGTGAAAGAGCGCGTGTGTCCAGTGCTGTGTGAAGGAGCGCGTGTGTCCAGTGCTGTGTGAAGGAGCGCGTGTGTCCAGTGCTGTGTGATGGAGCGCGTGTGTCCAGTGCTGTTTCTCTGGGCTGCAGCGGCGGTGGCTTTCTGAAGATGGACAGCGTCTCCAGTGCCCAGCTCCCAGGCGCTGCAGGGGTGTGAGCGTTAGTGTGAGGAGGGCCCAGCCAGGCAGCTGCCTGACCTCCTGGCCAGCGTGAGCCACCTCCTGGGAGCCCGGCCGCCCTGCCTCTCCCCACAGGCCGCCAGAACCAGGCTCCAGTGACGGGAGCGCTGGTTCCATCCACCCACAGCATCTTTGGTTCTTCGTGAAGATGCCAAGAAAAACAGCACAGGACGAGTATCCAAGGCCACTTCCATAACAACATTTCAGGTAAAATAGGTAAAACTCTCCCAGCGAGGCACCGCCCCGTTGTTAGAGAAACACAGCTGGGAAGGGGAGTGCCGCCCTAGGATCTGATCGCGGAACGCCACGTCTAGCCTTGCATTAACGGCAGTCAGGGAGCGCGAGTCAGCCTCCACATTCGGGTCTCAGTGTGTCCCCTTGCTGGTGGGTGACTCGGCATCTCTAACTTGCCTTTTCCTCCATGATGACTCTTTCATATATTTTAAAAGTCCACCCACCACTGTGGACGTGGCTCAGCTTGTTAGATGGTGGGTAAACACTAATGCGTGGTCACTTCAGAGCTGGGGACATCTGGTCTCCAGGGAGGCGGCTCAGGGTCCAGAGGCCTCAGCGACAGGAGGGTGGAGGTGGGAAGCTCCGGGGAAGGGGCCGAGCTAGGTCCTCTGCACTGACCTCTGAGGTCCCCCAGTGCATGGGGCTCTTCCGTGCAGGACAGAGAGATTCGGGGTGATAATCACTTGTTACATCGAATTAAAAACCCTCCGAGGAGAAAAGCAAGTGGCATGAACAGGAAAGCCGCGCGTGCAGGGCGTCGGTGCTGATCTGAGGCCCCGCGCCCCTGAGCGCGAGCAGCAGGCCTGGGCTTCCTTCTCCACGCTGCTCTCCACTCACAGCCGGCTTTGGTGGAAGGGAGGCCACTGCCCCAGGCTCAGGTGAGAAAGCAGGGGTACGCCCAGTCTCAGTTATGAAGTGGGGCGAAGCCCTCGTATGACCGAGATGCTCCCCTGGAAGTGAATGGGGTGAGGAGGGACTGGCTGGGAGACAGGCTGAGCCTCTGCACCGACGGCAGGCCTCTAAGGGGGGCCTTCCTCACGATGCCGCGTCCAGACTCTGGGTTCTCAAGGAACAAGGATGGCCCCACGGCACACTGCGGCTCCCATCCCAGTGACAAATCCAGGCTGGGAGGAGGCAGAAGCAGAAGTACTAACTTTTGCTGGTGGAGAGCAGAGGGAGGTGCTTTCCTCTTGGAATGAGACGCAACAGGCTGGAAGAATCAAGGGAATCGTGTGGGGAATGCGGGTCCCCGGAGGGGCCCGGGAGCCAGGAGGTCTCTGAGCATCCTGGGCTGGGCCACGCCGCCCTCCCACTGGCCGAAGCCCATCACATCTGCCCTTTGTGCCATTGTGAGGTCTGTGTTCCTCTTTGTTCTGGAAATCTTCTAGCTGTCCTATTGTGCTCTGCTGACCCTAAGTGACTCTTGGTGGCACGCTGCATTTTGAAGGCCACACTCTGCTACAGCAGGAGCACAGGAAGGTCCCACTTAGGCTCCGCAGCTACGACCTTCTGGGTGAGCCTCAGGGACACAGCCCAGGCTCTGAGGAGCGGCTGGCCAGCTCCACCTGGAGTGCCTGCTGGTCCTTGGCCGCATGCTGGCGGGAACCCGTGGCTCCCTGGGGGAGTGCTCTGTGGCCGGGAAGACCCTGGCCTGGCCACTGCCTTGCTCCTTGCTGGCAGCAGGACTCCCTCAGCGTGTGTGGACCTCACTGCCCTCCAGACACGTCCCCCCTCAGGTGTGGACCTCACTGCCCTCCAGACACGTCCCCCCTCAGGTGTGGACCTCACTGCCCTCCAGACACGTCCCCCCTCAGGTGTGGACCTCACTGCCCTCCAGACACGTCCCCCCTCAGGTGTGGACCTCACTGCCCTCCAGACACGTCCCCCCTCAGGTGTGGACCACACTGCCCTCCAGACACGTCCCCCCTCAGCGTGGGAGACCACACTGCCCTCCGGACACGTCCCCCCTCAGGTGTGGACCACACTGCCCTCCGGACACGTCCTCCCTCAGGTGTGGACCTCACTGCCCTCCAGACACGTGCCCCCTCAGGTGTGGACCTCACTGCCCTCCAGACACGTCCCCCCTCAGGTGTGGACCTCACTGCCCTCCAGACACGTCCCCCCTCAGGTGTGGACCTCACTGCCCTCCAGACACGTCCCCCCTCAGGTGTGGACCTCACTGCCCTCCAGACACGTCCCCCCTCAGGTGTGGACCACACTGCCCTCCGGACACGTCCTCCCTCAGGTGTGGACCACACTGCCCTCCGGACACGTCCTCCCTCAGGTGTGGACCACACTGCCCTCCGGACACGTCCCCCCTCAGGTGTGGACCTCACTGCCTTCCGGACACGTCCCCCCTCAGCGTGTGGACCTCACTGCCTTCCAGACACGTCCCCCCTCAGCGTGTGGACCTCACTGCCCTCCAGACACGTCCCCCCTCAACGTGTGGACCACACTGCCCTCCAGACACGTCCCCCCTCAGCGTGGGAGACCACACTGCCCTCCAGACACGTCCCCCCTCAGCGTGTGGACCTCACTGCCCTCCAGACACATCCCCCCTCAGGTGTGGACCACACTGCCCTCTGGACACGTCCCTGGTGCTGTCTTCTGTTTCTTTTGAGCTGTGCTCCCCTGTGCAGAGGAGCTGGAGAATGTGGGGGCCCACCCTAGGCACAATCGCACAACTCTTCCTCTAGAGTTAAACATGGGGGACACCCAGTGTCCTGCTAGGAGGAGGCCTGTGGGAGCTGGCAGGGGCTGCTCCGCGGTGACAGGCTAGCGGGCTGCCTCCGAAGCAGGAGGAATCATGCTGTGTTGCGCATCTCCAGGGAGGTCGGCACCAAGCGGCCCACTGTGGGGAGCCCAGGAGCCGAACCCACAGCAGATCCCCTGCCCGGCCCTGGGGTGGCCTGTGAGCGAGGCTGCAGAGCTTGGCAGCGCCCAGCTCCTCTCAGCCCCAGGCAGCCGTGCGAGGCCAGCGCTGTCGGGTGTTCTCCTGGGACTGGTTGTGGTTTCACCTGACGTAGAAGTACGTGTGACAGGGTGGTCTAACTGGGCCAGCAGCTGCAAACTCTGTGGGCAGCCATCTTAATGAAAGTGCTGGAAGGCGAGTGGCCTTGGAAACTCCTGATTTCACAGAACACCAGCTCTCCCTGAGCCAGAGACGTATTTCCTACCGCATCAGCACTTACACACATGTGCAAGTGTGCATCCCCGCAGTGCACACGCGCACACATGTACGGCACCCGTGCTCAGGAGCACACGCCCAATGCTGCTGCACATCACATACTCAGCTGCAGCCAGAGCCGGAGCATCTCACAGGGAGGGTGCTGGGAACAGGCTTTGGTGCTCTGTGGGTGCTGCTGCAGTCTGCAGGGGCTGAGTTAGACAGAGGTGAGGAGTGGGCAGCAGGGAAAGGTGCCCTTGGTCACTCACTCATGAGCTCAGCATGGAGGAGGTTTCTGCGTGAGCCAGGCCCCTTCTGGAGCTGGGGTTCAGCAGTGAGTGACACAGACCACTGTGTCTCTGTGCGCCCACCCCAGGGCCCCTGAAGCAGGGAGGGCCCTATGATAGCTGTGAGCTATGGACCTGGAGTGAAGTGAGGAAGGCCACCCAGCAGAGGTGCCTTCCTCTGCCCCTCTTCCTGGACCCTCCCTGCTCTGCCCCCTGAGCCACCAGGGTCTCTGAGTCATGCCGGGTGGGTGGAGAAGTGCCCTACCCTCACGGGGCTGGGACAGCAGAGGTGACCACAGGGAGCCTCTGGGACTGAGGAGCTCCCATGGAGCAGGCCCCGCTCACTGTCCTACAGCGCATGCTGCTCAGCGGGACCCATCACAGGGAGGGGGACCCAGGTGAAGACTGGCGAGTGGGAGCTCACTGGTGGTGTCGGGAAGAGCGTCCCAGCGGGAGGGTGCTGCAGGATCATGAAGAGGTGTCGGTGGGACACCCAGGGCAGCGGGGCTGGGAGCAACTCGGGGGGCCCTGGAGTCCCTGAACACCAGGCCTTAGTTGGCCCGCAGAGAGGCGGCAGTGACGGCTTAAACCGTCAGAAGGGCCCTTCCTACTCAAGGCCTGTCATGGTCTACACCTCAGGTGCCCCTGAAAGCTCACGTGTGAGACGACGCAACAAAGTCCAGAGCTGAGAGGGCGTCCTGAGGGCCTTGCCGGCCGGCCATCACTCCCCCACGCGGCCAGCTGGGTGGTCACGTGGGCAGGCAGGTGCGCCCGGAGAGGCGGGTCCTTGGAAGGGTACCTCTGGGCACACACTTTGTTCCTGTTGAGCAGAGTGTTCTCTGTGCCAGGCTCCCAGACACCTTCCTCCACCACACCTTCCTCCACCATGACGGCCACCCCACCTCAGGCCTCGAGGAGCGACGCCAGCCGTCTGCAGACTGAGGCGTTGGAACCGAGAGCCCCAAATCAACTTTTTCTCCTCTAAAATTGTCCTTGTCAGGTCCATTGGTCACAGCAGCTGACTAAAACAGCACACTTCTGGGTTGAAGGAGAATTTTACGTGGGTAATGGCAGCGAATTTCCAGTTTGGAAGCTGAGTTCATGCGCCAGGATGTGTTAGACACAACACAATTTGTAAACCAAACGTCAAAAAGACAATTTCTCACCAGGTGGGGTGGCACACGCCTGTGATCCTAGCAGCTCGGGAGGCTGAAGCAGGAGGATTGAGAATTCAAAGCCAGCTTCAGCAAAAGCCAGGCGCTAAGCAGCTCAGTGAGACCCTGTCTCTAGATAAAATACAAAAAAGGACTCAGTGGTTGAGTGCCCCTGAGTTCAATCCCAGTACCCTGGTCCAAAAAAAGCATTTCTCACGGAAAGTCCTTAGAAACAAAGTTTAAACAAAAGTACAAAGATCTTTTTTTTCAATGCCACTTGAAAATTCTTAGGGAAAGCATCTGACTGAGGCAGACAGCATTTTGCAAACATGTCCAGAGCACCACCTCTGGCGTCCAGGCTTTGCAAGGACTCTCCATGGGGAAGGGCACCCACTTCTCCGCGCTTGATGTGCCCCTGTAGGGGGTGGCAGGACGGATGCCTGGTGCTGCAGGCTGGGGCAGGACAGGAGGTGGCTCCTCTCGGGTTCTGCCCCCTGGACACTCACAGGAAGGCCGGCAGGACCATGGCACGCACTCTGGACACTCCTGACTGGGCCGCGTCCACCATGTGCAGCTTGCCAGTGGACGCAAGGGGTGAAGTCCAGCCCACGGCACAGGTCACGGGCTGCTGGGTGCTCAGAGGAGCAGGGTAGGCTGCCTGCCCTGCTGGTGAGGCCAGGCTGGATTCAGGAGCAGAAGCAACACTGTCACTCGAAGAGACCAGAGGGTGCGTGAATTGGTAGGAAGCCGTCAGTGGCGCCAGAGTCATTTTAATCCCTTACAAGACTAGAGGCCAGGTCACAAACTCAAGCAGGTCACCCTGACAACCCTGATGAGGGAGAAGAATGTCCCTGGCATGGGGAACCAGGGACCTGGTCCCCTAAACACCAGCCCAGTGCAGGGTCCGGAGCCAACAGTGCGGTTGCCACTGTTAGAAGTGCCCTTATAAACTTCCATGTGCAAGTGTCTGATTTTTTAATGACAAAATCAAAATCAAAAGAAAAAACCCTTCTCCCCCTGGACACAGCAGAGCCGGCCGGGGCCGAGTCCTGCGTGCCCTCCAGCTCTCTCCCTCTGGGTGCCCCTAAACGGAACAGCCGCACCCGGGACACCCCCTGGACCCCAGAGCTCTGTGGAGAGACCAAGGTGGGAGAGATAAGCCCGGCCCACGGCAGGACAGCGGGGCTGAGAGGAGCCAGCAGGACAGTCAGGACGCTGACCACCCAGGGAAGGGGTGGGACTGAGGACCAGAGGAAGCGGGATACAGTCACGTCAGGGGACTGCCCTTCGATCACCAGGTGACCTAAACTCTGCCAAGGACTGACTTTGGATTTAATTAAATTAAGTTTTAAAATGAGGATGGACGTAAACACGGCGGCATTCTTAAAAACGGGGGGAGGGGGTCAGGAGGAAAGACGCCCAGGACACAGTGCACCCATTGTCTGGAGGAGCTTCAGGGCTGGTGGCCAGTGACAAGTGCACCCGCCTCCCAGGGCAGCCAGGGGCCCAGTGTGGAGCGGGACGTGGGTGCCACCTGGAGGCACTTCCTTGTGGAAGGAGAAGGGTTATACGTGCCAAGGAAGTCACGTTGGGGCTGGGGACGCAGCTCAGTCGGTGGAGCGCTTGCCTCCCATCACACGGCCCTGGGTTCAGAAATCAAATTTAGGTATGTGATAACCCGAGGGGGTGCAGGGTGAGTGGAGCAAGGACCTCCTCCCGCCCAGCGCCCCTAGGCCTGCTCTTTCAGTTTTGAAAATCGTTTTTCATTGGAAAGCCAAACCTGCCAAAAAACAATGACCCCGATGACCCTGTGAAGGTCAGTCCCCTCCTTGGCCAGCCTTCCCTGCCCTGGCCTTGTCCTGGAAAAGTCCCTGCTTCTCTCCCTGTGCCTCCCCCAGCCTCAGGGCCTCTTTTTGAAGGGTCTGTCACCTGCTAGGATGCATCTTGCCGCTCCGTGGCTGGTGATACTGATCCAGCACTTGAAGAAGAGGAAGTTACGGCTTCCTCCAGCTGATTTGCAGAAAGAGGCTCCTTCCCACCTTCGGCCCCCGACACGGTGCACTTCCCACGTGCCCCTCCACATCCTACAGAGTCTCCTCTCGGCTCAGTCCCGAAAGCCCCACCCCTGGAACGCTGCACGGGCCCTGCCAGGTGCTCAAGACCGGGGGAGCCCTCGGCGAACCTGCACTAATGTCACCTCAAGGCACATGAGCACCAGGTAGCCACAGTCACGACTCCACAGTCAATGGTGCACTCATCGGGACACTCTGTGGGCCGGTGACGATGGGATGTGAGCCCTAGACGTGACTGAGCCCATCGCAGGCACGTGAAATACTCATGAGTGGGTCATGGGTCTGGCTGAAAGCTGCATAAATGTCAGCATCCCTGTGACAATGCTCAAGTGCAGGTGGAGACCAGCTTGGTGCAGGGAAAGGCAGGTGCAAGCACGTCCAGGTGCGGTCCCTTTACACGGGGCCTGTGGTGGAGCCAGCCTCTCCCATCCTTCTCCTGGGACCTGTTGCTCCCTCATGGGACTGTAAGGGAGGTCCCTCCAGGGCCAGGAGCACTGGGCATGGCCTCCCGGTCCTTCCTGTAGCAGGGACCTGGGCCTCTGTGCCAGGGACACCCAGCCAGCCTGGCTCAGGAGAGGCCTGCGTACCTGCAGTCCTGCCCCTGGGCCAGCCAGGCCTGTGGTCAGCATGCCTCACCTTTCAGTGCTCAGACCTGTGTGGCATCGCTGGCCTTGGCTGAGGTTTGTCACAGTAAAGGGCCTTGCGCAATGAATCTCTGCATTTGCTATGAAACCTCTGTGAGGCCACCGAGTACCACGTGACTCTGCCTGATAAAACTCTAAACAGGAAACAAATCTTAGAATTTGTTAGACCAAGCTCGGCATGCTTCAAAAAGCCCGCGTGCTGTCCCTGTGAGAAGAGTGGCTCCTGTTCACGAACGCCGCCCAGGCCCCGCGTCCTGCCTCTGTGCAGGCATCGACCCCCCACTGCTCACAGGCAGCCCCCAGGAGCCCCCCTCACAGTGCAGAAGCCAAGACACAGAAAGACAAGTGAACTGCCCAGCCCAGCAGCTGCAGGGCTGTCCTGCACAGGGAGGCCCTGCTCCTCCAGGGGCAGGGGGCAGCTCTCAGCCAAGGTGGAGTCCGGCTGCAACACGTGGTCGTGGTCCTTCTGAACCTGACCTGGGTGTCACCCTCGCACCAACACCTCACTGTTCGCTTGAGCGTCTCCTTGGTGTAAGCTCACCCACGCTCTGGGAGATGCAGAGGGACACAGGGGGACCAACAGGATTCTGAGACGGATGCTCCTCTGGCTCCGCATCACACACAGTCCCGTCTCCGGGGCTGAGAATGGACCGTGTTCCCAGGCTCTCAGCAGACTGTGGTAGGGACACGTGGCTTGCTCATGGCAGGGAAAGGTGGCCTTGTGGACGAGCCAGCCCTCTGTGCCTGACACTGGTCATTGAACTTGTGTGCCCAAGGCAAGGAGCGCTCAGCCTTTCAGCTCGAGACTTTCAGACCCGTCTGGGAGGAGCCGGTCCCTGCTAAAGGGCAGTGGCGCCCTCTTCTGTGGGCTCCTCTGCATCGTGGGTGTGAGGAGAGCTGAGCCTGGGCGGGTGATTGGGGAGCTCCTGAGGGGGCGGTGGGACCCTGGTGCCTTCCGTCCGCATGGTCTTCAATGACAAGGACGGCGTGTGCAGGGTGTGTGGGTGTGGGGTCTAACACAGCCCCGAAAAGGCCCACTGCAAAATAACCTGGTTCCCTAAACTTTGGACCGATGTGTCTCTAGGTCACTGCGCCCGAGACGTTCCCTTCCTCCTTGTGGAATGCGGCAAACAGCTCTGAGGAGGAACAGAGCTGTCTGAGCAGGACAGGCGCATTTGAATTGTGCTGCTATTTGCTCAGCTCTGAGGTGACCCTTCAGCAGGACTTTTACCAGGAGACGAAGTCCACACGACCTGAATGTGCAGCGCTAGGTCAGTGGTCAGCTCCCCCTTCCTTCACGGAGACACAGAGGGGCCTGCCTCATTTCAGTCGGGCACTGCAACTCTGAGCACCCAGGTGAGCTGCCCGTAGCACCCTGTGGGGCCGCAGCCCGGCCCGCTTCCCTTCAGTCCTCCAGGCCAGCTCTCAGACGGGGACCCTCACACCTGGGAAACCGTTTCCTCTTGGCATTCCCAGAGGTCTTGGGCAGGGGTGGGGGGCTGCCCTGCAATGGTCTGCTAGCTGAAGGATCAGGGCTTTTTCTTCTTTCTTGTATCTCTGACCCCATTTTTCTGATGAAAAGAAAAAAATTTACCAAGAGCTTGGAGAAGACTGTGAAGTGGTTGCTGATGGCACACGGGCCTGCAGATGTCAGTGAGGCGCTTTCCTGTCCCACTTGGGAGCCCCCTGGGCAAGGAGAGGCCGTGTGAAGGGGTGGCTGCTACTCTCAGCAGGAGCCCACTCTGCACTGCACACGCAGCCTGAGGACATCCTGCTCACACTCTCTAGTCACACAGCCCAGGTCAGCAGCAACCTGAGCTTTGCTTTTCTTCCACTCTGTACCTTGAGACGAGTTCCTGTGGCTTCCAGTGAAGACATAGGAATGGGAGATCACCAAGGTCAAAGGCAGAAGACCAGCAGCTCCGAGCCTCTGGCTGGCACCACTGGGGAGTGCTGAGCAGATCGCTGGGGCCAACAAGGCCCCCAGACCCACTGGCTCATGGCCGGGGGACGGAGGACATCTGAGGCTGCAGGCCCCCGGGCTCCCCTGCACTGAGCCTACAGGGAATGGAGCACCAGCTGCGCGCAGCAGGGAGACGGCTCGATGGCACAGGGCTGTGGCATGTGACAGGCTGGGTTCTCCACGGTCCTAGGCCCTGGTGTCACAGTAAGCAGGAACAGAGCTGGCTTCTTCTCAGGTACACGCGGACGTGCGTGTGTGGAGAGACCGAGGAGCTGAGCGTCTCTGTGGCTCTCACGCTCAACCCCAGGCAGCACCTGTCCACACTGATGCTGGCAGGGCTACGGGGGCTGCCGTGAAACAGTGTCAGGACTCACAGGGTCTCCAGGGTCCCAGAAGAGGGTCTGCACAGGGCCCTTTTAAGTGACAACAGCGCACACACACACTTACGTCACGTGCAGGCCTATCTGTTGATGGCGACAGGATGGCTAAAGCCACTGCTAACGATAGAGATGTGTGTGCTATTAACAAGGAACCCCGGGTGGACGTTCGCCCGCCGCACTCCCATGAGGTCTCGGACACGTCTCTTCTGCATACACTAGTTCCTTGTGCACCTGGAACGTGAGTCCAGAGGCACTGAGAAGACTCGCTCTGCGACGTCTCGGGTGGGTTCACTCTGAGCATGGCCAACACTTGGCCTCTCCGTCCAACAGAGACCGTGCCTGGCCTGTGTATTCTGAAGTGCGGGCCACGGTGCCAGGGCACCCACGCTGCGGTCTCTGCCCTCTCCTCTGCCACTCTGCCATGGAAGCCCACTCCCTCCGGGCAGTGCGTGTGCTCAGGAAAGCCCCCACAGTTCCCGTGACCACGGCCAGCAGCAGCAGAGGTCAGCAGGGGTCCACGAAGCGAAGACTCCTCGTCCTCTGAGGGCGTTTCGGTTACGCGGTTTTCACGGAGGCTGAAGACACGGGAAGTGGCAATGACAAGGCCGTACTTATGTGTGTTTTCTCAGAAGAACACAAGTGCAGAAAAGAAGGGACTTGGAAAAAAGTCAGGAACAAGAGAACTGGGGTCGACTGACCTGCCCGAGAGGGGAAAGTAGAGAGGCCTTGGCCTAGACAGAGGCCAGGCAGGGCTCGGCCAGGAGGCGCCGGCCCTGAGTGTCTGCCCCATGGGCTGATGCTCCTTGACCCCCAGCAACTCGCTCCCCTTTCCCGTGGTGGCCTGGGAGCCCTGGGACCCAGGCACAGGGATGCCGCCTGTTGTCTTCACCGCAGGAGTAATGGGGACAGGAGGAGCCCCGCTCCAGGTCAGCCCTCCTGCCTCCCGGGCACCCTGCGGTCCGAGGTAGGTCACCGGGCTTTGGCATCAGGAAGAAAGAACGGATCCCACCACTTGGACACACAGCAGATGAAAGCACACTTCTCCACTCCTGGGGAGCAGGAAAGAGGGACACCCACACGTCCAGGCCACTCGTGCCCAGTGAGGCGCTACGGAAACGAACACACGGCGGCCATGGCTGTTTCCCAACTGCCCGCATCACTGCCGCAGTCCCCAGGGTGGCACCTCCCGTCCTCCGCAGCTGTTTCAGACGGCCCACGCGCATGAGGATGAGAGAGAGGATGAGAGAGAGGAGAAGCCCAGAGGCTCGGGGTCTGTGTGAGGAGAGGGCCAGAGGGCAAACCTAGACAGGACGAGGTCACAGGTCACAGTGGTCACTAGGAGATGGGGAGGCCCACTCTCCATACCCCTTCCCAGCCCACGACTGTGCCCAGGGGAACAGGCCCAGGGTGGCCCATGAGAAGGTGCGTGTGCTCCAGTGCCACCTGGGAGCCTGCCCAGGCCACGTCCTTACGTACCGAACACCTCGTTGTCTTCCGAGGACGCCTGGGCGAGCTCACCAAGATGCCGTCTCTTCCTGGGCTCTCCTCTGTGAGCTTCACCGTCCTGGAAGAGAGCACAACAGAATCCCTCAGCTGAGCAGCCAGGGCGGGTTCCTCCATGTTCTTTTTAGGGGATAATTGCGTTCTCACATCTGTCTGCAAGCAGCAAAGGGAGTCCTGCTTCAAGTTCTGCAGAGGATCTTTACTTCTGCCATGTTCTCTGCCTGAGCACAAGTTTCTCTGGGTGCCATTGATGGTCTTCGTACCAGAGCAGCTGAGCACCAGCCTGGATAAAGTCAACCAGCTGGGCCTCATCCCTTCCCCGGGGAGGGTGCCCATGTGGCCTGTGACATCCTGGGGCAGGACCGAGTCCTGGAATCTAGACGCTGGCTAACTAGAAGCCAGTTCCTTCTCTGGGGAGAGAGAACAGTGCTAGGTCCAGGGGCACCGTGTTCCTGGGGGGCGGGGAGCTTCCCCTGCAGGAAGGTGGGCCGCGCCCCCTGCCTCCCCAGGGGCCGCCCGTCTGCTGTGTCTGGGACCCTGAGGCAGCAGGAGGTGAGTCTGCTGGAGTGTAGAAGGTTCAGGGCGCGGTCTCAACACCAGTGTCGGTGGCAGATAGGGCTCTGCTCCCCGTGTTTATGCCTCAACTTGTTCAACTACTTTCTTGGGTGGTGCTGCACAGGAGACCGGAGCCCGCGGCAGGAGCTCAGGCTGTCACTGGCCGCCCCTCCCTCCCGGGCAGGTGCTTCCCCTCCTCCAGGGCCTGCCCGCCTGAGCCTCCTAGGGCTGCACTGACTAGGCCCCTCCTGCTGTCTTCCCCTCAGGGCTCACGCTGGCCGCTCCTGACCTCTGCCCTTTGCCTGGGAGGAGGATGGGGTGCTGCCTGTCCTGCCCAGGCTGCCCCCTGGCCACGCTGCCGGCTCCCACCTTCCAGCCTCCTGGGTGCCCCTCGGGCCCTCATCACCGACACTGCCTGGCCCCTGTGCCTCCTCACAGCGCCCGCGGGCAGGGCAGCTTCTGAAGCTGAGGGGGCCAAGGTGCACCTTTCCAGACCCGCCCAGCACCTCTGGGCAGCAACGTGGCCGCCACCAGCCGCAGAGGCCCCAGGTCTCACTCTGCACTTACTTTGCTCTACTCTTTTCCAGACCAACCTCTCATCTCCGAAGCCTCTAGCCAGGACCCTGGGTGTGCATGGCTTTGACTATACCTTCTTCCCTTCTAGAGACGGGGAAGGCACCGCCTGGAGGGAGACCTCAGGGTGCACACTGGTTGCTTATCAGCTGTGTGACCATGGCTGTGTCTCCTAGCCTCTCTGTGCTTCAGGCTTCTCATCAATGGAAGGAAGGTGTGAATACTGCTCAGCAAGGTCGTAATGAGGATAAGTTAGTGTTTCAAGGTGGGTAGGACGTGCCTGGCCCATGGAAACTGCTGCTGTGTGTTTGCTAAGTGAAATGGAGATTCTAAGGAGAATCCTGAAAGGATTTGGTTGGCTGTCTCCCTGCACCTGGCGCCTGGCAGCGGGCAGCTCTTCCTAGCTCCTTCTTTCACGGCGGGTTTCTCTGCTCTACTCTCTGACCAGGGAGATCTCAGTGTGCTGCGCCCTGTGGGCCAGGAGAGCAGCAGGTGGCACAACTTGGAGCTGGTCCTGCAGGGACACGCACTCCATCCACCCTGCCCCGTGGTCCAGCAGAGGACAGAGCTGCCACCCAGAGGCAGGTGTCAGCACTTGGGCTGGAGGGCAGAGTGGGAGCTGGGGCGTCCTGGTCTGCTGTTCTCCCGTGTGCAGTTGGGCTGTGTCTGAAGCCAGTGCTGCTAAACCACCCGAAGGCAGCACACTGCCCTCTTGGGAACTCCCCGGCCCTGCCCACCCCACACAGATCCCGTAGCTGGACTGGAACACAACACGACTGATCTGTTCAGATGGGAGAACTCGCTGTCACCTATGGCAGGGAGCACGCCGGGAGAGGAGGGAGGGCTCAGGTCTGGCACGGTGATTCTCACGTCCTGCTGGAGACCAGGAGGCTCATTTGCAGAGCGCCCTGGCCTGCGGCACCTAACCTGTGGCACCTAACCACGGAGGCACTGTGGACCACGGGCCAGGGCGCTCCATTGTCTCGAGGGCAAAACACACGTGCAAGTCCCGCCATGGCCTGCTTCCCCAGAGAGCACTTCATATGTGAGCCACTGCCGCAAACTGCCCGGCCCCGGGCCGGCTGAGTCCCGCTCCTGCTGCCGAGCACTGCCTGCGGCACCCCTGCTGAGCGATCCCCTGCTGAGCTGTCAGTGCACGCGGGCTTGCAATCTTGCAACCCGGTTGGGCACAAAAACACAAGCCAGTCAAACTGAGACAAAGTTTTATTTAGAGAGAGGCCGTGTGCGTTCCCTAACAAGTGGGTCCGCCACGTGTGTGTCTACCTGAGCCGGGGGGTTTCCACTTCCCCCGGAACACCCTCCTACCATCCTTTTCCAACCAATGGGAACTCTCCCATTACAAGAGTGACATGAGTAACCTGAGTCCTGAAATTGGGCCCAGCTGGACAGCATGAGTCCAATTACCATATGAATGTGAATTGCTGGCTAGCAGTCAATAAAATCCAAAGGTGCCTGTATCAATATTTTTGCTGTGGCTCCTAACAAGCCACCCCAGTTCTGCCCAAGGTGAACAGAGTCCGTGCACTACCGCTTACTTAGAAGCTACCAGGCAAACCAGGCCCCAAGCTCACGAGCATGCAGTCATGTGCAGACGTCCTATGTTCTACCAACCGGAGCAACGGATCTTTCCTTTTCTGTTTTTCAGTTACTATCAATTCCCTTACTCCTGGGCTTTGGGATCTGGCTGGGGGCTTTCCCAATATGTTGCTCTTCCATTTTGGCTGAGCAGAGTGTGGCCCAAGACACTGTGCTCCTACACTCCCTCCAACGCCACAGTTAGCCATGAACTTTCACTCGCACCATAGGTTGACTTGTGTCCCTTGAAAGATATGTGCATGTCCTAACCCCTGGTATCCGGGAACACGACCTTATTTGGATAGAGGGTCTTTGCAGCTGTCTGGCCCCCAAGTTAAGAGGGGGGTCAGAGTGGATAAGAGGGGGCCCTAAGCCAGCAGTCAGTGTCCTTGTGAGAAGGAGACTTGGAGGCAGACACGTGGGGGGGGTCTGTTGTGGCCACAGTAGTGCAGGCAGAGGGCTGCTGCAGTGCAGAGGCTGGGGGAGACCAGCCCTGGCCACAGTGGGGGCTAACTCCCGCCAAGTCGCCAGTGTCTCTGCAGGTTTGTTGCAGAAGTCACAGGAAACACAGCCCCCACAGAAGCGCAGACCCTGGAGACACTGACACCGACAAGGGAAGACGTGGGGAGAAGAAAGGCTGGCTCTGGTGCCAAGGAATTTCTAGTCTCTGGATCTGCTGGAATCACAACAGGTTCATTTGTCTATGAGTAGAGCAGGGGAGAGACTTCACTCCGCCTTGGCCTCTAGTTTTCAAGGGACAGCTTCCCAGGAGGTCAGCGTGAACCCTAGGCCTGATCCAGATGGACTCACAGACTGGCCTCCTCCAGCCTCCGGGAATGTCATGCACTTTCCTCCGTCAGGACCGAGTGGGGGCAGCAAAGGAAAATACTGAGCCAGATGTACCACACAGGCGCCAGCCACGGCCCTGTGCAAGGACTCTGGTGGGTGCAGGAGGCCTGCTCAGCCTGGCACCCCTTTGTAACGGGAGCATCTTCTAAACCCTGGGCATCCATGCCCTGGTGGTACTCCACCTGCCACTTGAGATTTTCTATGCAGTAGAGCTATTTATGCACACAGCACACATGCTCGCACACATATGTACACATGTATTCACATGCACATGGGTACACACATGTATTCACACACAAGACACCCATGCACATATTAAAAAATTTTGGTACCCGGGATTGAACTCAGGGGCACTCAACCACTGAGCTACATCCTCAGTCCTATTTTATTTATTTTATTTAGAGAGAGGGTCTCACTGAGTTGCTTAGTGTCTTGCCATTGCTGAGGCTGGCTTTGAACTCGTGATCCTCCCATCTCAGCCTCCTGAACCATTGGGATTATAGGCGTGTACCACTGCATCCGGCTGGAGGTAGAATTTTCGTAGGAATGACACCAAAGATATTTCTGTAGAAAACTCTCAAAACTAACCAGAAAGGACCTGGGAGAGGAACAACACCTTGTGGTCATACTGTGAAAAATTTATTACCAAAGTTCTGATTCACTTCTCAGGAGAAGAAAGATGTTAAAATTTGTCCTTAAGTGACATTAACAAAGTGTATGTCACACTCTGAATCATCGCCACCACAAGCAGCTGTGAAAGAACATATGTGCAGGAGTGGATTCTGAGAATTCGGCAGAATTCTTAGAGCCCCCCGAGCTCCCAGAAATCAGCTCCCAGGGGGACCCGGACTCCAGGCCTGCGGCCAGGGCAGAAGGCCCCTTGGTGTCTGAGTGTCAGGGGGTCCGATGCATGAGACCCAAAATAACAGCCAAGTCGCTCAAAGGCCAGGGAACCACATGGGAGGCACAGACCAAGGGTTTCATGGACTGTGACCAGCTGCTGGGCCAAGTTTAGGCAGCACCACTCTGGATACCACAAACTGCGGGTCTTTAAAAGAGTCTTGAGGAGGAAGTAAACAGGAGAAGGCTCAGTGACAGAGCCTGCAAGGCTCCCCTCCTCCTCTGCAGATCCAGGGTGGGCCGGCAGGCTCCTCCATGGGCAGGTTGAGAACTCACTCACTGGCTCCTGCCCTTTTTGTCCAGGAGCCTCTGTTAGGAGGTCTCTGTGCCCTGCACCCAGTGCTGGAACCCTGCTCCCTGGGGGTAGTGTGGTGGCTGGTGGGGCTGCAGGTGGATGGGGTGGTGGGGTGGCTCCAGCCATCACACACACCTGCCCCCCTGCCCTTGGTGCCTGGCCCCCTGGGGGTGAGACGGCAGCACAAGATGGCGACGGAGCCAGCAGGTGTGGATGGGTCCAGGCGACTCTGCCCAGGTGAGCAGAGGTGGCGTGCTGTTCCTTACACACCAGCCCAGAGGGGGTCTGGAAACCCCCGGGGTGAAGAGCCACCACCCCTGCCCCCAGCCACAGGCTTCAGAGGGTGCAAAAGAAGACAGCCTTAGGGTGATTCTGGGGGACACTGGCCTCTGGAAGAGGCTCTTTAGCTGAGGAGAGGTGTCACCAGAGCACAGCCCCCCAGGACCCCAAGCCTGAAGGGATGCACAGCTGCTGCTCTGGTGGACGGATGGCAGTGCCTGGGTAGGTGGCTGACCACCTGGGTGGGCAGTGGGGTCCAGGCCTGCGTCCACATCCGTGGTGAAACGGCTCAGGGTGGGCCAGGAAGCTGAGCAGGTCAGTCTTCACCTCTGGGCACACACTGCATTCCAGGGAGCTGTGAGCTCTGAGTGCGAATCCTCCCTCTGCAGTCCTCTTTTTCAGAAGCAGATCACTCCTTGCACCTGGAGCACATTGAGGTTGGGCGGCCGGCTGGGCAGAGATCGAGGCTCTCTTCCAGACTCTGCAGGACCTCAGCTGCTCCGCAGCAGGCAGAGAAGCCACCTCGGGCCTCTGCAGGGCCCACTGGGCAGCTCATAGGCAGCCTCGTCTGCTGGTGTTCGTGTGGGTGGAGAGCCTCCCGCCACGTGGGACAGTCACGTCTGTGCTAACCTGAGGCTGGAACCCTACGGTACTGAAGCCGCAGCACAGGGCACCAACAGTGCCACAGGTTCACATCCATCACTCCGCATCTTTGTTCCTGGGGGGAGGGGGGAGAAAGCCCACGGTCTTGTGCTTGCTCCAGGCTGGGTCTGGATGAGTAACAGGACACCAGCAAGATGCTGACAGCTTTTGGGGTCAAGGCGAAGTCTACAAAGGAAAATGAACACCAGAAGCACATTCCATCTCCCAGCCCTGCCCCCTGTGCAGCGGCAGGACAGGTGGGGCTGGCCACCAAGAGCCAGGCCTCCCCTAGCATGGAGGCCAGTGGAGGGCAAGTCCCTGGTGGGCGTCTCACCGAGGGCTAGTGGAGCCTGCAGCTGAGATGACCAGAACCTCTCCCTGCGAGGCCAACAGCCCTGGTTTGGAGCCACTGGTCGGCCAGGAGCAGTGCTGGAGGAGGCCAGGCCAGCCTGCTTCCTAGGACTTGGAGGAGGTAAGTTGTTCACAAAGGCACTTAAAACAGCGGCACTTTACTTCTTAAAGAAATCGATAGCAGGGGCAACAGGACGAGAGCCGGAGACTGACCAAAGGTGAGAAGCTCCTTGACCATAAAAACCAGGCCACTAGCAAGGTCCTTAGATAGGACCCCAAAGCATGAGCCACACCAGGTCATGCCTAAGCAGAACCTCCTCAGGATTAAAACTTTCTCCAAATAGAACCAACAAGAGAGCAAAAAGACCACTCAGAGCAGGAGGAAACACTAGAATCCTAAGTCTGGCAAGGTCAAGTGCCCACAGTATACAAAGAGCCCTCCAACTCAACAACAACAAGAAACCCAATTTAAAAAGATGAGCCAAGAACTTGGGTAGACATTTTCTCAGAGAAGACATACAAATGCCAATAAGCACATGGCACGAGGCTCACGGTCTCCATCCATCAAGGAGATGCAGATCAAACCCCAAGGGGCTCTACTGCACCCACAGGGTGGCTGGGATCCAGAAGGCTGGGAGCAAGGATGGCGGGTGGAGGTGTGGGGAACGGGAACCCTGGGACTGTGCTGGGGCACGTCAGATGGTGCAGCCACTGTGGAAAATAGGCTGACAGTCCCGCAGCGCAGCTCGCAGTCGCCCCATGACTCAGCGAGTCTATTCCTAGGTACACAGGCCAGGAAGCGAGAACATGCCCCGGGACAGGAGTGCACCCAGCTCCCTGCACAGGACCACAGCAGCCCAGGGGCAGAAACGACGCGAATGTCCACCAGCGGAAGGACGGACAGTTAGAACACAGGATGCTACTACAGGGCGTGCCGTGCAGCAGAAAGACACGACGTCCCGACACACACCTTGACGTGGAGGAGCCCGACAGCACCATGCTTGGGGAAGGAAGGCAGCCGCGGAGCTGCCAGACGCTCGCTCAGGGATGTCTCATGGGATCCAGACGGGTTGGTGGTGGCGGAGGGCCAGGGTGGGGGTAGCTGACCCCAAAGGGCACAGGTGCCCTCATGAGGCACACTGCTTCCTACCACGGGCCTGAGACAGCTGCACTCATCTATGGCTATGTTAAAACACTGCTCACACATGTTAAAGGGCGAAAAGTACGGCATTTGAATTCCACCTCAGTAAAGCTGCTGAAGAAGACGCGTGTAGGGCTGGGGGTGCGGCTCAGGGTTTGGGTGCTCGCTTCACCCAGTGCGCGCCCTGTTCCTCCCCGGTACTGCAGACCAAACAAAGCCCACAGAGGGTGAGTCTGCAGGGAGGTAGATGGCATCGCCCGGGGGGGGGGGCACTGCAGGCAGCCCCTGAAGCCTCTTCCTGCAGGAAGCAGCCCAGATCAGCAAGTGGCCCAGTTAGCTACTTAGTTTTAAGGCACATTCTCTGTGAGATCACGCTAGAGGGTGATTGAGATTGCAGTGCTCTTCAAATAACAAATGCAAAGAAATGTGCTCAGGGTTGTATTCAAAGGTTGATCTTTAGAAGCCACACCAAAAGAAATCTTATCCAATGTCGCAGTGAAACTGCTTACCAAGGTCTGTTATGCAACTGGACCCTGGCTCCTATTTTAGGAACTCGGACACCTTGCCACTTACTCCGTCTCGGCTGGCTATGTGGACAAGGAGGATGGTCAGCCAGGAGGGACGGGGCAGAGGGAGCGATTCTGCTTGGCACAGTGCTTTCGCTTTAAGAGCTGGATAGTGCAGTGAATTTCAAGTTTGAGTTGAGTACACTTACAGCTGATTCATGGAAGGGCGTTCACTCATTTCAACATATTCTCCATGACTGAAAATGAAACGAGGCACAGGAAGCTCCCGTCTTAGGTTGAAAGTGGATGCATTTCCTTTAGTTTAGATCATAAAGTCATCCCTGCTTAATTTTCCTAACATTCTACTCTCTGCTTTCATGTGACCTTTATTTAATTGCTTCCTGCAGTGCAGGTAACTCAGGGTGATAGGTCAGGGGCTTGGAGCAAGGCCTGTCCAACACGTCAGAGCCCAGACGTGATTTCTCTGACTTGCACGCTTAGCTCTGCCCCTCCTTGGCCTCTTTGGCGACCTCTTCCACTGTGACAAAGCTCCATGCAGCAGTCCAGAGGGCTGTGGGACCTTCAGTGAGCTCACAGGTGCAAGCTGGACCCTCATTAGTATTTACTGTTATTCATCTGCTGATTCTTTTCCACAGTCAGGACTTTGGAAAGGTGGAAATAAATCCTCTCAAGTAAAAACAGGCCTTGTGAGTGTCAATGCGATGAGATTCAACAGGTGGAGAGGCTCACATGCACTTCAAGGGCGCCACACTCCTCGGCCCCCTTGCGCTCAAGGAGCACAGCAGGCTGCTAAACGGAGTTCCACTTCTCTATGCAGAGCTTTCCTCCAAGAAAGATCTGCTGTCCCCATGATCAGACGCATCAGAGCAGCCAGCAAAACCTGCTCAACTTGTTCCAAGGGCTACCGAAGCACAGGGCTAGCACTTGGCTCTGCATATTTGGTAGCAAAACGGACCCCCCAGCCTTTGGATGTGCATTGAGAATCTTATGCACAGAGTGAGTGCAGAGAGGTGCCGATCATCAAGGTCCATCAGAGGTGGTTGCACGTTTCACCAGCCTCTGGCCACGGCATCCCCGGCAGGAGCACATTCAGGAGAGTCATGTGGTCCAGGCCACGATTCTCGTTTGTCTCATCTTTCATAATAAGATCAAGTCAGATACGGTTATGAGAAGACAGGATGAGAAGATAGTTACAAACACATTTTGAAGTGTTCCATTCGTTCTAACAGGTCACATGACAACTAAGACATCCAGGAAAAGAGCAGATCAGATGGGTTCCCCTGAGTTGTTCACAAAACAATACTTTTATTTTGAGCAATAAGGGAATTATAACTTCAAAAAAAAAAATCACACTTAGGCTCCTGCTGTTTGGTTTAACCCACATTATTCCATGCTCAGGAATAAAATATAGAAGACAGGTTTTCTTTTATATGTTGAGGAGTTGGCCAGAAAGGCAGGGGGTTCCACTGTCCCTAACGACTAAGTATTTTGTATTTCAACAGTGATCTGAGAAGAACCCCTTTTAATTTTTTTTTTGTGCTGGAAATTGAAGCCAGCGTCACTCAAACACTGAAGTACATCTTCTGAACATGAACAAAACAGAACAAAACAAACCCCCACACCCTAGAGAATGGGATGTGAGTGTTCTGGGGTGTTCGGGGCCCTGGCCTGACCCCTGCAGGTGATCCAGGGATCTGCTCCAAGAGCCCTCCTAACTTGAGATCTGACCAGCCCCCGCCTGACCCTGAGATGTGCAAGTCCCTGCCTGGTCTCCTGAGCCCCCCGCCCCAGGAACCCTGCAGGAAGGGCTCACTCAGGGCTCCACAAGGGCCCACTGAAGCAATGCAGAGCCAGGCCCAGGACTGGAGTGGGGCGAAGCTGGCAGGCGGCAGAGCTGGGGGCCTGCGCCCACTGGGCCGGCGTGTGGACTGAACTTGGCTTGATGTGGCCTGAGGCCGCCTTCCCACACAGCGGGTGTCACAATTAACAGGGCTGCCAAGACCTGGCCTTTTGTGCTCATCACATTCTATGTCCCCAAGGGACCCGCCATCCTCGGTGTACAAGGTCTCCGTGGTCCCAGATGATCAGATAGACCAAACACCTGTGGCTGGCCTCAAGTCCAGGGGGGGCCTGTGGGCACTCTTGCATGTGGAGCTGTGATGACACTCTCTCTGGCTGCTCTCCCACAGCACGTGGCCAGGGAGCCGGCTTTGGACGGCTGCAGCTGAACAGAGCAGGCATCACACAGAGCGCGGCATCCCTCCGTGAGGAGCGACTCACCCCGGGTCGGAGCCTGCTCTCTGGACATCTCACTGCAGCCGGCCTGGCCCGGATGCTTCGCGCTGCTCTTCCTTCAGACCCCGAGAGAGCTCCTCCAGGCTCCCACCCCTGTCAATCAGACGCCAGCCCTCTGGAGCTTTCCACAGCTCTAACTGGGCGCAGATTCCTCAGGTTCTCCAACGGCCCTTTGAAAGGAATCTTTCCCTGCCCCTCACCCCCTGGTGGAGCTCAGTGCAGTTCTAGAGGGAGTACTGAGCAAATCTGCAGGTGGGCCAGGAGTGTGCTGGGACCCAGAAGCTGCTGGAGCACGTGTGTGGCGTGCACACTGTCTGTGAGCCTGGACCTCGCCACCCTGCGGTGACACGCTTCCCCGTTGGGGCAGGTGCAGAGCACCCTGGGATTGCCACATCCCATGGTGCACCAGCGCGGCCTTCTTAGGTCTGACATTTGTGTGTTTGCTTGTCAGGATTTTGCCTTCTGGACACAATATTCTCTTCTGCACAAACCTGTATGACTCCATGAGTGAATGGAGCTAATAGCAACCCGGCAGGCTGCGAGAGAACTGAGGGAAGTGTCCAGGACCCAAATGGGGGGCGTGCTGTCCCACAGGGCCGCCCGCATACATGGCTATCCACATCTAAGGGGTTTAAAAGTAAGTGACATTAAAACTCAGCCCTTCAGCTGTGGCAGCCAAATTCCTCTGCTGTAGCCACCTGGGTTTAATGGCTACCCACTGGGCAGCCCGGATTGGACTTCCCATCCTTGTGGGCCTGAGCCGCAGTAGAGCTGCCCTAGTGACTCCATGGTGTGTGGAACAGCAGTCCTCAGGTTGCCCCTGCCCTAGTGACTCCATGGTGTGTGGAACAGCAGTCCTCAGGTTGTGCCTGCCCTGGTGACTCCATGGTGTGTGGAACAGCAGTCCTCAGGCTGTGCCTGTCCTAGTGACTCCATGGTGTGTAGGACAGCAGTTCTCAGGCTGTGCCTGCCCTGAGTGACTCCATGGTGTGTGGAACAGCAGTCCTCAGGCTGTGCCTGCCCTGGTGACTCCATGGTGTGTAGAACAGCAGTTATCAGGCTGTGTCTGCCCTAGTGACTCCATGGTGTGCAGAACAGCAGTTCTCAGGCTGTGCCTAAACCTTTCCTAGTTTGCCATGAGCTGTTCCATGTTCCATGTTCAGTTTAAGTGCTGAGGTGACTCCATGGTGTGTAGTGACCACAACTTTTTTTGTACAAGTGAACCACTGCCATCTGCTACCATAGGGCACAAATTGATGAATAAGCTATAAGTGCCAACTCATCAAGCTCTATCCAGGAGCACCTGGACTCGTGGACATCCCTAATCATATCAGCAAACCAGATATGGGAGTCTTCAACCACATCAGATGAGAACTCCTCACTCAAGACCCATAGAAGGAGTGGCACCTTGAGACTGGACATAGCAGCACGCTGACCCCATCACCTCATCACACGCCTTGCCCAGGCAAATCTCCACAGCCATGAACCTCTGAAGTTCTGTCCTGCAGCCTTAGCAGAGTGTGATTTTTCCTGCTCGTGACGACCAAGCCAGTCCCACCCCAAGCTGACCCTGTGGAACTGTCATCAGGACCTTGACCTAGAATGAGTTCCTGCCCTGTGACCGCTCTGCCTCTGAACAAGTTCCTTGGCTGGTTCCTGTTCTTATCTGACCACCTGCAGCGACTCTGCATCCACATCCGCTTCTGCCTTTGCTCTAGTTCAGCCTCCTGGACCCTGTGGCTGCCTTGGCCCTTCTTAGCCTTTCTATAACACATGTGTGTGCATGCGTGTGCACACACACACACGTGTATTTGTGTGAAGAGTGGTGTGTGACTTATAAAAATGTTAGAAATTAAGATTCGAATAAAAGAACCTGTGATGTGGCTTGTGACCACCAGGTGACCCACGAGTGTTCAGTGAATTGTCACTTGTGAATTCAGCATAAATTCCGAGACTGAGGACAGACCCAGACGTGTTCCCCCTAGGTCACTGGTGCCGCTGGCTCAGGACAAGGTGCACCAGGTCTGCCCACAACCTAAGAATCCTCCTGACAGGAGCGGGCGTTTCCGTGTGTCTGTGACACACTAGGTTGCCAAGCATCTGAAGCCTGTCCTTTTGGTCTCCAAAGCTCTTCAACATTCAACTGACTTAAGATGACCGGAGTTCTCAAAAACGCCCGTGTGTTGCCTGAGAAGCACGCTCCACAGGATGGACGTCAGCACCGCCAACACAGCGGCCAGACAAGAGAGGCAGGACCGCATGTCCTCGTGCTCAAGGGCCGCCAGCCAGACCGCTGCCACTGGGCACGCGCCTGACCCCGGGCTCCCACTCTGGGAGAGGGCCTAGTGACCCACCCTCTGGGCCAAGCAAGGTGGGGAGGCCACACGGCTTGGCCTTCTTGGGGGCTGGCATGTCAGTGCCATTCTGCTGTCCTCCCAGGTGAGGATGGACAAGCTCCTCCCTCTTTATGCTGTGGTCGCAGGCATCGCTGTTCTCATGGTCACCTGCCTGCCTGGGTGGGTGGGGCGCGTGCAGGATACTCCGGGGAGAGCTCTGCTGGTCAGCGTTCACCGTTAACACACATGTCCTCGGCACAGCAGGCCGGGGCTGCCGCCCCCAGCATTTGGTTTTCATGGGGAAAGGACAGATGACCGCACCAACTGCAGTGAGCCAAGCAAGCACGAGCCCGGCCACTTCCCCTGCCTGAGGAGGCAGGACGGAAGCTGCACCCAAGCTGAAGGGCCCAGACACCCAGGCTGGCGAGGAGAGGCTGCAGCGTTCACAGGAAGGCCAAGGGAGCAGCACCGTGCCTCCCTCGGTGGCTTTGAGGGAGACGTTTTCTCTGGCCCAGTGAAAGACGGTGTCCGTGCTGCTGGAGAGAGCCGGGCTGCGGCAGCGCCTGGTGTGTGGAAGCCACGTAAATGTCTCAGTTCTCAGAAGGTCTTTTAATACCCACAGGCTCACTGAGAGCGAGAGCAGGCTCTCATGGTGATTGAACATGTGAACAGACTTGCTGGGGTGTGGTCAGCTGTGGGGGCCAAGAGCACCTCCTGGGCACCTGTGTGCCGCGGCTTGGCTCTGGCGCACAGCTCCAACCAGCACACGCTCAGGAACAGCCAAACCCCAGACACCGAGCAGACTGTGTCCCTCCTTTCTACCAGCTTCAGACAGGAGTTTCACTTTTGCAAGTTCTCAGATCCTGTTTTTCAATACAGTATTTTTTTTTTTATGATGATTACACAGAAATATCCAGAAACATGGCCAGACATTTTTGGAGAACCCTTCTGAGCCAGAGATCGCCACCAGAAACAGCAAAGAGGAACCTTCCCGGGCCACCACACACAGGAAGAGGGGGTGTTCAGAGTTCTTATGAGTCACGGGGTTTCAGTGTTTAATAGTGCAGCATCGGCCCCGCCCACTCTGCCGATGTGGGGTTGGTGGAGATAAACCACGGGTTCTTTGCCCTGCAAGGCTCCGGTACCTTCCCCACTAGCTAGCGCCTCAGGAGTTCCACGTGGGAAGAACCAGGTGTACCACCCTCCCTGTGTTCACTCCCTTATCTAGAAAACCAAGCAAAGGAATTCCCATGCTAACAGTTGGAGGACTCTGCCAACAAGTGGGCAGAAGGAGGATGAAAGATAGGAGGGTACAGAGACCCCCAGAGACCAGGCCCATTCCAGAACCTTCCACTGACCCCCACCAAGAGACTCTGGTGGGATTCCTGGGGCCAGCTGCAGCAGGACCTGGAGCCCAAGTGGGTTGGGGTGGCCTCCCAGGGCCGAGGTTGGTGCTGCCTAGCCTGGGCTCTTCCCTGGTGGGCGAGATGCCCTGGGCCGCTCCTCCTGCCTTGGTCAGCTCTCTGCTCGGGAGCCTCTCTGCCTTCCCTCTCTCCAGGCTTCCTCAGTCCTCTCCACAGCAGCGAGTTATGGAGTCCTTGTCCTCGGCCCAGCAGAACACGGCCACCGGCTCCCTTCCTCAGGAGGCTACTAGGGAGACACTGGAAATAGTGAGTCCAGGCTCCCCAGGAGAGGGAGGCAGCGGGCCTCAGGACGCTCTGCCCCCCTGAGCCCCAGTGGGCGATCAACAAGCCACCAGCCCCTCCGTGGGTGACAGAGTCCAGCTGGAACGGCTGTGTCCAGCAGTCGTTCTGAGGAGTGTGGCCATGTCTGATGGAGCCGGGCCTTTGGGTCACCAGGGTCTACGAGGGAAGCTGGCAGAGGCAGAGCTGCAGGATGCTCAGGACCCACAGCCTCCCGTGACCTTGAAAGTGGGAGAGATTTTTCAGGAGGGGCCTTTACAGTGGGTGCCCAGAGTCTCACCTTCCCTATTCTTCACGCTGCCTGGGTTTGTCTCAGCCCTAAGGGAATGGGGCAGGAGGCTGGGTCCTCCTCCCTGGTCCGAGCACTCCTCGCAGCTTACCCAGTGGGCCTGGCCTTGGGCCCTGTGCCACCCTAGTGCCACCCATCGCACCTCTGAACACAGTTGCTTAGTTTTCTTGGCCCCTCCAACTCGGTAGTGAGCTAAACTGAGGATGGACACAGGCTACTTTTTCTTTTAAATTAGAAGGAAATTAGGAAATTAGTAACGACAACCACGTGTATGGCCTGCTGTGCCAGGAGCTGCCCAAGGGTGGGACCCACGCAGCACACCTGCTCGCAGGGCCTTAGCTCTGGGGCTTGGAGTTAGGAAGCTTGGCCAAGCTCCCCTAAGTGCTCGGAGCAGGCTGGACTCTCATGAGTGTCCAGCAGTGTCCCACACGGAGGGGCTCTCAACACGCTTTCTAAAGCATGTGGACGCAGGAGCACATGCTGGAATGAAAAGATCCAGGCATTTCCTTCAGTCCGACCACTGGTGGGCATCTGGACTTAGAAGGAACACAGCCCACACGAGGACAGAAACCTCCGTCCCTCTTGGCACTCCGAGGGCTGGACAACTTGGTGGATACTGAGACGCTGGGCTCCACTTGGGCACCTGCTTTAGGACCTGCCTGAAATGCTGACCTGGGAGACTAGGAGGGATGCAGGGAGGGCAGCGTGCGGCCCTAGAGGGGTGTGCTGGCCGACATCACTGCATCCTCACAGCAGCGCCAGGTCTGGGCACATCTGCAGGCTGGTCCTGGCTCCTCTGCACTTCGGGTTGATTCAGGGTTATAGGTACCCTGTCCTGATCAGGGGACGCACAGTTGGCCACCAGTGGCCCATCTTCCCTGTCCCTCCGTCTCTTTATCAGTCCTAGCTCACTTCATTTGACAAGAGAGAGAGAAATCAGAACTGTAAGCATCTCGTGAGGCACAATATTGATAACTTACGATCTCTTCTTCTGACTTGAGGATGGGCTACTTATCAGGCGTGGTGTGACTCACAAATGGTACTGTGGGCCGGGACACAGACACCAGGAGGCTGAGACCCTAGGGGACAGGGGTGTGCTGCTTTGGGGCTGCGACTGGGTGCCTGGAATGTGCCCAGGCCTTGCTGCAACCTATGTGAGAGCACCGAGGGTGTGAGCAGGACAGAACAAAACGGCAGCCTCCGTCAGTCAGTCCACGTGGGTTCTAAGCTGAGTGACAGGCTGAGGTCTATCAGGCTAAAAAAAATAATATTAAAACTGATGTGGGGGGGCTGGGGTTGTGGCTCAGAGGTAGAGCGCTCACCTAGCGCACGTGAGGCTCTGGGTTCCATCCTAAGCACCACATAAAAATAAAATAAAGGAATGTGCGCACCTACAACTAAACATATATTTTAAAAAAAACCCCGATGTCAGTGTTTTTGCTGACTCTCCCTCCGGCTGTTAGCAGGTGGTGTCTGCACGTGGGGCCAGCTTTCTTCTTCTCACGACCCACTGCAGCTGCTGCCTGGCTTCAAGCCCCTGCCACTGCGGCCATGAGCAAGACCACCCGGCTCTGACTCCGCCCCAGGTGAAATGCAGACTGTCATGCCAAGGGCCGGAACACAGAGGAGGCTGAAGAGAAGGCACCAGGGAGCAGGTGGATCAGCTGCTTCGCCCGGTGCCACAGCCTGAGACGGGGGTGCAAGGGCCTGACACCCTGCCGCAGCACAGGAAGGAGGCTGCTGCGGGGTGCTCTACAGTGTCGACAACAGGAAGGAGACTGCAAGCCACAGAGAGGGGTTCAGAATCGGGAGTTCAGGCCCGTCATTCTGAGACCTACCACACCA
This sequence comes from Urocitellus parryii, assembly GCF_045843805.1. NCBI lineage: Eukaryota > Metazoa > Chordata > Mammalia > Rodentia > Sciuridae > Urocitellus > Urocitellus parryii. Next base: position 2,139,666 of record NC_135543.1, on the reverse strand, counting down.
CGCCATGGGAGCAGTCTGGCACTCTGATCAAAGCTGTCTTCCTACTTTCGCTTTTGGTGAGACTAGATCCTTCTTGTGCAGAGTCTCAACATAAACCAGGTCCTTCATGGTAACTAAACCCATTAGCATTCAATATTACTGCTAATTATACAAGGAAAGTATCCATAGTGTGCTTTAAGCATGCGTTAAGTGGTGAGTCACCCATCGGAATCTTCGTATTTATAAATCATTTAGGCAACGCAGGCGACGGCACTGTCCTGACTTTAGGTAAGGTGGGGTATAAACAGAGCATTAGGCACTCACTCACTTGCTTCACATGGATGTTCTGAAAGCCACGCCCGGGAAATCACCCATTTGGCTTATACAGAAATCGAGCCCAAGCAAACCAGGGAAGGACGCACACTGCAGGGTTCATCAATAAAAGGCTACTGCAGACCACGTGGAAGGGTGTCAAGGCCATAATTAGCTCAGCTCAGTTCCCTGGGTATTTCAGAAGTGCGGCTGTGTGGGTGGGGCGGGGTGGGCCAGGCTCAGCCTGCGAGCTCCAAGCACTGCCCTGGGTCTGGTTTTGCAGCATGCCTGGTTTTATGCAGAATACAGACAGTGCCCAAGAAACAGTGCCCGCGAAACGGAACCGTTTCCCATGCCCTGAGACTGAGCGTAGATTAAAGGTTCACACGCAATGCTGGGCAGACTCACTCACAATCTGAACTGATTCCCAAGTGGACAGGAAGTGAGGCAATGAGGACCCGCTGGCCATCTGTGGTCCATGTGAATGTCACGTGTCTTATGCAACTCAGAAGGAAACTGCAAGAGCCCTGACTCAGAGCCATTCCTGGGATCAAGGCAGTGCTGAGCATCCTGATCAAAGAGGGCGGAGGTGTACCTGAGGGGGAGCCGGCAGACACTGTGCCAGAGTTCAAGGTCAAGTCTGAGTAGCTGGAAGAGTTGGGATGGTTTTGAATCTGCAGTTTTCTGTTTGCTTATCTGTACTCCCCAATGTTCTATGAAGGGGAAGGGCACAGAGGGAGGTGGCACCGCACAGGTGGAGAGGGGTGCGTGGGGGGAGATAGTACCACACATGGTTATAGAGGGGCCAGGGGCCAGGCAGCCTGTGAGCTAAGGCCCACTCGGAGTTCTAAGGTAGGAGGGACAGGCCCTTGGCTCTGGAGGAAAGCCCAGCTGGCACAAGTGCAGGGCCAGCAGAGGGAGGGACCTGGCACCTTGGTTTTGGAAACCCCAGTGGGCATCTGCGTCTGGGTCTCGGGGGCTTGACAGCTCTCTGGGAGACGCACACGGGTGGAGGCTGGGCGCAACCCCAGGAGGGAAACCAGAGGGGTGCAGTGGGTAACATGGACAGAGGGCCCTGGGCTTCCCCGAGCCACCAGGTGGTGGATTCAGAAGGCAGGGCCTTGGGCAACGGCTCCCCTGTTTCCCATCACTGGGCCGCTGAGGGATTCAGAACAAGTTCTCCAGCCTAGGGCTAGGGGCCTCCTGCCGCTGGCCAGAGCGAGGGCCAGAGCTCAGCTCCAGGAGAGAGAAAAGGGAGGCTGAGCTCTGGAAGCCAATGTGCTGAACTGGGGTTTGAGCACAGAAAAATCTGACCCTTCTCCCGGTTCTCAGATTGGTCTAGATTCTCCGGCTTTTCTGAAATAGCAGCTAGTTAGACGGCATGAAATCTGGGAATACTACTAAAAAATAAGACCTTTGAATTACAGAGTGTGTCTGTGTGCGAGCGAGGGAAGGCGTGATCTCTCCTTTGGGAACCTTGGGCAGGGAGGGCCTCCCTCCGGGCCTCCCTCCGGGCCTCCTCCTCCCTCCTCTGTCTCGCCTTTCCTCTCCCCTCCTTCCCTCCTGGCCTCCACCCCTCTCTTCCTTCCTTCCTCTATTTCCCTCCAAGGGCAGGACCCACCGACCACACACACTCGTCCTGAATACACTGACAACGGTGACTGGTGACAGTGACAAGGCCGCCTCGGGCTGGCTACCTCAGGGGAGTCACCCGCTGCTGTTCTGGGCACGGGGACGTGGGATCAGTGTCTTACCTTACTGGCTCTCTCCGCACTCGACTGTCTCCTTCCCACGTGGTTTCCCATCCTCAGCCGGTGACTCGGAGCTGCAAGAGAAGGGGGGGTGTGAGCTGGAGGGCAGCACTTCAGCTGTCCACACTGGTTTTCCCCAGGACAGGAATTCTGTGAGATGTCACACTCATTTTTAAGAAGGGAAAACCAAAGCCCTGAAAGCTGGGGAGACGTGGCCGCAGCCATCTCCTTAGCAAGTGCCACTGTCTCCAACCCCACCAAGAGCTGGAAACAGGGCAGCTCCAGGGCCCAAGCTCTGCCCAGGAGCAGACACCCTCCAGCATGCCTCCTCATACACAGAAATGTCAACACGGGTCCACATGCAGATGCACACAGTCACACCTCACACTCAGGTGTGACACAAGATGAACCGGGCGGTCAGGGAGTGCCCGGCCCTTCGAAGGGCAGTGGGTCCTGCTGCCTGGAAGAACCTATGAGATCACAGAAGGGCAAAACCAGACGGAGACTGCACATCAGACAAGTATGCAAAGAATTTGCAGAATCTGCGGGGAAGATAAAGTCAGATGAAAACAGCATGCGGACCTCCTTCTTATGTACTGACCCAAACCTCAGCAACAAGTGCATTTGCCTTTAACTCCCCAAAATGCACAGAACTAAAGAATTTTAGCCAAAGCCATTCAAAATGAATGCCTGTCCCATCCTCTCTGGGCCTGCAGCAACCCTGAGGAGCTGGTCAGCCACTTGTACCACCATGCTTGGCCTGGTCCCTGGTGACCAAAGGCTTTGGGGACAGAGACAGAAGTGTCATTTTTCATGTCACATTCTTTTTGTGGGCACTGCTCCTCTGTACCCAGGGTAAGTTATGTTCTAAAATGGGGAAGAGGAGTTTCCTAAATGTTAGGAGTCTTGAATACAAGGCACGGCTCATTGCTCCGAGGCCATCTCTAGACAGGAATGCTGCCAACACCTGGCTTACCTCCTCCCCATGACCAGGGCCCTTGGTGACTGGACTATTCCCAGGGGCCGGGTCCCACCATGCGCAGGAATAGGGAGGAGAGAAGCGAGAGGCTGCTGAGCACCGCAGGTGGCCCTTGCTGGGATCCCTGCTGGGCTGGGCCCATGCCCAGGTAAACGTACAAAAGGAGTCCCCACGCTACATGCCAGTCTCCAAACTGAAACCGAGTACTTATCTAATCTCCAGGAAGGAAGCAGTCACAGCCCAGACTCCCAGACCCACTGGCTGCTCTCGGCACGAGGTGAGCTCCTGTCATACTCTGCTGATCCCCGGGGAAGGGCGGCATGAAGTAGCCTGCCGCTGACCCGTGGCTTCTCCGCTGCTCTGGCCCTGAGCCTGTGAGCAGGGCAGCTCTGAGACGACCCACCCGCCCATTCTGTGTCTTTCAGCCCTCTGGACCAGGAGACCAACTTCTGCTCAGCCTGTGAGACGCTCGTCCTACCTCGTGGAGCAAAGCGTTGCTCGGTTCTAGAAGTGGAGACCAGCCAAGCAGCGTCCTGAGGAGTCCCTGTCTGACGCCCACACAGGCTGGGCAGCAGGACACCGGGGCAGCAGTTGCTGGATGGCAAGACTGACCTGCCGTGCACACAGGAAGGGCCTGTGAGCCACACCTCCCAGGGGCCCGCGCAGGACTTGAATGGGGCTCTCTGTCCAGCACCCTGGACCCAGAGCTGATGACACAGCTCCAGTGCCCACAGGCACTGCCGACTGAAGGACAGAGGGAACCTGTCCATAGTTTGACACGTACATTTCCAAAGTGCAGGCTCCCACAGCATTCTGTCATCCACCTTACCATTTCCTGGAGTGGGGCGACCAGGAAGCCTGCCCTAAACCAACCTCTCAATGGGAAGTAGAGGTCGGGGCGGCGACGTGTTACTCTGCTTGATAAGGTAAAAGGAGCCAGAGAGACAGTCTAAATGAAGAGCAGAAATTGGTCTCCTGGTCCAGAAGGCTGAAAGACACAGAATGGTGTCTCCATGAGAGTAGGTGTGTCCCTTGTGAGATGGAGACGAGAAGGCTGAGAATCTGGGGCTTACATTTGACCCCTCTTTAAATCCACACAGTGTGGTTTAAACCAAGTATTGAGAATTCATAATACAAACGGAACAAATAGAATAACAATGCATCAAACATCGTGGATCTACCTTCTGTTCAGTAAAAAAGAACTGACCCATTCAAAAGTAAACACAGCCAGCCGCCGTGCTGCACGCCTATGACCCCAGCAGTTTGGGAGGCTGAGGCAGGAGGATCCCAAGTTCCAGACCAGCCTTGATTTAATGAGGCCCTCAGAAACTAAGTGAGACCCTGCCTCAAAATTAAAAAAAAAAGACGGAATGTGTGGTTGTGGCTCCGTTGTAAGTGCCCTGGGTTCAATATCCAGCACCAAAAGAAACAGACAAAACAAACTGACAAACAAGAATGAGCACCTCACACAGCAGAAGTCGTGGATTCTGAGCTTCTCCTGGTCAGGGCTGGCGGCCTGGGCGTGGGGCAATTTGCCTGTCACAGGCATGGAAAAGCCCACGTCACCGTCCGTCCTCTCCAGATGCCCATCCGCCTGGGCACGACCACACCCGCTTCCTTCCACCCTCTGCTGTCCATCCTCACGCCACTCCCCAGTTGGTATCAGCCAGATCCAGAGTGGTGTTCTCTCCTCAGGATAAAACCTAGGGATTTGTCCCAAATTGGAATGTCAGTATTTGGGAGTTGCTTGTGGGCCAAGGAGAGGTATCTGGGGACCAAGGGCCCTGAACACTGCTGAAACCTAACCCCAGGGCATGAGCGGCTCTCGGGAGGTGGCCGGTGCTCTCCTGGTCGGTCAGTGTCCTGATCAAGCCTCATCATGCTTCACAGTAAAGCTCCAGCTCACACTGGGCACTGAAGTCCACCCACACCTCAGAAACTCAAGCCCCCTGGACACAGAATCGGTTGAAATGACATAAGCCAGAAGAGACTTTCAAACAATCCCGTCAGGCGCGACTGGCTCTAAATGAAGACCGACTTAGTGGCGGGAGGGGGGGACAAGAGACACCAACACCCGAGCACTCTAGACCAGGGCCTCATTGTTTTGTGAGCATCTGTACCTGCCCTGGGTCACCAGGCCATGGCAGGCACAGTCAGGTCACAGGCCCCTGGCTTCCCGACCCTGTGGCCCCATGGAGTCGGCCTGGGTAATTCCACCCTCTCCCTGTCTGCCTTGGAGGGGAGTCACAGAAGGGAGGAGAGGCAGCCGGCCAGCTCTGGGCTTCCGGTGGGGCTGGGAGCTGGAGAGCCCTGGGCAGGCGGCTGTGTGTTGAGGCCACCCTTACCTTGTCTCATTTGTACCATTAACCGAGTGCAGGGAGCAAGAGGAAAGCCCAGGGGATGGGCGGGGGCAGCAGGAGGCCAGGCCCACTCTCAGCCACTGGGCAAAGAAGCAGCTTCTCCTAAAAGAGCAGGAAGGACAGGGACGGGCATCCAGGTTGTACGGGGCCTGCGACAGACTTCCAGACTGACAGTGGGACCCCTGCACAAGGAGGTCCCGCCAACGGGAAGGTCTGAAGTCCCAGCGATATTGTCACGATGGCCCACCCTTCGTCTCAGCACAGGGCTAGCATTCAGCACCGACTTGCTGGGAAGCCACCCGTCTTGACTGGCTCCCAAAGCAGCTCAGCTCCTTGCTGCTCCCGGGAGGAGTGACCCACTCAGAAGCCATGTGGCTGGTGCCTGGAGGCCGTGGTGCTGGGCACGAGGACCAGCCCCTGCTCCTGGTGTCTGATTCCCTCCGCAGCGGTTCAGACCTTCTAAAGCGCGTGGCTGGAGACCCACAGCTCACAGTGCGACCCCAGCTCAGTGACCTGGGGCGAGACCTCACTCCCTGAGCCCCCGCTGGGCTGCTGGGGACAGGTGGAGGTCAGGGTCGGGGCTGCCGTGGTGCTGGGTGCCCTGAGGGGCGCTGGAGGAGCGGTGGGCTGGGGTCAGCGCGCGTTGTTCCCGTGGTCTCTCCTCTTTCTGGGGCCAGTACTACCTGGGCCAGTGGGAGCGGCTGAAGACACACGGTCCAGCTCTCCACGATCCACAGGTCCCTGGGTCTGGGACCCCACGTGAGTTGCAGCCCCTGAACTGACATGGCCAAGGGAAGGGGTGGGGGAAGGCGCCAGCCACCCAGGGAAGTCACAGGAAGATGAAAGCCCCTGCCGGCCACAGCCAGCCAGGGCCCAGGAGGGTGCGACTTGCCTGGGTCAGACCACAGAGCCTCAGGGCAGGGAGGTGGGGAGAGCGTGGGCAGGGAGACAGGCACCCCCTGAGAGGAGGGCTCCTGTGAGAGGCCGGGGTCATCTTTGACGTGCTTTATCCCTCTGGTTTCTGTCAGCCCTGGGGTCACGGGAGTACCCCCATAAGCCTGCAAGCCTTCTTCCCATTCTAATTGAGAAAGTGAGGTTTAAGGACCACCTCTAGGTGAGCGTGCCTCTAGAATGTATTTCATTAAAAGCAGCATTATTGGGGCTGGGATTGTGGCTCAGCGGTAGGACGCTCGCCTAGCACCGGCGGGACCCGGGTTCAATTCTCAGCACCACATAAAAAAGTAAATGAATAAAGGCATTGTGTTGTGTCCATCTACAAAAAAAAGATTCTCTCTCTTTAAAAAAATAAAGTAGTATTACCAAAAAAGTAGGGTTATCTTGATATTATATGCACTATGAATGTGCTCCACGTAGAAAACAAGTTTTACGGTAGGCCTGAGATAGCATGCATTCCTTAGTTATTAATTAACCCAGGGTGTCAGTCAACCTTTTCACTGCTGTGACCAAAGCACTTGATAAGAACAACTTAGAGGAGGAAAATTTTATCTGGAGCCCACAGTCTCAGAGGTCTCAGTCCATCAAAGGCTGAGCCCCTGCTCTGGGCCCCAGGGAAGTGGCACAGCATGGCGGAAGGGTGTGGCAGAGGGAGGCTGCCAGCCTCCGGTTGGCCCAGGAAGCAGGGCGGGGGAAGGGCCTCAGGGACAATGGACGCTTTCAAGACAGCTCCCAGGGACCCACCTCCTCCAGCCACATCACCACCAGCAAGTCCCCTCAAACCGGGACAGACTGGTCAGGTCACAGCTCTCACAGTCCAGTCATGTCCCCTCTGAACACTCCTGCATCAACAGCCTTTGGGGGAGACGCACAGCAAAACCACACTCAGGAGAGAGAGGCCTGCCACCACCTGCTCCCACCAACCCGCGCCCGGACACACAGGACGACCGCAGAGACTTCCTCTCTGTGGCCCAAGGTCGTGTGGTGAGAGTACACGAGTGGGAGGACTGGGGTTTTAATCCCACGCCGTCAGTGATTCCGTCTTCCCAGCTTCTGATTTCTTGTCTGTACAGAGTTCTGTGGTGTTGGAGGGAGGGTGACATAAGGAAATTCAGGGGACACCAGCAGGCCCTGGCGCCACTGGTTTCCTTCCGTAGAGAGTGACTTGCAAGTTTCACAAGGTGCAGAATGGAGGGTGAGACCAGCAGGGCCTTCCCTTTGTCCCCAAGGTCAGTCTTTCCCATCTATTTTAGGTATAAAAGCTCAACCCTCTTGCAGTAACAAATTTTCAGTAAATAAATTGCTTCACAGTGAGTAGGGAGCCAGAGAGCAGTTCATCATTTTGTCAGGTGCAATTATTTATGTGGATACTTCACAGTCATTTCTTCCCGCCCACAGCCCGTCCACAGCCCGCCACATTGACACAAGTGTGCACTTGCACGAGTGTGAATTTCCCGCGTGTCAAGCATCTGTCCAAGTGTGCACATGACAGTGAATAGGCCAGCAAGACGGCCTCTGTGGGGAGGGCACAGGAGGACGGGGCCGGGGTGAGGGTCAACCAGGGAGCACAGAGGCTGAGCCCCAGGTCCCCAGTTCTGAGCAGAGGAGGAGAAGGCCAGCTGGCGCAGGGAGGCAGAGTCTGGAGTCGCCAGCCTCAGACACGAGTCCCAGGCCCCAGACTCTGTCCTGGAGGGAGGACCCGGGCCTGAGGGCACCACCCGCTGTGTCTGAGCTCAGAGGCAGAGCGGTGAGGAGCAGGAAGGAGAATGGCCAGAGGGAGGCCTTGGGAACACAGCAGGGCTAGTCCGCCTGGACCATGGCAAGGCTGTGCCCGCTGCTGCTGAAGGACGGCGGAGGAGCGCCTCACCCTGCAGCCTGTTGACTTCACTTGGTCGACTTATAATTATGGGTTAGTAAACGAGGAGGACACACAACTTCCGTCCCTCAATCATACATTCTCAAGAGGTCTTGCTTCACCTTAAACGCCACTTTCCACAGAAACCCTCTCCAACAGCCCCATCTAAAGGAGACCCTTCAATCTTATGCTCTGCCAGGATGCTGTCCCCGCCCGTGACGGACCTGCCACTCTGGCACGTGTCTGTCACCATCCAGAGGGGGCATCCTGGGCACCGCCAGCTCCACAAAGGCAGGTGACCAGTCCTTCCATTCCCCGAAGCTCACCGGGCCCAGCGCAGGGTGAAGGAGAGGACAGACCCAGAGCACGGGAGCGCAGTCCTGTCTCGGCACACCTAAGCAGGACAGCCTGAGGGTCACTTCAAATTCAGAAATAATGCAGATGACAGCGCTGGCTTCCGGAACAGGACCAGCGGCACTGACCTCTGCTTTAAACTCCAGTGCTAGCTGAGGTGTCACAACTTTGCTACAGTTTAGCCTCCCCTCCATTTCCCATACACCATATGCATGTAAAACAGGTTACTCAAAGTCTATAGTATAATTGTTTTACATTTGAATTCAAAGAATTTAGAATAATCTTCCTAAAATATTAAGCATCCTGACAACTTAGGGATCATTTTTGAGAGGCCATGAGCTACCTCTGATGGTGTGTTAGTTGTGCCAGCCTCCACCAGGCTGAGCAACAGCAGCCTGCAGTTCCCAGCGGCTCCAGGTGCTTGCTGAGGGTCCACCACGCCTAGAGGTCAACCACTCTATTTTTATGTGAGTCCAAATTCCGAGGAGCATGTTTTCTTCCTGTAGATCAGGGGTCAACAAATGGTGACCCGTGCCCAAGGATTCCCCGGTTTCTGTGAGTGAAGCTGTGCTGGCACAGCACTGCGGCCTTCTGTGGGCCTCTTTCCTCCTGACCCTCCTCGGCACCCCTGGAGTGGGCAGCGGCAATGGCCACCTTGTGGCCCAAGAGTTGACAACCTGGCCCTTTATAGAAAAGAGCTTCCTGGCCTCTGATTTGTAGACACAGCAACCCTAACACTGCCCAGCATGCTGAACGCACTGTTTCGTGCACAGATCTCCCAGGATGTGTGGCAGGGACCTTCTCCCCAACGCCCTTCCTCTCTTCCCCCTTTAGCAGACAATCTTCTGCTGTTAGCTGGCCATGAGGCCTCCGGGTGCGGACTGCACTTCCCAGTGTTCTAGCAGGCGCATACGGGCACCTGCTGCAAGCTTTCCTGGTTCAGCCAGGGTTTAGGAAAAGTTGTTGTTATAGCTGCTTCACAACTAAATTGAAAGTAAGACTCTTTCAGTATTTGGAAAATATGACACATACCTAAACAGGCACAGAGTGATCCATTGCGAAGCATTCAAATTATGACTAATTTAAAAAAAATGTGTTCAGCACACTCTGCTTACAGGGATTCTCAGGAAGCAGGAATATTAATGGGTACCTGGGCTCACAGGACTTAAAAATCCCAGAGTACCTTTCTCTGTCTTCTCTGATTTCTGAAATCCCTGAGGCAGTGTCTGTAATGCCCCACTGGCCTGGCTACTAGCCATCAGTGGGTCCGGGTCTTCACTGGACTTCAGAGGTCAGTGGACTTCATGCCTCTCATGGCTGCAGTTCCCATCTTCAGACCTTCAGTGGACCTCAGGTCCAAGTGCTGGCTCCTAGATTCCAGTCTCCTCTGGCATAAGGCACCGCCCAGCACAAGTGACCCATGGTGGATGTGGGAATCCCCTGGACTGAGCGTACGGCCCAGGGGTGACTGAGCAACCGCCCATGTGTGTGACCAGGCTTTCATAGTCACGGGTCACCTAGCATCCATTCCAGGAGGAAGCCATTTAGGAAAGGTTGTGGTGGATCCGCAAATCTCAGTAGGATTCCGAGACCCCTGGACTGTGGGCGGACTCCTGAGGGAGAGAGCCGGGTGGAGTCCAGATGACAGAAAGCTCAGTGTGCTGGAAAGAGGAAACCCGACTAGGGCTGGTGAAAGGGGAGGAGCTGAACGTCCAGAGGGCCACCCTCGTGGCCGTTATAGGAGTACGGAGGGCAAGACAGAGTGGGCCTCGCGAAGGCTGCGAGCCGGAGGAAGAGAGCGCCCCGGCAGGCCGCCTCCTCCGAGAGGCCTCTTCTCCAGAACCCAGGGCGGAGCCCCGGGCTGCAGGGTGACATTCTGTGGCCTCAGTGGCTGCCGCTCCTGAGATCAGAGCTGCTGCTGGCCTGGGGGGAGGAGTGCATGTTGTCCTCCTGCAGATAAAATACCCCCACCCAAATGTGGCTGCGACAGCCTGAGTCCAGGGCGCTCTGCCTCTCCCACTGCGAAGACCACAGAGCAGACCCCAAGGCCAGGATCTCAGGCCTGAGAGTCAAGGTCAGAAGGAAAAAGACGCCCAGGGAGGAGCCTCCCCTCCCTCAGCATCCCTGTCCTCCCCTCGTCCTCCCTCCGTCTCCCGCCCCCTCCCCTTCCTCTGTACCCACAGGCTTCACCCGCCCTCTGTGCACAGTCACCCCTCGGGCCACCAGTGCTCGGGCCACTCTGTTCAAAACACAGGGGACAGCTGCCACCCTCAGCAAGGCCACCATGGAGGGATACAGACACACATACACACGTATGCACACACTCACACACAAACATCAATGCACACACATGCACACAAACACGGATGCACATGCACACACACTCACACTCACATGCACAGGCATACTAGCAAACAAGAATACACATGCACACACTGTCACATACAAGCACATACATGCATGCATTCCATGCATGCACACACACAGATACACACACTCACACACATGCACACACGTGTGCACACACAACCACACACACAGAAAACACCTTTTCACAGACCAGAATGGGCCACGACTTAAGCAAGTGCCCTGTGGCCACAGCAATCCACGCCCACCCCTCTCCCAGCCCCTCGCATCTGGCACACACCTGGGGCTGTCTGTCTGGGTGTCAGAAATGCCCATGGGCCCCTTTCTCGGCCCAGTGAACTTAGGAGTGAGTCCTGGGGAGAGGAACAGGCAGCAATGCTCTTTGCCTCCCTGGACGGGGCGCCCAGGCCTACTTATTGGGTTGGGGTGGCCCCTCCCTCCTGTCCGCTCTCTCCCTGGGGCTCCTTCTGACTCATCTCCAAGAGCCCAGCCCTGCAGAGGTGCAGCTGAGGCCCTGCCCAGCGGGGCCGGGCAGGGCAGGGTGGCATGCTCCGTCTCCCTCCGGGCAGGTTCTGGATGGCCCCACGTGAGCGTCAGCCTGGCCCCTTTGTCGCAGGCCGTCCACCACACCTGAGGGAGCGGACGCCCAGTCCCCAGCGTCCTCCATGAGCAGTCAGACAGGAGGCCCCACTTACCACCCTTACGCACAGACAGTCCCCAGGGGACATCAAACACCGTCCCCTGCGAAGGTCCAGATGGGGTGGTGACAGCCAGCGAGGGCAGCCTGCTCTGCCCTCAGGCAGCCTGGATGTGGTTCAGGTTCACACGGGAGCTGTCCCCAGCCTGCAGTGCTGAGTGGTGGGACTTCTGGGAGGTGGGAACTGGTGGGTGCTCAGTTTTTGGGGTGCTGTTCTGGAGAGGGCTAGAGCAGCTCTCAAGTGAGTGAGTTGTCCTAAGAGCCAGAGCCTTGCCGGCTCCTGCGGGATGATGTGACCTCAGCCTACCACACATTCCTGCCAGCTGGCACTCGAGTCCAGACCGCCAGCCTTCGGAACTGTGAATTAAATAACCCCTTCCTTATGATGCCAGTCTGCCTCAGGTATTGCATTACAGTATCAGAAAACAGCCTAATAAGATTTCTTAGGCATCTCCTCCTCTTACTCTTGCTTCTTTCTTCTTGGTGTTTTAGGAATAACTAGAAATACAATCTGATAATGTTGGCAGTTTTTAAAAGCTTCTGTGACTATCCCAGCGTCGATTGCACAAAGCCTATTGACTGTTTATTCTTTGCTGACATCCAATATGCTCTCTGCTTTCTTTGCACAGAGAGTCTAATAAAGAAAAGCAATCAACACAGCATTTAAAATAAAGTGTAAAAACTATGTTGATGTAGAAGGCACATGCATAGAGAATGCGTGGAGCCTGGGAAGGTGGGCACACAGCCTGGCCATGGAGGCTGGGGCACCTTCCCAGGAAATGTGGGTTGAGTGGTGTCCCCCAAGAGATATGTCAAATTCTGTCCCAGAGCCTGGGGACGAGACTTCCTTGGAAACAGGTCTATGAAGGTTCACCTAGTTATCTAGTTGAGGGTGAGGGCAGGCCTCTTACAAGACAAACAGAGGAGGATCTGGTCACAGACACATGGAGGAAGCCGGGAGGAAAGCCAGGTGACCAGGTGGGGACTGGAGCCATGTGGCCTCAAGTCAGGCACAGGGGGAATTCCCAGCAGCCCCAGGCCGGGCAGGTCCTTGGGGAGCTGCGGGGAGCAGGACTCCCTGGGCACCCGCGTGCTTGTCCCTCCTTTGTCCCGTGTCATCGCTGCCCTGCAGTCACACTGGTCTTACTCATAGGAATGCACGTGCCTCTGCTGGCTTTGGTGAGCCCTGTCGCGGGGATGCTGCGTGGCGGCCCCACCCAGGGCAGGTGGGAGGAAGTTGTGGAGGCTGGAGGGGCAGACGTGCCCAGCGAGCAGGGCCCTTCCTGCCCTCCCTGGCCTGCTCTGGGCATTCGGCCCACGTTCCTTATCTGTCAACCGCGAGGGCAAGTTTCACTTCCTGGTTAGCACTGGTTAGCATCCCACAGTCCTGGGGTGCACGCCACTGGACTGGGCCTTTCCCCGTGTCCGCCCACCCATGTGCCTCTCCCTCCCCAGCAGAGCAGGGACGACTTTGCATGACCATGGGTCACATGTCCAGCATGACCCAGGGGGGGGCACTGGCAGGCGGAGGGCACTGCTCTCAGCAGGGTCAGCAATGCCGCGATGCAACAGTGCTTCTTGGGCTCTGTGAGCCCTATGTTTGCTCCAGGGCGCAGCCTCCTGGACATCAGACGTGATGGCTCTCGGTTCCAGTGTAGGACCAGGAGCAGGCCCCTGACAGGCCAGGAGATGTCATGATTGAAAGAACCTAACCCTTCCTAAACTAGGACGAAGGGTCCTAGGACTGGAGCTCTGAGACCTGCAGATCATAATCAGGGAAATCAGAACTTCCCAGCAGGGGACCTGGCTCCGAGCCCATCTGCAGAGGCTGCGCGTCTGCATGGGCACACACACAGCAGTTTACTGAGTGACTTCCCCGGACCTTTCCAGAACCTGGTAGATTCCAATCAGAGGGGAAAACTGCCAGGTGAGGTCAACCCCACTCTGGCCCCGTAGAGGACGCAGCTCAGAGCCACCTCCTAAGGGCTCCTGCATCTTCACAGGGGCACACCACCTTTTCTGGCTAGTCTTGAACTTCCTGAGATGCAGAGAAAGTTCAAGAATGCAGCAAGTGACAAGGCTGTTTAAGGAACGGGGAGGGAGGCCTGCCCCGAGATAGCAGGGTGAGGAGAGAGGCACACGGGGTCTGGGCACAGGACACTGAGGCGGCACACACACCGGTGTCCCTGTGACGTGTGCCCACTGCTCCCAACAGGCTGTCTCCCCTCACAGTCCCCACTTCTCAGAGCCGAAGTGCACGAGGGTGAGGGAGACCATGTGTCACAAGCCCACAGAGTGGCCACCACAAGGCCCGGCAGCAGCCCCTGGTCTAGCTGAGCTGTGTTCCTGCTGTCGTGCAGCCGGAACTGACCAGGGGACTTGGTGCTACAGAGAGAGGGTTCTCTGTGCATTAAGTCTTGGACTTTTAAGGAAAATAGGCCTGTGGAAATGTCTGAGGGGCAGTTCCTCCTCAGTTCACCCTCCTCATGTCTGTTCTGATGACAAAAACGTGAGCCACTTTGAGGAAGCTTTTATATTTTACTTTCTTCGTATGAAAACTATCAGAGTAACAATAAGCAGCGGAGCCTTCTGGGAATTGTCTTTAAGCTAGGTATTTTGCACAACTCTGTTAGTGAAAAAGTGGATTTAAGAGAGTAACTCAATAACCAAGCCCCAGGTGTGCAGTGTACATATGAGCCTGATAGCAAGCCTGCATTTTGAACTTGAATTTGGTGAGGGTTCTCTGCATGCCGCTTAATATCTAAATGTCGTCTTTGGGACTAGAAGATCAATAGACTTTCAAAAGCAATGATTTATTACCTCTATATTGAGACTTTATAATGTCATCACTCCATAAAAAAATAGAGATTTTCCAGGAATGCCTTTTGTAGGAACTGAAGATTAGGGTTTGAACTGCAAACATCTTGGCAGAGCAATTTTGTGGCATGACTGGTAAATTTATGTCTACACTAAAATTATTTTTTAAAAGCATCTTAATCACATCGACTCCAGAGTTACACTAGTCAACAAATAATTTCTTGAAAGGTCAAGAGTGCGATGGAATGGGGAGAAATGGATGGGGGCAGGAGCCTGGATCCTGCTGCAGGCCCCTCCCCAGGCCACTGCTCTCTGAGCCTACCTGACTTTACTTCCAGGAACGGGGGCTGGTTCAGGAGCTCAGCTCCCAGCATCTGCTGTGACCACTGCAAGGACAGGTGTGGATTTCCTCATCACACTTGTTAAGGAACGTGGTGTGTCTAAGAATCCAAGTTCTGGGGCCAGCAATGGGCAGATGCTCAGTAAGAACAGGTGCAGAGAAGGAGGGATGCACAGGTAGAGCCCTGAAGCCACCCTGGTGCCCTGACCAGGTGTGCCCAGCACACAGCAGCCCCTGCACATGAGTTTGAGGCCATCAGACTGCTATGGGCTTGTGGCATGGCCTTTGACTAGAGCTATGCGAGGCCCACTGTGTGCTCCGCAGCCAGGCAAGCCGGGGACACTCCAGGGCAGGAGGAGGCCTGCCAGGGAGGGACCTGCCTCAGCTGCTGTGCCTGGCACACCGCTGTTACCATGAGCCCCTCCCGAGGAGCAGGGCTGGGCACAGAGGGGAGCTGGGCAGGGTGTCTGAGGAGCCTGGCTGGTCTGCAGACAACACGCCTCCTTCCCCGAGCACCAGGCTGAGCGCCCCAGGCCCCAGGGAGGCAGAGTGCGGGAGCAAGGAGGGAGCGGAGCCAGCACCCCCAGAGCACGGGGCACTGCCCGTGGCCATTGCACAGAGGTCCTGCGGGCAGCCGCCTGGCTCCCGGCATCTCCAGAGCAGTCGCTGCCCCTCGGAAGGTGAGGGCGGCCTCAATCACAAGATGACTGCACCCAGCACACCATCACCATGACGAGTCTTGGTTAAATATGTTGAAACATCCGACAGCTCCGGGGGAGGCGTCTTCTGTGAATCAGATCCTTTTTTCAAAGTCCTTGTGCTGGGAATGGAGCACTCTCCTGAAAGCTCTGTCCCCATGCTGCTGAAACAGGAACCTCCGGCACAGGTCACTGCACACAGCCTCTGGTGCTGCTGTGACCAGCGGTGCCAGGTGACCTGCAGCTGCACAGGGGCATGGCGGGTTCCGGCTGTGGTCGGGGCCGCCACGTGGGGTGGGGTGCAGGGTACCGGCTGGAGGAGGGAAGGGTGGCTCTCCTGCCCTTGTTCGCCCATCACCACCTTCTGCATCTCCCTGTCACACAGGTGGTCCCTGGCCCCGGGTGGTTCTGGTATGATTCGTGGTCTTCTGCTGGTGTGCGAGTCACACAACCACTGTGTTCAATCGAAGCAGAGTCCCCTAGGTGACACGAGATGCCCCCTCCTTAGGCCGGGACAGGCTGTGGCGGAGGCCTCTGCCAGCGGCAGGCTCCTGGAGGCCTCCTGAGTGTGTTCCAGGTGGGCAGATGGCTCTGCGGCTCGGGAGGTCACCTACAGCATCTGCACTTCTCACGTCCCATTCTGTGAAATGCACATAATTCACCATGAGACCATCACAGCTGAGACTGAGAACTGTAGGCAAAGTGGCTGGGACCATCTCCCAAGAGGAAGACCGGGAAACACTGGGATTTGGAAGAACAGCACTGTTACCCTCAGAGCCACCTCCCGATGGAGGACAGTGGGTCCTGAAATGTAGCTCGGTGGCAGGAGGTCCGGCACACGGCTCTCTGGGTGGAGCCAGGGGTAAACGCTTCACAGTCTTCTACGCGTGTGGTGGACAGCAAGCGAAGGCTGAGCTTGGAACACAGGACTCGGTGAGATGGCCATATCACATTCAACCACCAGAAGAGCAGCTTTCGGCTTGGTTGGTTTTTGTTTGAAATCAACAACCTTTTGTCCAGGTTTCAATCTCCCCTTGTATTAAAATTAACTTGAAGTTCCTACAGCTCGCTTTATCCCGGTGCTGCCTCTCTCTAAATTCCTCACTCAGTAGCCCACATCCCCGTCACCTGGACGCGCCGTATCTGTGCCTTCCGTGTCCCACCTCCCCTTCACGTAATGACTAGCTTTTAATATCTGCTTTAATCCCTCTCAGCACACATAAGTGTTGGCACAAGAACCCGGTGGCAGGAGGAAAGACTCGTCACCTGCTCACAGAGCCACAGAGCCTCTCACACAGCAGCAAGGCCCAGGGGCATGTGCACTTTGTCTGCCTCCACCCCTCTCTGCACTTCAGGGAGGAAATGCAGCCGAGTCTTGAGATATTCCAAGGTCACTATGTTTTCAAACATCTGAAAGAACTAGAATAAAACAACCCAAACGCCCTGTCCCCATGTCCCACCTTACACACGCACACACATGCAAGAACCCTAACCCTAAACCATGAAGGATCTTTTTGTTTATTTTATTAGTAACCCACCTAAGTTACCTGATTTTTTAAGCAACAATTTACACTGAGGAAATCATGTCTCAATTGCTTTGAGGGTTTCTGATCAGCAGAGAACAGATTCAGACACACGACTTTGGAAAAGGCCAGGCTCTTGCTACACGTCAGTTGGATAATGGTGATTAGCGGAATCCACCTACCTATTCCTGCCACTAATATTAGGACAAAGGGCTTCGGTAGGAATTTGGGTGAATAAAAACTTTTAACAGTTCCCCAGCATGTCAGTGCACTATGGGTCATTCTCACCCCTTCCAACAAAACGGGGACAAAGAGAACCCTGGAGAAGAGGGCCAGCACTTCTCAACACTGCACAGGGAGGGACGCCTGGGAACAGGCTAAGGAGGCAGCTTCAGGAAGGACAGTGTCCATGGGATGCACCGGAGACCAGCAAGAGCCGTGAGGGTGGCTAGAGAGGTGCCCTGGGAGATCCCAGGGAGCCACCGGGAGAGTACAGGCTGCAGACCTGGAGCGCTCCCCAGGGGCACGGATCGCCACTCAGACACTGCCGGGCATGCCTTCTCAGCCAGAGCAAGCCCCCTCCAGAAGTCCTGCACGCTCTGCGAATGTCTGCCCTGGGCAGTGTGTCTGTGGACTTCTAAGCTATCAGCTCTTTGAGGGTACAAACTGCATCTGTTTTCTCTTGACTCACCTTGAGGTGCACAGCGTGGTACGCGTACGGCAAAGACAGGCGGGGAATTGTCTGCAAGGGGCTGGCATGTGCTCTAGATGGCTAATTTTGGCTTCTATAGCAGGTCTAGAGAACATGCTGACTTCCAGCTGCACGAGAAACTGAGTGAGGAGTACGAGAAGCTAAATATTCCTTGTCAGTTACAGCAGTACCCACGGGCAGGAAATAAAATGCTATTCTCCAAACGTGGAGAAAGGATCAAAAATAAGTGATACAGACAAAAATATACTGCCAACATAAAACTTTGCATCAATGAGTCACTCTTTCCACATATGTGCAGTTTACTGCTGAAGCACACAGGGTCTCTTGAGCACACAAAGCAGGTGTCGGCGGGTGAGCTGTGTGAGCCTGCGCACAGACGGGCCCTCGCTACCCACTCCTAATTGGGTCAGAGGCTCTGAGTTGACCGGGAGCCCACTAACATACATATTCCTGGGCCCAGTGCCCAGGACGTGGTGTGGTATGCCAGAGGCGGGGCTTTGGACTCCAATTTGATGAGAATTTGATGTGTGCAGGTGCCTGCAGACCACCCAACAGAAGCACGAGCCAGCTGATCCCGTTGAGGGAACTGGACACCTCAGTGGGACGGACGGCCAGGCAGGAGCTTCACCTGGGGGCTGGGTATCCTGCTACCAAGCCAGTCCGCCCCCTGTTAGGCTCCTGAACTGGCCCAGGCAGGCACGTTCGGTGCCTGTGTTGGCCTCTTAATGTTTGGGGTTTTCTGATCAGATGCCAGGTGGAAACAGGCAGAGATCGTGGGGGGTGCTCCCTGGGTGTGGGCTGGCATCTCCCTGGAGGGCCCCCTGCATCTGCATGCTGTTGCTGGAGAAGCTGTCCTGGGACTCTGACCCTTCCCAGCTCTGGAGGAGACACCGTCAGCTGACACTCCAGAAGGTGGGGATGTGCCCAACAGTGTCACCGTGCTGCCCCTCGCTGGAGGCCCTGCAGCACCCACACCGTGAGGACACACAGCACAGGACAACACTGAATTCCGGTGCTAATAATGTTAGGTTCAGCATCCATCTGATAAAAATCAAGCCCAAACACTGCTTCCCTGCTGTTCCCTCTGCCCGATTCTGCCTCGAGATTCTGCGGTGCAGGCAAAGGGATGGACACGTAGCTCAATGGAATGAATGGACAACCCAGGAGACCCTCAAAACCGCGGCAATGATTTTGAGAATGGTGCAAGGATCAGAGGGGCAAGGATCTCTCCAGCAAGCAGTCCCCTAGCCACTGGACACTCACTGGCCGAGAGAGAAACACAAGACAAGCCAAATCTCAATCTAAACTTCATGTGTGAAACAAAAATTAACCCCAAATGGATCACAGGCTTACGTGATCCCATGAGGTGGGGGGAACAGAAGAAAATGTTCCAGGCCTGAAGCTAGGTGAGGCGTTCTTGACTCCATGTCAATCACAGTCCACAAAAGAGAAATTAATAAAGAGAAACACATCAAAATGAAAATCCTCTTCTGTGCAGAAGGCCCGCTGCTGGAGAGGGTGGAGAGAAACTGAAGTGGTGGGATGGGATTGCAGCCGCCGGGCTGGTGACCAGAAGACATGCAGACCCAAGCCAGGGCCAGCCGTCGAAAAGCCACGGTCCCATGAGAAAACAGGCAAAAGAGAGCAGCGGTCCTCACTGACAAGCTCTGAGGCAGTGATGCAGGAGATGGCCCTGCACCCCAGCCCTGGGGACACGCGCCCCCCAGAGCACCTGACACCCTGCAGTGCAGCAGGAACACCAGAGGGGGATGGCCGTAGAGATAGGGTCACTCAGGACCTCCGGTGGGACCTACAGCCACTTAGGAAAGCGCCAGTGGTTTCTTAAGAAGTCACACACGTGCTGTCATGTGGAGCGGCAATGGCCCTCTTGGGCAACTATCTCCAAGAAGTGAAAACCACGCTGTCACAAAAACTGTCACAAACGTTCATAGTGGCTTCATGTGCAGGAACCAAAGCTGGAGACTGTCCTTCAAAGGGAGAAGGTTGAACAAATGTGGCCTTCCATCGGGGAGCACTGCAGGGCGGTGAGAAGGAACGGCCTGAGCTTCAGCTGCACTCAGCAGCCGGCGAGTGGCCAGGGCACCTCCGTGCCAGGGAGACGCCAACCTCCGGAGGGCCTGTGTATTTCTGGCATTCTCCAGAGGATGACACTTAGGGAGGAGAGTGGAAGGATCGGTGAGGCTGGGATGATACTGATACGGGGGGGCTCTCTGTACAGGCACCGTGCCCGACCTTGCTTGTGTTGGCTGTCAGATTCCGCGCTGATGGCGAAGAGACACAGAACCACATGCACGTAAACACACGGGCGTGAAAGTGGTGAGGCCTAGGTCTGCGGAGGTGATGGCTGCATCCTGCTGTCTCCAGCAGCAAGGCGATGCGCTCTGGGGAGGGCAGGAGGAGGACGGAGTCTCTGACCTCCTTCTTGCAGCCGTGTGTGCATCTGCAGCTCCCCGGACACAGCTCTCACGTGGCTTCCATGATCTCTCCCCTGCTGCAGACCAGGTGCTGCCCAGGGGGTAGGCGCACTCAGGAGGGAAGCTGCTAGGACTGGGGAGGGCCCTGCCCAGCCTGTCCAGGCTGCTCCACAGAGCATTTGTCCTGCTTCCCCTCCCATCCCTGGTGCAGCTCTTCACTGCCTCTCCTCCAGTGCGTGGCACAGACAGAACGTAAACTTCTTGTCAGTGCGACACACGTGAAAAAGTATCTGATTGCTGTTTTATTTATTTTTTAGAACCAGAAATTGAACCCGGTACCTCACCCATGCTACACAAGCACTCTACCACAGAGCCCCATTTATGTTATTTTGAGACAAGAGTCTTGCTTGGTTGCTCAGACTGGCCTTGAACTTGGGACTCCTCCTGTCTGCGGAGTGCCTGGGATTACAGGTGTGCACCACAGCACCTGGCACGCTGCTTTTTTTTTTTTCTTAGTCTTTATTGGTGCATTATTGTCACACCTAGTACTGGGTCTGTGCTGATTTTGTGCCTGCACATATCATTCCCCCTGGCATGCTGTTCTGATTTTTACTTCTCTGAGTGCGGACGGGTTGAAGTTTGTTAGGTACTATATTAGTCCATCGGGCTTTCTTTCCTGAACCACAGAACCTGTTCAGCTACACGTTTACTCTGGGGCAGCCTGTTGTACATTACTGACTTTCTGGAAGTTTTGTATATTCAGACACTCTCGCCTTGGCCTGTCTTTAGACTCCTGCCTGTTTTTATAAGGGTGCCTCAGAGCTACTTGGTGCTGCCAGGGAGCCCAGGATGAAGCCACTTTCAGAACCACAGCTTCCTAGTTTCACCATCGCTGAGTCCAGTGCCATGCCAGCTGTGGACCCTGCGTCCCCAGTCATCACTGTGGCCATGGCAGGAGGTCCTGCCTGTGGACAGCAGCCTCCTCCGCAGCCATCCTTGCTGTCCTGCAGACTGTGGGCCTGCCCATGGCCCTCCACAGCAGCGGCCGCTCCACTGCAATAAACTGGGAATAAAAATCCACTGGTTCTGGTTTTCTGACTGAAGTCTTCCTACTAGGGGTTTGGACAATTAACCCTGCCCAGGAAAACGTCCCCGCTGCCCGCGTGCCATCTCTGCTCTGGGGCACTGGGCTCCCTGGAAGGTTGCCTCTTCCGTCTCACAAGTGCCCGCCCCCTTCAGTGCATTAATGGGTTAACAGAAGTGTCTTGCTGCTTATTTAAAATTGCACTGTTATGGGAATACTTTTTTCCCTTTTTTCTTGACAACAAAGGTAGCTAAGGAGGGATGACAACAGGGACAGACGACAATTCCCTCGTGGTCAAGACGCTCTGAAAAGGAAGCATGTTCTATTGGATGGGGTCACGTCTTAGGGTGGAATCTGTGAAAGAGAAACACAGGGGACCTTGCAAGGTGTCCTCTCACTGAGGCCAGGCAGGGCAGCACTGGAGCTGTGGAAGTCTCCCTGGACTGAGTGCTGTCTCTTGTCAGCTGAGTGCCCCTAAGGCAACAGACTTCACCCCTAGGCTTCGGTTTCCTGGTCGGTCAAGACCAGGCTATTAATAGAGTGGTGACCTCAGATGAGAGCCTTGGAGGGCAATTATGACAATTAAATGAAATGACAAACAGCTCTCAGAAGCTCCTGGCTGTTGTCAGTGACTGGGAGATGCTACCTGGTACTCTAACAGGCCTAGGGCCCACTGTTAAGCTGAAGCATGACATGTTTTAAGGAACCCAGAATGAACTAGAATTCGCAAAAAATAGCCTTCAGTGAATGCTTAAAAATTCAGGCAGAAGTAGGAAATTCACAGAAGGATGCATCCCTGTTCCTTGGGCTTCTGTGGATACTTAATCTGTGCACACACCTGTTTCCACCATGAACAAAAGCGAAACACGGGCCTTCAAAACCACGGCAGAGCCACGAACACCAGATCTAAAACAAGTACCAAACACCTTCTCTTCTTTGGGCAGAAATACACGACTGTAGGAAGATTTTCAAAGTGAATTTGAACCAAAGAGTTTTTGTTTAACCCCAAGTTAATGGCAGTGATCATTTTAAAAATTTAAATCATTGGGAGTTGCGGTACCAACATTCCCCATCATTTGTAACTGAATTCTTTGCCTCAGGTTTTGCTTACCCCCACTTAAAAAAATCAGCCCAAGGATGTGAGATTCCCTGGGCTTGTGGACACCTGCTCCACTAGGCTGTGGACACCTTTACGTGGCTCTGTCCCAGGCTCTCAGCTGAGTTTTGCTCCCCAGGACCCCAACCTTAAGGGAGGCACCCACATCACTGGTAGGCACCTGCCAGGAAGCCACTGGGCAGGGGTAAGCCTCAAACAGAACTGTCTTGGGACCAATCTATAACCTTCTGCAAAATGCTCCCTCAGCTCGGCAGGATAAAATTTGCAACAAACCTAAGTCTTAAATGGGATGCTACCAAAGCTCCCTTCCTTCGAAAAATTTCCTAGTCAGGTGTCCTGTGGTCAGAACAGGCAGGTGCCTGCCCTGAACCATGTCTCTCTCCCACCACCCTAAGTCATGGCCGGCTCAGCCCCTTTCACCAAGGCACCGCCTTGTGAAGTTCACAAGCTACACCAGCACTGCTCCCAGCCCAAGAGCAGGAGCCAGAACTCTGGTCCTGCCAGGCCCACAGGCATCCCGAAAGGCGCAGAGTGATAGAGAATGACCACAGAACAGCAGGTGGATGTGGGGCCACCTGAAACCTGGCCATCCTGCTGTCAAGCCCAGGAGGGTGCCGAGGGAAGGCTGAGAGCACTGGACCACGGCACCAGAGCAGCAGGTGCCAGCTGCAGGTGTGCCCGGCGGGGCTGCGGGGCAGCACAGGCCAGGCTCAGGGGCAGAAGACAGCCCAGCGGGAGGCGGAAGCCAAGACCCAGGCGTTTGTCTCCGCCCTCATTGCTCAAAGGGAAACTGCTTCTCCTTGGGGGGAAGGGCGGGAGCCAGGATGTCCAGGGGCCACAGGTGTGTCCTTAAGAGGCACTGGCTGGAAAGGACCCCCAGCCCACCCCACCCCTGCCCACAACACCCCTTCTCCGCAAGGAGGGAGGCCTCTTGGGACCGTTGTCACCTCCCACCCCTAAACTCCTCCCCTATCTCCCGCCGCCACCCCTAGGCCAGCGCTGCTTCAGGGACCCGGGGGTCCCCAGGCCTGGCTGGAGACCACTCAGAAATCGCCTGGGCTTCCAGTCCCCTTCTCTGTGAACTGGCGTCTACACCTGCGACCACCTGCAGAGGTCGTGATCAGGGGGTAGGGTCGTGCAGTCTCCAAGACCTCGGAGCTGCTACCTGCCCGGCCACCTGCGCAGCTGCCCAGGTGAGCCCCGCTCGCCCCGGCCAGGAGAGGGACCTGGAGTCTGGCCTCGGGGACAGCGCGCCCCTCCCCCCACCGCCGCACCTCGGGGAGCCGGGCTCGGGGCCGCCTAGGGCTCCGCGGTGCCCGCTCCGAGGGCTTGAGACCAAGGCTCCAGGGCCGCCCCGCCCGTCCGGGAGGATCACCCACCGGTGCTGTGCTCGCGCTCCAACCCGAGGGTCGCCGCGGGTTCCAGGAGGCCGTGCTCTCCGCCGGGCCCGCGTGCTGCTCCGGGAGCCAAGCGCGGGCAGCGCGGGTGGCGCGGGCAGCCTGGGGCCGCTGGGCCGCGGGCGCTGTCTTCCGGGGTCGCGAGCCACGGGCCACGGGCCACGGGCCGCGGGCCGCGGGGGCCGAGGCTGTTCTCGCTGGCGCGCGGCGGCGGTGACTGACGGCGGTGCTCCGAGGCGCTGGCGCGCCCCGCTTCCCCGCCCCGCCTCCCCGGCTTCCTGCGAGCCAGGTAGACGCCCGCTGACGCCAGCCGCGCCGCCCCACCTGGACGCCCGCGCAGGGCGCCACCCGCGCCCCCAGGTCTTCCGGCTGGCGCAACTCCTGGGACGCGCGGGGACCCAGGCACAGGGCGAGCCCTCGGGGCCGCGGCTTTGCCCGCACTGCTTTGCGATCTGAACCGCTGCTCACTGGACTTTTGGCCTCTGATACCTGCCCAACCCAGACGGCGCCAGATGGCAGAGATGCCAGGTGTAACTCCCCGCCTCGTGTCACAGCAGGACACCGAGGTGAACGCAGAGTCTGGCCCCGTCCACCCTCCCCACGCGGTCCAGCGAACATGATTGATTGACTGCAGGGACTTGCTTACAGTGAGGATGGTGGACAAGGACCTGAAGGGACGGACACGCTGTGGTTCCTACAGAGCTGCCACTTGCTGCACCTGCACAGGAATCAGTATCACCCTGGTGCTCCCTGGAGAGCTGGAGGGCCCACGGTTGGCGTCAATGAGGTGGGCAAAGAAAGTCCACTAGAACAGAGACCCAGAAGGGCCAGTGCAAGAGAACCCTGTTCCTCAGAGCTGCTTGGATGTGTCTCCCCCACCCTGTGGCTGACAGGAAGCCAGCTGTTGGAACATCACCCTCCGGAACACTCCATTCCTGGAGCCACAGGTCTGGGGCTCCACCAGCCTCTCCCTGGAGGTGAAAAGCAGCAGGTGGGAAGATGCTGGAGGAGACCCTGGCATGCTTCATGACTCAAAGCCCCTGTGAGGGAAGTGGTTGGCCCTTCAGGAGGCAGCTGGGGCCTAGAAGCCTCTTTATAAAGAAGAAGAGCAGGACACCTTCACTGTGTCCCCTGGGCCAGCTGCTAGGAGGCAGAACATCCTGCTTCCATGTGGTTTGGGCTGCTGCCTCACACCGTTCTCAAAGACCAGAGGGTCTAGCAATGTGTACCTAGCATTCCTAAGATAAATGTTTCCATAATCATATAAAAACACTTAATCTGGACCTTTTCTCAGAAAAGGTGTCCGAAAGAGAAGGACACAAGTGGGCTGTGGGAATTCAAAGTTGGAAGTGGGGAGTGTCAGGGAAAAGCATGTGGTTATGCTAAAGGTCAACTTCGTTTCCAATTTTCCTGCCATGTGATCTCACGCTCATTTTAAGTGAAGGATAAACTGGTGGTAGTCAGATGCGCATTGAGCTGCTCAGCGCAGCGATGTACACCCAGGAAGCTCCCAGATGTCCTAACTCCTTTTTAAGAGAGCCACGCTGCAGTCACAGGCTCTTACTGTGCTCTGACCACCAGAGGGCAGGAACGTGGCCTCAGGGCTCCTCACTAGCAAAGTGTTCTGCGCTGACGTACACTCAAGAGGTTTTGTTGAGTTGAACTGAAAATTACCCAAGCTAAAGGAAGTTAATTAATCTAAATAATTTCCAGTGGACTTCAGAGTTTTGAGTTTTCTTTTTCTCATCAATGAATTGATCTTAATAAACATTTATTTTGATTATAAAAGGACTCCATTTCCATTCCTGGTCCACACTTAGCTGGGGGTTTTCACACAGCAGATAATCCGCCTGTGGTTGAGGGTTGGTTGTTTTACCACACAGTGGATAACTGGCAGGCTCTCGTATGGCACTAAATGCAAAAGAATCAGGCAAGTAAATTTCAGGAACCACAGCATAAGAAAGAAGTCCCTGATACAGTGTGATCAGCGCAGCATAACCAAGCTGTGTTTCAAGTATCCTGCTCAGTGACTAAATCCCACAGCACGGCCTTTGCAGGGGTGGCAGGGTGATGAGCCACCGGCCTGTGGCTGGGAAGGAGCCCTGCGGGACAGCCCAGGGGCAGAGCAGAGCAGGGATTGAGGTGCTGAGGACTCTATTCCATACAAGTGGATAAATGTCAGGTTAACAACAGTCCAGAGCCACCTGGCTGTGAAAGCCAGCCCAGAAAGTCAAAGAGCCCCTCTGGCAGTGACCATCTTGAGACCAGCGGTGAAGTCCGGCATCAACAGCAGTTTGCATGGGGGTCTGGGAACCCAGAGAGTGACCAGTGAGCCCTGCCAGAAGGCCAGGAAGACCTCAGTGAGTGGACAGGGGACAGGGAGATGCAGAGGCATGCCAACCTGTAAGGGGTGGCACTGTGCAGCAGAGGCGGTTTGGGGACAGTGGGTGAATGCGACGGGTTGGAGTGGACAGGACACTTTGAAGAGATCTTGATCATCTGAGTGGGACTCCAGACTGAGCCTCCTCTTGCTCCCATCACCTGCCTCTGCAGGCCTCCCTGGTCTAACAGGCAGAGCACTACCAGTGGAGGTCACCTCCACCGGTCTCCCCAGCGGCACTCGTGGGTCTCCTCTTGGAAAAAGCACTTGATGTTTCTGTGTCCTCGCTCCTCCAGAGCCCAGCTGAAGCAGGAGCCAGTGGTTATCTGACAGCAGCATGCCCCCAGCCTTCAGGGTACGTTTTCAAAACACTCGCCATCACCAATTACCAGGGAATGACTAGATCATGCAAGCAAAGCAGAACCCAGTTGTTCTTCCTGCAGGGAATGCACTTGGCTTTTAACTCTGCTTCCTGTAAAGAATCTGGCGAAGACGAACAAGGCAGGGCCAGCTGGGTTGGCCCGATTACTCTGGGTACCCTCATTCCTGCTTCTAGGAGGGAACATTTACATATGACTGTTCTTATGGAACCAAAAGAAAATTTTCAGAGACTCACTTTGGTTAGGAACGCAGGCGCACAGCCACGCTGCCACCCAGGCTTCCAGCATCCTGCATCTCCATTGCGTCAGGGATCTGGGGCTTCACAGGTACCAGCATTAACCACCATCCAGGATCCTTTCAGTCCTGAATGGAGCGGGCCCCGGCTCCCCTGCCTTCAGGCCCTTCCCCTCAGCTGCCGCCTCAGACCCGCCCCTCCATCCTCACACCGTGGCTGGAGCTGCCCAAACCCTTTTCTGCATCAGGCCTCGGTCAGCTCTCTGCTGGATGGTCTTCTCCATCACCAGCCCTCTCCTGGTGACGTAGGTGTCACGTTGCCCACCGCATGGCTTCCCCTTCACAGGATGAGAAAGTTCTGGAGCTGGATGGTGGTGAGTGTACTCAGTGCTGCTGCAGACCTTTTAAATGGTTACCAGGGAAATTCCATGTTAACTGTAGTTGCCCACCATTAAAACAAAGCCCAGCTCCTCCTCTGTGAGGCCTTCCTTCACCCCTTCTGAAGCAGCCGTCTGGTGACCATGCGGAGAGTGTCCACATAAAATCATCATAGACACGTCCTTGCTTTGAGCAGAGCCAATGTACAAAAGTTCATATAGAGAGAACGAAACCCATCAGACTCCAGAAAGGTGTCCTGGTTCACTCTGATGACCTGTTTCCAACCTGCCTTTATAGAAGTGCAGACGCTGGACATTGGGGCCCACAGTAACCTCTCTGCAGGGGAGGAGTTGGGGTGGGAGGACAAGGCAGCTGTGGCCGCCTGCCTTCACTAGGATGCCTCTGTCTTCCGGGCAATGGCCCTGAGCCACCTCCAAAGAGCCATAGTTTGCCTGTTCTACCTCAAATGTGAGGGGCGCTGGCTGGTGGGATCTACTGGGGCTCTGAGGCAGGGTGTCCAGTGGAGCATGTGAACCTGGGATGCTGTGAACTGGAAAATGAAGCGAATGCGCCATCATCAAGGTGGCAGAGCTCAGTAAAGCTGGTTAGGAGCGGGTGCTGCTCCCATCATTCCTCAGGAGCGTCACAGAAAGCACCCAAGCCTGGCCGCCTCTGTACCACACTTGAGTGTGTCTGTTCCGTCTGCATCTGCCTGGCTCTAATCCTCCAGGGAAGACAGCTGCAGTGACAACAAGCCACCATCTCTCTAAGGTGATGTCCTGAAACAGGCACCAACTCGGACGCTGTCTGGGCTGTTCTGGCCACTGGGGTGACTCAGGCACCTTGTTTGGGAAACTGGTGTTGAGGATGCTGATTTGGTGCCACAGAGAGCCTACATTCCTAGGGCCTCGTGCCACTGAGCTTTCACGCTGTAGGCTCTCAGGAGTGGTGTGTGACCCCATCACTACATTGACAGGACAAGGAGCCAGCCAGGTGCCCTAGAGAAACAGTACCAGCAGCACAATGTCTGTTTGTGTCCTTGGGCAACCATCCATCCATCGGGAGAATTATTCAAGGAAATGGTTCCTGTGGTTGAGGGTCCAGCCAGTCCAGAACCCACAGCCGGGCTCAGGCTGGAAACTCAGGGGAGCTGAGGCTGCTATCTAGAGAATCACTTCTCCTCTGGGGACCTCAGTCTCTGCTCGGAATGATGCACCTGATTGGATGAGACCCACCCACATTATCCAGGGTCACCTCCTGTACTTGAAGCCACTGATTACAGGTGTCAATCATACCATGAAATACCCACAGCAACCTGGAATAACTGGAATAGCTGGGGATACAACCCCGCAACTTGATGCCTAAAATCCATCTGTTGCAGGAGGCACTGACAGTGCTTCCTGAGATGTCTTAGAAATCTGTGCAGACTTTCTTGACTAACATGGATATTCTAATCGAAATGACTAAAATTGTACGCGGGGCCTTTCCCTGCAGCTCTTGGAGTCATAGTGCAATTGAATGCTTAACTTTTATTGCTGGGGAACATATATATGTGAATACTAAAATGCATTTTTTCATTTTCTCCCACACTTTATGAACATTAAAGAAACAGTTGCCCTTAGGATAGAAATCTGGATGCTTTTAAAAAATAGCATTTGTTCAAGTTGAAAAATAAAGCACTTGTAGAGGCCTCTGGGATGTGTCTGCCTGGCACGCTGGATCTAATGGCCTCTCTGTGCTAATGTGTGCCTATGAACTTCTTTAAAATGCCAAATTATTCATTGCTCGCAGGGATGCAATCAGTTTTCTGCTGACTCTCATGAAAAATATGGATGAAGGCAAAATTTCAATTGCTGTTCTACAAAATTATTTCATCATCTCTGGCCTACTGTGGAAACTCATAGAAGATGCCGTGCTGATGGGTAGCTCTGCAGATCTGCCCTGGCAGATGCAATCAGAGCCAGTTTTGTGAAAAGTTCAGTTTATTCATCTTGCAATAGATACTTCCACATCAGGAAAGTGCAGACAAGGTCAGTGGAGGGGAAGGCAGACTGTGGCTAGAAGTCAGAGGCCTTTAGAAAACCCTCCCCTGTGCTCCCAATGACTTGAGTTTTCTACTGGCCTCAGATGGAGGTGCTAACATTCTCACATTGTCACCTTATTCTAAAGCTTTGATTCATGATCAAATGCAAATGTCACTGGGAGAGGTAAATGAAATGGAAACCATCAACTATTTTCATTTAGATGGACAAACTTGGGCTCTTTCCAGATCCCTGCTTACTGGGGTGGAGGTAAGATGGCCAGAAGACAAGCTTTCCTCCAGGTTATTAGACCAAGTGCTCACTCGTCTTCTTTCCTACCTTCCAGTGTTACACAGAATGAGCCTGGCTGCCCAAGTTCTTCAAAAAGTAAAAACAAAAACAAATACTTCATCATCTCAATGAGCACCGAGGCCTAAGGTGGGTGTGGGGAGGGAGCACTGTGCAATGGGCCAGATGGGGAGAGGCAGGGTGCTGAGCTTGAGGACTCAGGGTCATCTGAAGGCAGCCGCGGGCCATCAGAACCTGTAAGGGCAGAGTATGAGAGCATGTCCAAGGACATACGCATAAACCTGTGGAAGCAACCATCAGCTTCTGGAACAATCCTTCTGGATCCCTTGGTCCTGCAGCCATGTGCTGTTGGTTTGCATACTGCTGAGTTTGCCTCTGTCCACAGCAGCTGCAGCATCCAGTGCCTCTCTGCCTCCCTCCTCTGTCACCTGGGGAGGAAAGGCTCATCACAGTCAGGCAGGGAGAGGGAAGGCAGGGAAGGGCCGGCAGAGACCCTGTGGGCAGAGACCCTGTGGGCAGAGAGGTGGAGATGGGAGAGATGCAGGAATCTTGGAGCGGGAGCACAGCCCTGCAGGCAGAGACCAGATGTCTGGGAATGGCACTTCCTGGCGGCAGCAGATGCTTCTGCGCAGCTCCTCTTCCCCTTCTGAATCCAGGGTCACCAGAGTGGGCTGGAGTGGCTCCTGGTTCTCACACCCGGTCACGTTTCATTGGCCAAAGATGATTGTTTAAGCAACAATCTTGACTGATGGTTGTATGTTGTTCATTTTTCTAGGCAGGATAACAAGCCACTGAGTTCAATTTACCTAGGAAACATTGTGATTTCATAATATACAAGACCGACAGAATGACTGCAAAGGAATGTGGCCTATTTTCTTAACAGAAATTACATAAAAAGAATTAAAATAAAATGTCTTAATTAAAAAAATAATGTCAGGATAAAAATAGTTTTTCGAAGAAAAGCCAGCTGATCTTCAGGGCAGTTAGATTCCTTCTCATTATGTAACTATTTACTGATGCATGTAAGTCCGTACACAGAAGGGTACATACGTACGTATGTGAGATGATCACATACGTTCCAACATGCTGATAGGTGTGGATATGAGTGTTGAAAATGTAAGTCTGAAATCTCAACGTCCCATTTATTGACGGTATTGCACTGTAGGTGAGATGTTTTTGGACAGCTGGATCAACTGGAGATTTATGTTGAACAAGTGCAACATGAAATACAGCTCTCCCGCAGGACACCTAGTCTCGTGGCTCTCCCACACAACCTGAGTGCTGTCACTCAGTGAGTAGCAGCTGCCGGTGGTCCCACAGGTGCCCCTCCCCTCTGCCTTCAGCCGCTGTACTGTGTAAGGTCCATACACACCACGCTTATAAACCATCCATGCATTTTCAATTTATTTTTACATTTGACAGCATATTAGTACTGGAGGGATACTATGAGCTGGATGTTTGTAGCCCCCAAATTCATGTTGAGATTCTAACCCCAAGGGGGGCAGTGTTAGCAAGGAGTCTTCAGGGGTGATTGGGCCATGGAGCCAGAGCCTCATGGACACTGTCCAGCAGCTGGGCATCTCTGAGCAGGAAACAGGCCCTCAGCAGGCACTGCACCTGTGCACTCAAAACCATGGGCACATCATGTGGTTTGTAAGCCACACAGGTTAAGGTATTTTGCTGCAGTAGCATGTTCAGACCAAAATAACGAACATACTCGCTTTAAGACATAGGTGTGGAATTTTGTCCCGTGAATGTAGCTCATTTACCCATTCCATAGTGCTGGACATGAGGCGTCCCCCACAGCTCCTGTGTCAGTGCAGGAATGCAAAGGTGGAGCCATGGGACTGTGAGAGCTGGGGTCTTATCTGTCCTTCCGACTTCGAATGGGCGGACTGCCTGGTAAATACAGGGAGGTGGGGGTCTGGCTAAAGGAGGAGGGTCACCTTCCTTGGGGTCCTTTCTCCCCTTTCTCTCCTGCCCAGCTACCTTGAGCTCAGCAGCTTTCCCCCTCCACGTCCTTCCACCATGACTTTCTGCCTCACCCTGGACCCAGGGCAATGGAGTTGGCTGACCCTGGACGGAACCTTGGAAACCATGATGCAAAATAAACTTTTCCTCCTGTAAGTTCTGCTTGTTGGCTGCTTTGGTCACAGTGACAAGCTAAACAGGCAGTGAGAAAGATTAATGTTATTTCTAGTGTTTTATAACATGATTCTGTAAAGAAGTACCCTACACACACGTCATGTCACATACATGTGAGGGTGTTTGTGGGAGGTGGCTGGTCAAGGGGTCTGTGGTTGTGTCAAGGGTATTTCCAGCCTCCATTTTCAGACCCGATCCCCACTGACCTGTCACACTTTCCCACTTGCTAAGTGGGTACAAGGCACCTGGGAGTGGGTTCAGCTGAGGGGCTTCCTCCCCCAGAACCAACCCTTTATGCCAGTCGCCTCTTCCCAGGCTTGAACCATCTTTGCTATGAGTTTATTGGTCCTTTCTTAGTCTCTGTCGTGACATATGGGGAAATCAGTCATCTGTGTCTCAGTTGAAAGATCGTTTGCAGCCTGTTTTGACTTTGTGGTGGACCTCCCATTCCTGGGCTGAGGGACGAAGTAAAGGGCAGGGGGTGCTCTCTGCTGGGTTTTCAGGAGGCGAATCAGCAGGCAGCTCCCAGGGAATGGACCACGGAGAGCTTTCCCGGCAGAGGGTCGTGGCCGTCCTGGGAGCCGCCCCATCATGTGGAGGCAGATGCTCTGAAGGGCGCAATCAGGGGAGCTTTCCAGTTCTTCCCAAAGACCCCCGACCCTGATGCCCCCAGAGAGTGGGCTGTCCCCCAACGGACCTCACTCCTCCCTGCCATTGCTCTAGTGGAGCTGCCCATGGAGGTCTGAGCCTCGGCCCTGGGGATCCCTGTCCCCACCCTGCCGTCCATCAGGCGATGTGGAAGCTTGCCTGGCCAGCCAGGGCACATTCTGGAATCTTCCATCTGGAGCTGTAGGAAGGAAAACCTTCTTTGTGCATGGGAGGAGAAGAGATTGTCTTCCTTTTGCAATTGGAAAATAAAACCCTGAGGTTCCCAGAGACCATTCTACGATGTCTGCGTATGTAAGAGAGCTACTTCCAGCAGAGACCCCGAGGTAAAGCAATCTCAGAGCAGAGAGGGACTCTGCCCTTGGCTTCTCAGAGCCTGGACTAGCCCAGGCTTTCTCACAGCACACAGAACGTTTCCTGGTGGACTAATCTGCGAGGCGATCCGCTTCTTTAATTTACAACTGTAAGTAGGAGGCCTAACTTAATCTCGTTCCTCTACAACATTAATTATAGTGGTAACAGTAATAGCTCTGAGAATGCTGCCTCAGGGCTAATATTTATGTGGCCCTCACTGGGCACCAGGCAGCGTGCTCAGGGATTTATGTGTGTGGTTTCCTTTAATCTTCAACCAAGCTCTGACAGGGGAAAGAAGGCAGGTAACTGGACCAAGCCCAAGTGGTCCAGAACAGCCTGATTTCTGAGCCAAAGTTTTAAAAGTACGATTCGTGCCCACTTAAGAATGAAGTCACTCTTCAGTGTACTCTGATTTACCCACCATGATTGCCCCTTGCTCCATGGTCCTGAAAGCAGAAGTGTTGGTAGACCTGTTCTGCCATGCCACTAAGGTGACCATTTACCAACAACAGGCCTGCAATGCCCCACAGGGACACTCGGCAGGTAACAGGGCCGTACAGGCCGCCCATAAGGACCTTGGTCAGGAAACAGAGCTGCACATATGCCTCGTAGGGACGCGCTATGCGGTACCTCAGGGAGACTTGTATCAAGTAATAGGTCTGTACCCAGGCCTCAGAGGGACCTTAACCAAGTACCAGTGGGGTATATAGGCCCCATAGGGAACTTCATCACATAGCAGGGCTGGAGAGGTACCTCATGGACCTTAATAGGGAACAAAGTTGTTAGATAAACCCCACAGGGACCTCTATCAGGTAACAGGGCTGTATAAATAGCTCCTAGTGGAACTTCATCAGGTAACAAGACTGTTCAAGTACCTTACAGCGGACCTTTATCAGGTAGCAGGGCTGCACGTAAACATCATAGGGACTTTCATTAGGCAATAGGGCGGTACACAGGCCTTATAGGGACTTTGATCAGGTGACAGGGCTGTACCTGTACCTCATTGTGGACCTTTTCCAGGTAACAGGGTTGTACTTAGACTTCATAGGGACCTTTGCTTGGAAACAGGGCTGTAAAGGTACCATGTAATAGGGCTGCATATAGGCCTCAGAGGGACTTTTATCAGGTAACAGTGCTTACAGCTTCCTCACAGTGGACTTTTATCAGGTAAGAGGCTGTAAATAAACCTCATAGGCCCTTGATCAGGTTACAGGGCTGTACCAGTCCTTCATAGTGGATCTTCCTTACGAAACAAACTGTAATAAATCTCCAGGACCTTTACCTTGGAACAGAAGTGTATGAAAACCTCACAGGACCTTTATCTGGTAACAGGGCTATATAAATACCTCATAGTAGATCTCTGTCAGGTAACAGGGATGTACAAGTACCTCACAACGGACCTTTATTAGGTGACAGGGCTGTACATAAACCTCATAGGGACCTTTATCAGGTCACAAGGCTATGTACAGTGACCTCATGGTGGAGCTTTCTTAGGGGCAGGGATGTCACATGATTCAGGTAACAGGGGTCTAGGTAACTCATAGCGTATCTTAATCAGGTGATAGGGCTGTAGATATGCCTAGTAGGGACATTTATCAGGTAATATCACTGTGCATAAACTAAATAGGGACATTCATCAGGTAACAGGGCTGAATGTACACCCCACCAGGACCTCTAACAGGTAACAGGGCTGTTTAAGCACCCCTTGTACATTTACAGGATGTGCATATACATCACAGGGATCTTCATCAGATAATAAAGCTGTGGAGGGACTATCAGGTAAGGGGTTGTACATAAGACTCATAATGATCTAGCAGGTTACAGGGCTGAACAAATACCACACAGGGACCTTTATCAGTAACAGGACTGTTCATAGACCTATAGGGACATTTATCAGCTGACAGGGGTGTGTGAGTTCCTCATAGTGGACATCTATAAGGTGACAGGTCTGGCACAAAGGCCATCGAGACTTTCCCCAGGTAATAGGGCTGTAGAGGTACCTCCTAGTCGGGGTTTATCAGGTGTCAGGGCTTACGTAAGCCTCGGAGGAGCGCTTTGTGAGGTCACAGGTCTGTACAAACCTCACCGAGAGCTTTAGTGGATAACAGGACTGTCCATGGCTCTCACAGAGAACTTTCCAGCTAATGGTCTGAGCATGAACCTCAGGTAACTGGTCTGTATATGTTGTCTCATATTTCTTGGAAGTTCTGTTCATGGTCTCTTAACATCTTTTCTCCATGGTCAACTTTATTTTTAAGATATACATTTTGTCTTCATTGCTTGAGACTCTGTCTTCCAAGTGGTGTAGTCTGATGGTGATACTTTGAATGACTGGTTTTAAAGTACATTTCTTTTTGTTCTCTTTAATTTTTTTTTTGTTTTTAGTTGTAAATGGACACAATACCTTCATTTATTTATTTTTATGTGGTGCTGAGGATCAAATCCAGCACCTCACTTGTTCTAGGCAGGTGCTCTACCACTGAGCTACACCCCAGCCCCTCCAGTGAATTTTTGATTTGGTTTATTGATTCCTTCTTTTGGAGCATTTCTGCTTATTTTCCCCTCCCCTAGAATCTCTGTCTCTTTATTGAAGTGAGCCTTTGCTCTCTGTATTTTCTCCCTTACATCGTCCTCTACCTTGCAGATCAATCTAACTCTGGACATTCTAAACTCCTTCTCCTACTTTCTTCCACTGTGCTGTTGATGGAGTCTGTTTTCTGGGTTGTTTGAGGCAATTTGTTCTCTCGCGTTTTTATGTTCTTGACTATCTACTCATCTAACAGTTGGTTCTGAGGAGGCAGAGTTCCTACCTTGTGGACTGACAGTGTCCCCGAAGGATTCCGGGACCTCCTAGTTTAAGGAGAGACAAACAACAGCAACAACCGATGCAAACAATTCAGAGCGTGAAACCAAACAGTTCTTTCAATGAAATCTACAATGTGGATTGCCACAATAATCAGAAATGATACGATCATTTCCATCGACAGCACAGTGGAAGAAAGATGTTGGAACAAACAGACAGGCCAGAGGCAAGAACGGACCACACCTACAGGAATGGACCCACTTTCTGGGTGGAAAGTGAGCCACTGAACAGGAGGGGACTGGGCTTATGTAGGTTGTGGGTGATTTAGTGAGTGTCCGTCTGGGCACTCGGGAATCTGGGGTGTTGGGTCGGGGTCGGTGCAGCACCTGGAGAGGAGTCATCTTGAAAGAGGTGAGTGTCTCCTAGAGACTGTCACTTTAGGTTTGATGAGACACTTTCTCCCCGCCGTGGCCAGCATCTGGGAAGGATTGGTCTGGGGAGGGATGGAAGCTCTCAGCATATGGCTTTCTTTTTCATTCCCTTTCCCAGGCCACACTGCCTCGGGGTTTCTCATTTTCCATGTCCAGTACCCACTGTCTGGCAAACTCGCCTCCCCGTCTCGGAGGGATGCTGTGAGGAGCTGTGGGGGTGCTCCCAGCTCGACTTCCTGGGTTTTGGGGTCTGGGATGCTCTGTGACAAGTTGCTGCGCGTGAAGCTCCCGGGGGTGGGGACTTGTGGTGTTTTATTATGTGGGAGTTTTTGGGGGTTGATGAACTCGCACACTCCTAGGATGTACCCCATCCTCTCCCCAGCTCCAGCTGTAGGAAGGGGGAGTCCGTTCCTTGCCAGTGCTGCTGTTGTTTTGGCTTCTCAAGGACTGTTTCCAGCTCAGTGAGCTCAGACCCTGCCGTGGTGCCCACTGCTGCACTCAATGGAGTGGAAGGGGAGAAGGTTTCTCCAGCCTCTCTGATCAGTGGCACCCCGGGGCCATGTGGGTTTTATGCCAGAGATTCTCCTGCTTTGCCAGAGTCCGCTTAGATCTCTGGTTGGCATCTGCTGGATTCATGCACAGGTTCATCCCTGAACCCGTGGGTCTGGGCGCTCAGAGTCGGCCCTGAAGTCCCCTGGAGGGACCAACCAACGTGTTTCTAGCTGGGGCTCCCATACACAGCAGGTGACCTTGACTTTTGTGTACCCGCTGATTGGGCTGAATAGCTTTGGGCTGGCTCAAGGCAGGCTGTCCTTCCGATCCTGGCTTCCCCAAGCCAAGTTTTCCCAGTAGTTTTTTTTTTTTTTTTGTACCCGGGATTAAACTCAGGGAAACTCCATCACTGAACCACATCCCAGCCCTATTTTGTATTTTATTTAGAGATAGAGTCTCACTGAGTTGCTCAGCACCTTGCTGTTGCTGAAGCTGCCTTTGAACTTGCGATCCTCCTGTCTCAGTGTCCCGAGCCTCTGAAATTATAGGTGTGTGTCACCGCGCCCGGCTTCCCAGTGCTTTTTGATTTTTTTCAACCTTGTGTATTTTCCACCACTCCTAGGTGGAAACTCAGCTCTACATCTGTTCCTCACCCTTGTCTAATGTACCTCAAACTTCCCAGTCCTCAAGGCTCTCTGTCCAACATTGAGTCTCAGTGGAGGATTTTTCTCTTACACTCACCTCCCAGAGAAGATGCCCCAAATCAAGGAGCTTTGAGAAAAACCACTTGCCCTGAATCCACTCACTTGTCTGCCCAGCAGTCATCATTTGGTTCCTGGTACACAGCGTGCCTGGGTTCTCTCTCTGTTCTTTCACCACCTGGGCAGCACAGAAACCCAGAAATCCAGAACACAGGAAAAACGGATCTGAAGACACAGTGACTTTTATCAGGTAAAGATCTGTAAATGCATCTCATAGGGAACTACATCAATCAACAGGGCAGCACAAACACCACACAGTGCACCTTCATTAGGTAACAGGGTGAACAGGCACCTCATAGTGGGCTTTATCAGGTAACAGGCCTGTGCATAAACTTCACAGCACCCTGATCAAGTAATAGGGCTGTACAGGTACCTAAGAGTGGACTTTATCAGATAACAGGACTGTGCATAAACCATATATGGGACCTTTATCAATGACAGGGCTGAACATAAACCTCATGTGGACTTTTATCAGGTAGCAGGACGGTACACCAAACTCACAGGACCTTTATCACATGACAGGGCTGTATAAGTACCTAATAGTGGACGTTTATCAGGCAAGAGGGCTGCACAAAGACCTCACAGGGACCTTTATCAGGCATCAGGGCTGCACACAGACCTCACAGTGGACCTTTATCAGGCAACAGGACTGTAGGAGCACCTCACAGTGAACCTTTATCAGGTAACAGGACTGTAGGAGTATCACAGTGGACCTTTATCAGGTAACAGGACTGTAGGAGCACTCACAGTGGACATTTATCAGGTAACAGGACTGTAGGAGTATCACAGTGGACCTTTATCAGGCAACAGGACTGTAGATGTATCACAGTGGACCTTTATCAGGTAACAGGACTGTAGGAGTATCACAGTGGACCTTTATCAGGTAACAGGACTGTAGGAGTATCACAGTGGACCTTTATCAGGTAACAGGACTGTAGGAGTATCACAGTGGACCTTTATCAGGTAACAGGACTGTAGGAGTACTCACAGTGGACCTTTATCAGATAACAGGACTGTAGGAGCACTCACAGTGGACCTTTATCAGGTAACAGGTCTGTAGGAGCACGCACAGTGGACTTTTATCAGGTCAGAGGGCTGTGCCTACACCCTTTTTCAGGTAATGTGACTGGACATAACCCTCATTGACACCCGTATAAGGTAACAGGGCTGTAAAAGTACCTTACAATAGGTACTTTTACCTTACACCAGGTGACAGGGCTGTACAAGTACTCCCTAATGGACTTTTATCAATTAACGGGCCTAGGGATCTTTGTCAGGTAACAGGGTTCACATGTTCCTCATACTGGACCTTACCAGGAAATAGGGCTTCAGGAACTTCCTAGAGGCCTTTATCAGATATCTGGTCTGTACAGGAATCTCACTGTGGACTTTTATCAGGTAACAGGGGTGTACAAAACACTCACAGGGACCTTTATCAGGTAACAAGTTTGTATACGTACCTTGTGGTGGACCTTTATCAGCTCACAGTGCTGTACACAAACTTCATAAGTACCTTATTAGGTAACAGGCTGCACAAGTACTTCTTAGTAGAACTACATAATATGAGAAGTCTCTATATTAACCTCCTAGGGTCCTTTATCTGTTAATGGTGCTGTACATAAACTTCATAGGGATTTTATCAGATAATACGACTGTAACTCAGCCTCATAGGGACCTACAACTGTTAAGAGGGCTATGTATGTATCTTATAGTGGATAGTTACCAGGGGACACAGTTGTACAGGTACCCTATGTGGTCCTTTTTCAAGCAACAATACTGTTCATAAACTTCATAGTGGACCTTTATTATGGATGTTACAGGGCTATATATCTCCCTCACAGTGCACCTTATCAGGTATCAGGGTGGTCCTTAGACACCACAGGGACTTTGTTACGTAAGAGGGCTATACAAGTTCCTCATAGAGGACTTTTTTTAGGTGACATGGCTTTTCTTGGTTCTTTATCAGGTAATCAGACTGTACATAGGACCTCATAAGGACCTTTATCAGGTAACAGGGTTGTATATAAATCTCATAAGCACTTTTATCATTTAACCATGACATATTGAACCTTTATCAGGTAACAGGCTAAAGAGTCCTCACAGTGGAATCTTATCAGGTGGAGGATCTATGTAAGTACTTCATAGACCTTTTTCTGATGGCAGGGCTGAACACATACCTCATCAGGACCTTTATCAGGTGTGCTGTACAAGTACCCCACAGTGGGCCTTATCAAGTTCCAGGGCTGTACAGGTACCTCACGTGGCCTTTTAACAAGTAACAGGGATGTACCAGTGTTTCATGTTGGACCTTGGTCAGGGAAGAGGGAGGTAGAAGTATTCACAGGGGATCATCATACAGTAACCTCCCAGGGCCTTCATTAGGTAGCAGGGCTGTCCATGTAACTATACTGGATTTTTAACAGGTCAGGAGCCTGTACATAAACCTCACAGGGTCTTCGCCAGGTAACAGGTCTGCACATAAACCTCACAGGGCCCTTTATCCGGCTACAGGGCTGTACAGGTACATCCCTGAGGGTGGGACTGTCTTCCATGTTTGCATCCCATTTCTGTCGCAGTCTGGAGGTGGCAGGTCCTGAGTGGCTGTGTGGGGGCTAATGGAGAATAGCTGCCCAAGGCAGAGGAGCCGCTGGGCACTGCACGGCTCACTGCACGTCAGAGAGCTCTTCATGTGCTCCTTTCTCTCAGAGAGATTGGGGCCACACCCCCGAGACCCATGCTGCCTCTTTTCATGCTGGTCCTGGGGGTTACTCTGAGATTTTTTTTAATTAAAAAACTTGCCTTAGACACAGGTTCAAATTCCTGTTTGGGGGTGGAATATTGGCATTTGTATGTTGGCACTGCTTGTGACTTATACCTGGAGTGCCACCTGACCCCTGGACCCACGTCCTCGCAAGGCTGTGGACTCTAGAGGTGCACATAACGTGACACTTTCTATGAAGACATTATCTTTGTCAAAAATCTATTTAGGAAAGAGCAACGTGCTGTTGGTGGGCAAATGTGAACCAGCAATAACCTGAGGTTTCAAAGCTGTGGAGATGCACACCCCAAGACCGCGGCTGGAATCCCGGGGGGAACACCTGGGTCTGTGGAGACCAGGACAGTCCTGAGATGATGCCTGGCTGCACTGGACCTCCTGCTGTGGAGGGCGGTGCTGGTGGACTTCATGGTGTGGCAGATCCTGCATGACCCCCTCTCTCTAGATGTCAGTGACTTACATGTTCATCAGGACAGCCACCAAGCTCCCCAGGACCTATCCCTCTGGGGGCAGAGGTCAGCACGATCCTGGTGACCATCACTATCTGCACACACTCCTGGACACATTAGTAGGCCACACTGTGGCTCCACACAGAGTCCAGGGCTTTGCTCTCAGGCTTGTAGCTCTGAATGGACATTGTGCAGATGGATGGAGGTTTGACAGCTCCTGGTGTATGAAAAGAGGTAGGTCTATTGTTGAGCAACTCAATTATCTGCCCACTGAGTGCCGGGCCCAGGACCCGCAGGGCACAAAGCTCCCCCTGTGGTGTTAAGATCAGACATCTCAGAGTTGGATCCTGCACCCTGATGACTGTCGTTGCCATAGAGATTCCACTCCAGAGAGCGTGACAGAAAGCACTTGTGCAATCGTGGGATGAGTGCTCTGGCTGGTCACCCAGCGAAGACTGCTTCCCACCAGAGGAGATGGCTGCATGTGAATGTTCAGCCAGATGTTTAAGAAAGTGTTTAAGAAGAACCTGGTCAAGACAGGTCCCCCCATCCGAGCCGGTGGGTTCAATTCCAGAATCAACACATTCAGTTTCAGTGGTAAGTTCATCCTATGTAAAGTAGAATGGGGGCCCTTACCAGTGTTCAGCACCTAGGGCTGAGATGGAAATTTAGTGTGAGAATGCACACAGTAAGTTCTTCATATGTCCAACTTTATTACAAATGAGTTATAATAGTGTCAGAGAATAAGGAATACTACATTGTTCACAATAGTGGTAATAGTAATGCCATCCCCTCTGTAAATCAGGCACATAACATGTCTCTTTACAGACATACTGAGAAACTGAGGCTCAGAGTCCCATACTTTGCTCAGGTTCATCTGACTAGACGTAGTGTGAACTTGAATGTCTTGTGAGCCCAAGTTCAAGGCTCTCTGAGCACCATCCTGAACTTAAGCAATAAGGGAATATTTATATGTGCAAATCAGAAGAGTGTTCCCTGACCAAGTCCTGGAGATGCCTGTTAAAACCCGACACCTCTCAGCCGTCTCTCATGTTCACAGCTGGTGGGAGGCATGGGTCTGGGTTGTTCACCCTCTTCCTGTGACTTCTCTAGCCAGCTGGCCTGAGGCTGGCGTTTAGAAACTGGGTTCCCAGCAGCATCAGACGAGCTCAGCACGGGCACGGGTGCAGGCGATCTCTCCACTGCTTCTCAGTGGTTCTCTCTCAGTTACTGGCTTGGGAGTAGAGCTCTTAAACTACCCTGTGCTCCTCCCAAACCTCTGACCTCCAGCCGTTCAGTCTTTTCCATCAGACACAGTGTCTTCACAAGGACGCACCCAGCAGCCTTTGAGACTGCTGGCAGGGAGGTGGCAAGGCCATGCCTACAATGACCTTGCAGGACAGGCCTGGGGGAGGGGTGGACGTGGCCTCCTCCTTCAGACCCTATCCACAGCCAGCTCTCCTGCTGGGTGCAGCTGATCCACAAGCTTTTCCCATGAAAGGCCAGCAGGAAATGACTTCAGGCTTTGAGGACTGCCTGGCCTCTGTCAGGACTCACCTCTGCACTGTGGTGTGAGAGCTGCCAGAGAACATGAGCACCCAGTGGGTGTGGCCACACAACACTGAAGCTGTGCAGGAGCGTGGAATCTTGGGTGGTGTGTGCCACAAAATACCACTCTCTTTTGGATTTGTTTTCAATGTTGTTAGCTGGTGGGCGTACAACACCGACAGTGGGAGGCAGCAGGCCCGATGTGCTGTGGTGTGTCAGCCCCCATAAGGAACAGCCAGCATGTCTGTGGGGTGTGTGTGTGTGTGTGTGTGTGTGCACATGATTTGAATATGCACACAGCACTCCTGGTGCCCACTACACCAGCATCTTGATGGTGTTTTGGGGTGATCCTTGCATATCAGTGCAGTACTAGCTGTACTTACTAGAATGTCCGATAGCATTCCCTCCTGCGACTGTTGGCCCCAGTCTCCTACCCGGCCTCTGCTAGAGAAAAGAAAGCGAGTCTATTCCATTTATATCCCTCTGCACACGTGAGAGCATAAGGTTGACACAGATGGATGGAAAGGCTCATGTGCCTTTGTGTGTGTGTGGTGGGGCCTACTGGGGTTGAACCCAGGGCCCTTTATCCCTCAGCTGCATCCTCAGGCCTTTCTAAAACATTATTTTATTTTGAGGCAGGATCTGGCTAAATTGACCTCCAACTTGTGATCCTCCTTCCTCAGCCTCAAGAGTAGCTGGGATTCTACCACCACACCCAGCTATGTACATTTTTAATGGTAGCGGCTACTGGGGATTTTGCTACCTTACAGTCAGCTTTAATTTACATTGACACCAATAATACATGATAGTGCCTATCTCCCTTCTCAGTGTGGTGTTACATCAAACATTTTAATGTTTATAGATTTTATGAGAAATTGCATATTATTTAACTTTTCAGAGTGACTTTGAATATTTTCCATGTTTAAGAGCTGTTTGTATTTCAATTTTTGTGAATTCTTAATAACTTTAGTCCACTTAAAAATTGCCTCGTTGCTCTTCCTATTGGTTTGTTAGAAGATTTTTACATATTCATATGCTATTTGTACAAAACAGAAGGCAGC
This sequence comes from Urocitellus parryii, assembly GCF_045843805.1. Taxonomy (NCBI): domain Eukaryota; kingdom Metazoa; phylum Chordata; class Mammalia; order Rodentia; family Sciuridae; genus Urocitellus; species Urocitellus parryii. The sequence goes on along the minus strand of NC_135543.1, from coordinate 2,096,746 downwards.
TGCAGTCTCACATCGGCTCTGCCTTTTATCTATTAAGCTACTTTGGTTGAAACTTATAAAGAAAATTCAGCCTCACACAGATCAGTAGTTGAAAAGGGGCAGATCAATTGAATTGCTCTTTCAGATAGGTGGGTGTTTCCTTTGATCCTAAGGGAAACTTGGCAAGTCACAGTTGCTTAATGGTTAGCTGCAACATGAGATCTGAAACCATATTAATGAACATTTCATACTCTGTTAAAACCCATGTGTCCTTCTTGCCTTTGAATTCCTCTGTTCCCTGTTCACAATTTGTAACATCAAGAATTGCCACTTAGAAAACTCCTTGCACTGAGATGTGCAGCTCTTCCTAATATTGACATTTTGTTTCACAGTATAAATCCCACATTCCTGAGCATCTTCCGTGGTCTGACCAGAAAACAAGAAATGTTTGAAATCTGTCCAGCTCACAGACACAGATACAAGATTTCCCAAATCCAAATTTTCACTCTAGATCTCTAACGTGATTCTTCCAACAGACGTAGCATTGTCTCACTTGAAGCCTCCTGTCCTCCACTCTCTCTGGCAGGAATACTGGCCCTTTGTGGGCTGGAACATACCATCCACCCCCTGCTTCTTCCAGCAGAAATGTGCCCACCACGAAGCCCTTCCTTGAGCGGCCACCCAGCTTCTGCCTCAGCAGAATGCTTCTTGGGCACTTCCCATTTGGTGATGCAGAGCATGGACAAGGTGCACGGAGGAGGTAAGCTTAGTTAAGCCAACTCTCTCTGCCATGAAGCTGCTGCCTGCAGCCCTCTCCTGCTGCCCGTGTGCCCCGGGTACAGCCAGCCCGAGTGCAGATGCAGGTGGTGCCTCCTCGTGGCATGCTGAGGCATGGGCAGTTCTACCCATGGTTTCTTTGGCACTATTAGGACAAATGTCAGCCCAGAGCAAAAGGCAGAGGACTTTGGGGGTCCCGATGAAACTAGTTTTGAACTGGAGAACCCCCTGGGAGGGTCTTGGGTGCTGGTGGGTGAGGGTGCTCCTGCCGGAGACAAGGAAGTGGTTCTGGGTAGGTTTGGGAATTGCTAGGTTTTGGATAAGGAAATGCAGGTGTTTTTGATCATGTCTCACCTACATGGGAAATCGTGCTACTCAGGTTCTCTCTGAGGCCTGTGTATCTTCCTAGGAGACTTTCATGGTGTGTGCTGTCTGCGGAGACCTGCACCGTCAGGCATGTGGATGCTCACGGTAAGCCTGCTTTGAAGGGCCTGTTAGGGATGTTAGGAGAAATCTTCTCATCATCCTTCATTGGAGCTGGCTTTGATAGGCCATTTTCTCTAGGACCATATTGAATTCTTTAGCAGCACCTCTTCCAGTGACAGCAGCTTTCATGCAACCATGACAACAGGTTCGGTCCTGGGTACTTTGTACATGGGCCATGGCTAAGTGATCGTCCTCTGCAGGTTGCATTCACAGTGGAGACCAGCAAGGGGGCTTAATTGCACCACATCTATGTGGCCTGTCATTTATTAATCTCTTTATTTTAATTAAAGCATTTCATTTTTTAAAACCCTTATTTTCAGCTTGAAAGGTGTGGACCAGGCATGAAACAACAAGCCCTTGAGCCTCCAGCACAGCCCAGCTCCTGCAGCCTCAGGCTGCAGTCCTATGAGTCCTATGAGTTTGTGGCCTGTCCCAGCCCAGCGCAGGGCTCTGAAGGAGGGCTTTGCCAAAGAACACGAGATCCTATGACATTCCTGAGTCATGCCCAGAGAAGAGTGGAAACGTGGAGCCATTAGAAGTTACTATGATAAACCAGACCAGTCACGGGTGGCCTGGCCCAGGGAGGGGCACCATGATGTCTGGTCCATGAGGACCTGGAGGCATTCAGGTCACCAGGGGGAATCACCAGGACTAGCAGCCAAGCTCATCACATCTGAAGTCAAAAGTAAAATTATCCCACGTCCTCTGAGTCGTCTCACCTAAAATGGACTCTTGGACAAAAGGCCACGATTGCTAAGGTGCTTCAGCTTTTGGAGGGAGTTCACCAAATAAACGATGCTTCACAGAGGAGCGTGGAGAGATTCCCGGTGCGGGAAGATGTACACATGTATCAGGACTGAATAAATGACGTTTCTGAGCTTAGCACATTGGGAAATGCCAGGTGACACTTGGGGTAGTGATGACTAGGAACAATGTCACCTGTAGAACAAAGAGAGTCTCTTCAGAGTCCCCGGGACTCTGGATACTCCTTACACGGCTGCGCTGTGTGGGAAACTGAACGCCCCCTAATGCAGCCACTCTGCCCGTGTTAGTCTCCTCAGCCTAGTGCTGGTGTCTTAAGGTCCACCAGCATGACGGGCGCTGTCCTGACACCAGGACCTGTCAGTGAACTTCTAGTTGGCCTGTCAGAGGGGCTTGGATAAAGGCAGTCAGTAGAAAAAGCAATGAGAGGAATCCAAGTCTTCATACAATTAACCATCGTGATAACATGCATCCCTCAGAACAACAGCTGTGCACATATGTCTGAATGGGACAATCAATATGTCCTGCCCAGCTCAGAGCACGCCTGGGAACCTTTACCTGCAAAGATCAGCTGGTGACAGACCATCTCCACAGTGTGGGACCCTTTGCACAGAGGGTCTTAGGTGTTAAGCTGCTGAGTCTCCCACTCAGTGCCTCCTCCTCGTGGGGAGGGTCAGTGGTCCACCTCGGCTCCTAGAGCATTCTTGCTCATTAACTCCATTGCAATTCTATCCATCACAGGTTCTCCTTCAGTTACCCACACTGTACCAGTCCTTGTGTCGCACTGTGTCTGCCATGGAATTAAGTCATTTTCAGTTGAATGTGAAGAACTTTTAAGCAAAACTGTCACACAATCATGATCCAGCCTCTTCAACCACAAATGTCAAACCAAATGAAGACCTGAGGATGGTCAGGGTGACCTGGAATAGCTGGCTCTAGAAAGCATACTAATAACATAACAACAATTAAACAACAACCATGGGTATTGCCATAAACACCACTAACAGGTTCTCCGTGCTCAACACCAAATCACAGTTCTGTTGGTCTGTCAGTGGTAACATCCCATCCACGGGCTAGCATGTCCTGCCCAGCGAGATCTCCAGATGAGGAGGCAGGCCCTGGTGGACTTCAGCTGTTTCTCTCCACATCACATCCTGCCTCTTCTTCATCATGGACACTCACTGTTATGAGAACCATGATGGCCTAGGAGCTTCACCCAAGGCTAACTCTCCTTCCGGGTTTACAGGCTGAGGAATGGAGACAGTGCATTCCTGTCGGGAGTCACCAGCTGGTCTCCAAGCTGCAAAATGAAAGAAACATTGTAACCCTGCAAACTAAGGAGGAGTCTTGTGCTGAGAGAGCCCAGAGAGGTTCTGCAGCTTGGCAGTAACCTTCTATCTATTATCTTGAGTATCTACAGGTGCTACCTGTGGACAAGTTCTGCTTTGAAACTTCAGGACAGTAATTTCTCACTGACAGAAGATTGTCTTATGAAGACAACCTTCTTAAAGTTGCTACATGTTATATGACAGTGTTTCTTTTTGACTCCTGCATGAATCCAGTATGTATAATTGCACCACAGTGTTATTGTATCTTTATTGCTCAGAAGAATTATGATCTCAGGCAAATGATGTTGTTCCTCAGACTCAGTTTCCTCATCTGAAGGAGGAAGAGGCCATGTCAGGTGCTCACTGAGGTCCTACAGCCCCAAAGCTGGGAGAGGGTGGGCCTCTGCTGCCCACCTGCTGGTAGTTTCTCTAACTGATCAGGTGCCAGGAACCACTTCATGGTCACACTCCACCACCAGCGGTGTCAGTACTGCTGTTATGGAATCCCTGATTCAAGTCATTGTCTTAATTCTTCTGAGTCCTCAACCATTTTTCTTTGTAACAAAATATGTGACTCTTTCGTTAAAATTATAATTCTCTGACTGCCTTCTATGCATAAAAATTTCTTGAAAGTAATCTTAAAAACCACACTATCTTTCCAATACTCCTGAAAAAGTCTAAGTTCTCCATAGCTACCTGCCATTTAACCCAGTTATAATCCAGTGTACTGTAGTTGTGTCTCCACTGGCTGATTTTGCCCTGTGATGCTGCTCTGGGCTCCCCTCCATCAGCCCAGTTTTATTATGGACTTGCCCCTGCCAAGCCATGATACACACACTCAGTATAATCAACACTTATCGGATTGCAAAATAGTATGCAATAACTTATACACAGTATTCAATGTATTCAAGGTTAAATAATATGCAATAGTATGTACATGACAAAGTAGTGTGTATGATAATGTAGTGTGCACAACCGTGTAGTGTGTTCAATGATGTGGTGCATGCAGACATGCGATGTACTCTGAATTGTCTCAGATGCTAAGGTTAAACAGGGCTCAGGCATGTTAAAAATCTGGTAGCCTGAACACCATGTGACAGGAGGCGACCTGAATGTGTGGGGTTGGGGAGGGTCACGACTCCTGCATGAATGTAGACGCCTCCTTCTTCATACTTTCAGCAGAAAGACGATGGAGCATGGGGGACTGTGAGTAGATGGCAGAGGAACTCCTCGTGCCCGGTGCCCCTCTCTGTGGGCACAGTGGCATCCACAATGGTTGTTCTGTTCTGCAGTGAGTCAGGAAGCTGTTGTGGTTTAGAAATGAGGCATCCCCCCTCCCACCCCCTTCTACCTTGATGTCTTGCCTCCCCTTGGGCCTAGAGCGCTGGAGCCAGCCCACCGTAAACTGAAGTTCTGAAATCATGATCTCCATAAACTTTTCCTCCTCTGCATTGTTCTTGTTAGATCTTTTGGTCTCAGCAGCAAAAAACAAAAAACAAACAAAAAACCAGAAAACTGACTAAAATGGATCCTGGGACCGAGAAGTGAGGCTGTTGCTGTGACTAACCTGATCATGTGCTTCGGAAGTTTCTGAAGCTGTTTGGAATTTGTGGGAGGGATTTTGGAAAGTTTAGAGATGCCAGCTGGAAAGACTTAGACTGTCGTTAGTGGGGCTTACTGGGCAATTCTGATGGGAGCTCAACAGTATGGAATGCCAATAGGATTTGGACAGTAAGCCCCGGCTCATGAGGCTCCGAGGAGGAGGACTGTATTGGAACCTGGACCCGTGGCCATTTGTGTTATACTTTGACTAAGAAGTTGTCTACATCTTGTCTGTGTCCTGAGACTCTGTGAAGCTGAATTTATAGGTGATGGACTGATTAATCTGGCAGAAGAAAATTTAAGGCCACACAGCCCTTGTGGGTAGCATGGGTATTGCTGACAGTTTTTAGGCAGGATCTTTTTGAGATACTGTTAACATTTAGAGATTCTTCATGTACTTGGGTTTTATCTATCTAACCACCCACCCATGCATCCTCCCAACCATCCACCCATCCACTCATTCATACATCTTCCCACCCACCCATCTCTCTAACTATCTTCCCACCCACCTGACCATCCACTCATCCATCCATCTGCCAATTCCTCCCACCCACCACACACTCAATGAGTACTTAGCAAGTGCCAGACATTGTGTTCAGCGGTGAGGACACAGTGGTAAGTAATTTTAAAGGTTATGCCTTTCAGTCTCGAGGGGCACACCAGCAAACAGGAAACAGTGATAGGCTCCTTGCTGGAGGAGCAGAGCTGGGGTAGGTGTACGTGATTTGGACATTTAGCACAGATCCAAGCTAGGAGGTTGCTTCCTGCAGTCACATTTCATACACTGAGGTCTGAAGGCCATTAGCAATGAGCAAGACAAGAGTCTATGCAAACCCCAGCAAGTTAGAAAACCTGTGATGAGCTGGAGGAGAGAGGGAAGAATCGATGGAGCAGTGTTGTGTGTGTCCGGGGGTCAGCTGGGAGATCAGCCTTGGAGAGAGGACAGGGAACATGCTGCCATGTTCATGCTTTTTAGGGACTTTAGTCTTCATCCTGAGGACAAAAGGGTTCCAGGAAAAGAATGTTTCTGCTTCAGGGCAATCACTCTTATCTCCGGAGGAGTCGGATTAGAGAGGGGTGAACCGGGACATAAGAAGCAGGTTTAGCTGGGTGCAGGGGTGCATACTTGTGATCCTAGCTACGCAGGAGGCTGAGGCAGGAGGATGGCAATTTTGAAGCTAGCATTAGCAACTTAGTGAGGCCCTGACTTAAAGAAATGAAAAGGCTGGGAATGTGGCTCAGTGGCAAAAAAAAAAAAAAAAAAAGTTTAGGGCATACTTGGAACAAATGAAACAAGGCCTTTAAAAATGGTTTTCATGTCATGTTTCCCTAATTCAAACTGTACTAATCTGTTGTGCAAATTTACCAGGGACTATCTGTTTCAGTGGCCTTGCAGGTCTCCCTAAGGGGTCTGTGCCATGCAGGGCTGCTGGGGTGGGGCACCCTGGTTTGCCTTGAGATTATTTATCGACAGGGCCAGTGCCACACTTACTAACTTTAGATCACTGGCAAAGGCTGAGGAAGCAGCTCTCAATTTGTCAGAGGTAGCTGCATCCTCAGATTGCTTGGCCACTCACCTACAAGGCACGGGCAGTCCCACTGGGGACTGTCACCAAGGTGCTTCCTGCTGTGATACAAGCTGGTATAAGCACAGCAGGTGGGTGGCCACGTCTGCCTTCAGGTCCTGGAGCAAACTGCTACCCGAGGAGCTTGCATGGAGTGAGGGGGCCAGGTGTGTTTGACATCACAGATGCAGACATTTAAAGGTGCTGGAAACATTTAAACATCATGCCTTCTGACTATCCTAGTGTCACAAAGGGAATTTTGTCTTAAACGCATTGCGGTTGGGGACATAGTAAAGCTCTACACCTACAACTTAGAAGGTGTTGGATATGTCCGATACCGTCTCACTTCAGACAGCGTTAGACCAACCTGATGCTCGTGAGTGTGTGCTCCATCCCAGGCTCGGCTTTGTGGTAGTCAGCTCTAACACACCAACCATGCAGTGCAGCCGGCAGAGTAGAAGGGAGGAAGGAACCAGCTCTCTTAAGGAAGGGAGGAGCTGCCCTCGATGCCGGGCCGGCAGTCCTACAGGGGAGCCCCCAGCCCAGTCCTACAGGTGAGCCCCCAGGCCGGCACATGGCTCGCCTGGAATCACAGTGGAGCGCAACTGAGGCTCTGCGGACTCAGCCCCAGCCGCTGGGTCAGACGTGGACCAGCACTGGAGCATGAAGAGCTGTCAGGAAGCTCGTGGGGACTCAGTGCTCAGGGCTGTCGTGTGGACACCCTCTGCTGGGCAGGTAGCCACAAGCGAGGGGCCACCGCAGGTCGTGTTGTCTGGGAAGTGAGTCCTGACAGAAGAGGGCCACGTGTCATGCCTCCTTTTCAGGCGCAAGGCCAATAGCTGTCTTGGTGAGGAGCAGAGGTGGAGCGTGACCTGCGGGCAGTGTGACAAGCCACCATTGCCCCTCCTGTGGCTCGTCACTGCTGAGGGCTCAGGGTGAGCTGCAGGTGGAGAACCGCGAGCTGGGAGCCTGCTGGCCACACGCTTGGTGGCTACGAGGACGTGGTTGTGCGGCTCGTGGAGGCTCCAGAGAGCACGGCGGGGGCGAGGCGCGAGACCTTTGGGAGCCTCAGAGCAGCTCTGACGGTGGCTTGGCCTCCTTGACTGCAGGTGCACGGATCCCCACTGCCCAGGTGCCTTCTGCTCAGGTGAGGACCTGGGGCGGGCAGTGGCCTCTGGTGAGGGAGCGGTGCCATGGGGCAGAGTCCAGGGAGTCTGAGGTGTTTGTCCCTCCCACCTGGGCTCCCTCAAGCTCTCCTGAACCCCACCTGAAGGCCCATACCTTCCTGAGTCGTCTCTTTCCAGTCACTGCACTTGGGGCAGCCACCCCCCGAGGACTCTGACCCCAGACTCCCCTCCCGAGGACCTTGGTTCCTCTGGACACACAGACATCGTTTAGGAGGTGAAGAGAAAGGCCAGATGGGGGCAGGGACCTCCACCACAGAAGTTCTGTTCTCGTCGGTCTTGAGAGGACCTTGACACCCGCCCAGAAGAGGACCGGTTCCAGGGGGACAGAGCAAAAATGAGAGAGTGACAAAATCTATGGCCTGAGTCACCGACAGGGGTTGAGATCTACAATGAGCCCCAGGGTGCTGCAACAGAGCTTTAGGTCCCAGAGTGGAAATGCTGGAGAGGGGGGCACCCAGGAAGCGCTGGTGGCACTGTGACAATGCCAGGTCCCAGGCAGACACCTCCCTGTGCTCCTTGTCCCTCCTTGACAGCTGGCAGGTGGCATCAGGAGATCACCCATCTTCAAAATGCCCGTGTCTTTTATAGGAGACAGTTTGATGAAGCGACAACTACGGTTCAGCCTACATTTATTCAGTATTTTCCCTCTTTCTTCAGGGTCCCAAAAGCAAAGAAATGATTTTTTTCAAATTAAAACCTAAGAATGATGTGAAAGAGTAAAGTAAAAATACTTTTGCTTTTATTTATTTGTCCTCATGGCTTTTCTCTCAGGAGGATGACAGTATTCCTCAGTCACTTTGGTCTCAGCCACCGTGGACCACAAGCTCACAGGCGACCTCTCTGTACCCACGCCAGTTCTAACCCAGCTCTGGGTGGTGACCAGCTGCTTGTGGTTTGGTTGCGCTGAGTTTGTAAACATGTCAAGTGAATACACCGTGTCACCAGGTAAACTTCTCAGTTCAGTCATTTTAACATCACACACTCGACCTTTCCTGATTTTCCAGCTAAATGTTTTTGACAGATAAGGCTCTGTCACTTCTTGGAGTGGCTTTAGGTTTTTAGAAACAACCACATGATTATCAGAAACTGGGTTGTTTCAGTATTTTGTTTTTAAGAGAGAGAGAGAGAGAGAGAGAGAGAGAGATTTTAATATTTATTTATTTACTTTTTTTAGTTTTTGGCGGACACAACATCTTTGTTTGTATGTGGTGGTGAGGATCGAACCTGGGCCTCATGCATGCCAGGCGTGCGCGCTACCACTTGAGCCACATCCCCAGCTCCAATATTTTTTTTCTTTTTATCTCTAGATATTTCTTCAGAAAGAACTCAAGGGGGCGTTGTAAAACCGTGATGTGAAAAGGAAGCCTGTGTGTGTGTGTGTGTGTGTGTGTGTGTGTAGAGGTTCCATGGGAAGATCCAACTCCTTCCTGTCTGTGCTGGGCTGCAGGTGGAGGGAGTATATTTGTGCAGGGTGCAGAGGTCCTGGTTAGCTGGCGAAGGCTCTGGGCTGCAGAGACCCGGCTGGCAGCAAGGGATGTTACTGCACGTGGTTTATGTCATTTAGTAATTTACTTTCCTTTTTTAAAATTAAAAATCACAAAATATCTGCTCAATAATCAAATAATGCTTAATGTGTGTAGTAAAAGGTGAAAGACCCTCCTCCTTTCTTCCCTGTGGGAGTGTGCTCTGAGTCTGCCTACATTTTGCCCTTCCCAGACAAACATAACCACATACATGTGCAAATCTACATGTTCACACGCAGAACATGCACAGGCTGTTTGTGGTGTTTCGCAGCCTGGTTTTCACTCCTAACGCACTCCTGCTGTTCCTCCTTGTCAGCACAGGTGAGCGATGGCCAGGATTCCTCGCTGCCCCTCACCTGGGCACTGTTTTCTTTCCACGGGATCGACAAAGTCCCTGGGACAGACCTGTCATGTTGAGTCACCCAGGTGAAGACAGGTGTGTAGCTAGTGTTCAGTTCTCTTGATGTTACGAGGGCAGCACCAGCAAGATTCTTTCACACGGAGCCACTGAAGTGTGACACATTCCTAAAGGCCAGTCTGCTGCGGTCCCTTCCCTCGCTGGACTGCTCATGTGGTGGTTCTAGAAAACTTGGCCCTTTCTGCCAAGGACTCTTGCAGGGGATTGAGTCGTTCTGCGTGTGCCAGCTGCCGCGGTGCGGGGGGAAAGTGGGTCTTGCAGCTCTGTCTCCTTCCTCTCTGCTCTTGGGGGCCAGGGTGTCACCTGCTCGCGGAGACAAGGAAGTGTCTCCTCACATTTTGATTAACCTCAGGAGTGTTGAGCTCTTCAGTTTCCCCCGAGCTTCGCTGCCTCCTCTACGTGTCCAGACACCCCTCACAGGCAGGAAGGGGACAGCTCGCCTGTCCCGGGTTCCATCTTCTCCACCTCAGCACTCGGTGACGGGCCACCAGACGGAGTTCTGATCCCTTTCTTGGCCAGATGCTGTTTTTTTTTTTGCCAGCCCTTGTCTAGGAGAAGAATTTTAAAAAGCCTTCCTGCTTTTCTCTAAAAGGGTTTGCATGTGAAGTGGGAGGTGGGTCCCCAGTGCCGGAGGGAGCCCTCCCTGCTGGCCTGGCCTCTCCCCCGCTCCCTGTGTGGCCCCCTGTGTGGCCAGGGTCTGCGCCTGCAGAGGGCAGCAGGACGGTGGTGAGTGGCCTCTGCCCAGCATTTACAGGCTTCTCTGTAGGGTTGGTTTCCTCCTTGCTCTGTATTGTCACTTTTACTAGTCGTGTGCTTGGCACCTAGTTTCAGAAACGCAGTATTGAGAGCAGTCTTCAGATCCTAAGGTGATGACCACGTTCCGTCTTATTGGATGGCTAGTTAAAATGCCCCACAAAAAATGGTATCAGCTTTCAGTTTCACCTGAACACAGACCCTCCCTCCACATCCCCGCGCTGCGTACTTAGAGCACCGTTGACTGCCGCAGGGCTGACTGCGGCCGTGGGGATGGGCAAGGCAGGCCCACAGCTGTCCAGAGGGCGAGGTCTGCCTCCAGACGCTGCGCCCCACCCTCCCACAGCCCGTGGGCTTCTGTTCCCTACGCTCTCCACAGTCTGGTTCTCTTCTCGTGTGACCAACTAAGGGACTGAAATCGTGTGGTTATTTTCTGTGTGGAAGCAGGAGAAGCAACGCTGGGCAAGGCGGTCACGAGGCAGATCCTTGCCTCATTTCTGATGCCAAGGGGGATGTCTCTGGGGTCTCTCTGGGCAGTACTGGGCGGACCCTGGCCTAGATACACTTTTTATCATGGAAGGAATAGAAGGGTTTTTAAGATCAGAAATGGGGATTTGTTTTTACATTTTTTTACCTCATTCATCCTATTATCTTTATTGCTGTAACAAATTGGATTAAACTATTTCTTATTCTTAAGCCATTATTGGATTATTGTAATAAGCCAACTTACTAATCAGTATTTCTTTGCCAGAATTGTTGAATGCATTCTGTCTGTCCGTAATGCTGGACTTCCTTTTACATTATTTAAGATCTATATCAACATTATGTAGAGATGCAAGTGCACTTTTGAACGCTGTCTGTCAGGCATTGATTGCAGAACAGGACTTTGATTGAGATGCTGCAAATGCTGCTTTGCTTTATTGGAAAGACCAAGATGAACCAACTTCCTCCATCCAGTCTCTCAGATGGTGAAGAGCCAGGCTGGACCGACCCAGATGCCCATCTGAGCCCCTGAGGTGGAGCGCCAAGGCGAGGTCACCAGGAGGACCCAGCTCACCTGTCACTACACGTGAAATCTTTCTCTGCAGCGTGTCTCCACCAATGGCTTGCCATTGTGCTGTGGCAGAAGTCTGCTTTCTGTGAGCTTCTGCTGGGCCTGGTCTTTCTGTTAAGAGAAGCAGGTGCCTACATCCTCAGGTGCAGCCTGCATCTTGGTTATTCTGCACGGCCATGGTGCCACTTTCAAGAACCCTAGCCCTTTAACATGCTCAGCAGGTCCCATAGCGTGAGGCCCAAGTCCTGCACCACTGTCTTTGGAGAGTCTTTGAGCAGCAACCTGGATGGGTGCACTGGCCAGTGGAGGAGGCCGGTCCTGCCTTGGTCACACGGTCTGCCTCTTTCTTGTCTCAGGATTCTCCAGTTCTCTTGGTGGGTCTTAAAGTGGGCCCCGAGTGGGTCCCTTCAACCTGCACCTGTGCTCTTCCCCAGCGCTGCTGGACGGCTCTCCTGTCACCTGCTTGGTGATTTTGTCACCACTGCTGTCCCTTTGGAGGACTGCTTTGAGTTACATGTGGAATGGCATCTTTGTTTTTTTGCTGTCTGTTTTGATTGCTTTTTCTGTTTCCTGTTACCCTTTTCTTTATTATTCTTGGGTATTTTATTTTTCTGGACTGTTTGATACTGAACAGGAGTGTCAGTTTCTTAAACTCATTACACAGTTTTTTCTCCTTTCTCAAGCTCAGGCAGAGACTTGTGTGGCCAGTGGAGTGCTCCTGGTGCCCCTTCCCCGTCCACGTGGGTGACCACATCTCCTTCCAAGCACATTCCCATGGCTCCATGTCGCTTCCACTCAAGCCCTGGGTTTCCTCAGGGTTTCCCCAGGTGATTGACTGAGAAGCACAGTTTTCTAAACCTGATTCTTGTGTCTTTGTTCTCTGAATCTATTAAGATTTTGGTGGTTAAGATCCCAGTTTGCTTCTCTACCAATTTATCTCAGAGCCCACCTGTCCAAAGCATCCGCCTCATTCTGATTTGTCTTTGCTTCCGTTTCTTCTCAGATTTGACGTTGGTTCTGCTGCACTTGGATGTATAAGGATGCTTAGCGGGTGGAAGCCTAGGTGGGGTGTCTTTTGTAGAGTCCCACTCAGCTCTTGGGCAGTGGGAATATCTATCCACATTTCTAGCAGTTCTGCCTGCTTCTTTACGTGAGGAGGCTGGGGTTTGAGGATGCTCCTCCAACACCACCTTCCTTTTTATAATGTGTCAATTTTTGAAGTGCTTCATGAAATGCTTAGGTTCTTCTTCATTTATTTCATTCCCTTCAAGTTTCTGACATCAATCCAACTCCAGTCTTCCTTCCTGAGGCTGTTGAAAGCTTTCGAGGCTGCAAGTGAAACGCACATTCCCCCATACTTTAGAATATTAGCTCTTTGCTAAAAGCACAGTCGTGAATGTCAAAATTCATCATATTACCTGTCAGTCTCCATTTTTATCCTGGAATTAGTTCTGAACTAAAGATGCTCTGATGGCTGCCATTATCTGTGACTTGCTAAGACCTTTGAAGGGGAGGCAAAGGAGGAGGATTCATAGAGCATGTGTAGACAAACCACGGCGAGAAACTAAGTCACACGGTGTAAACTTAGGGCTCAAAATCCCTTAGAGTTACTGAGATCTGACTTTGATGAAATAGTTGTTTTGGATTATCAATGAGTCATTTCTGTTTAACCTGAAAAAATCACCCCAAATTTGAATATTGAACTATAATGGTAAACTTTTTCAGAAATGGTAAGAGAAGAAGTGATTTATTGGCATATATTAATATGTTTTGAAAATTTGTTTGAGTTTCTAAAGCAAAAACAACTTTCTCCCTTCCTGTTTTTAGTTTTACTAAGTACAAGTTTGCACACATTGAATGTGTCCATCTCAGAGAGCGTGGACTTGTGCATACTCCTCTGACCCACCACCACCACTGCGGCCCTGGACATGACCTCTTCTCCTCAGAGTTATTGGTGTTCTTCTGGGTCATGTTGTGGGTGTGTTTGTCAAGAGCACTCACCAGGCACTCCACTCCCTTTACATCTTTGCGCTACACAGTACCACATCGTCAGCTCTGGGGCATGATTCACTGGTCTGTGTATCAGAAGCGTTTCACCCACCAAGGGAGAGTCCTGCTGCCTGGCCCGGCCCCTGGCGGTGCTATTCTGCTCTCTATCACTATTATTGGCACTTGCAATCACACAGTGACTGGCTTATTTCATTTAGCATCATGTGCTCTTCGATTCTTGCATGTTGTCACACATGGGGTTCCCTTATTTTTTAAGGCTGAGTACTATTCCCTCTTGTGCACATTTCTTGTCCATTCATAGATTTAAATTACGCATAGTGAAATAGCTTCTATTAAGTAGACTTGTTGGAATCACAGTATTACTTATGTTAATCGATGCACACTATGAGAGGTGTGAGCCAAGCTGGTGCCTGGCCAGTGGCAGCACAGACCAGAGCCCCAGTCTCCTGCACCGCCAGGTGCAGAGCAGAGCAGAGCTGGAGCTGCTGTCTAACATGGCATCCTGGCGCCTGTTGATCTCGGGGAGTGATGGTGGCTAGCCGTGGGGTTTGGGATATAGGTACAGAAATCGAGGGAAGGGACGGTGGTCCAGGCAGTGGCTTTGGGTTCTGAGGCCAACTCACCTCAGCATTCACCTTGATCTTCCCATATTCTCTCAGGGAAGTTTCTGGCCAACGGTTATTGAACAGGTCCACTTCAACAGGCAGCAGTGCAGCATGACCAGCCCATGGTAGGTCTCCCATTCCTGCGCTTGCAGCCCGCACGGGGCCATCTGTGTGTAGTCTCTTCCACAGGGGAGTAACGTGTGCACACCCAGCAAAACCAAGGCTGGCTGCAGAGTGGATGCTGTGCACAGTCTTGTACCCTGGACCACCTGGGCTGTGCACCAATTTCATCGTCTAAACGGGGCTGACCTGCCTGCCTTCTCCTTTGGCCTCTTGCAATCCCTGGCTCTTTCTTCTGATAAGATGGTGCCTGTCTAGGGAATAGAAATCCACTTTAATATAAATTTAGGTAAATAAATTTGGGCTGATGGTAAGTTGAAACTTAATGAGAGGTAAAACTCAGAATCTTGAGTTTGACTTAGTTATAGCAATTTGATGGTGTTTGTACTAATGGTGTTAGATCCACAGCGTTGATTGTGTCGTAATGTGGAGAGGTGGGACTTGATGAAGGCAGGTATCTTAGAATAATAGAATCTAGGACGTTGTGAACACAGCAAAGACTGGCATGCTGGGCGACACAGCCATTCACAAACAGAACTGGTGCAGAACTTAGAAACGGCCGTGTCTTAGTCATCTCTCTTTGCTGTGACCAAAAGCCCTGACAGAACAACACAGAGGAGGGAAGGTTTATTTGGCTCACAGGTTCAGAGACCTCAGTCCACCAACGGCGGACTCCATTGCTCAGGCAGAACATCATGGCAGAAGGGAATGGAGGAGGAAACCAGCTCAAATCAACCAGGGAGCAGAGAGAGCTCCGTTCCCTCGACAAAATGGCAGCCCCAGAGCAGCCCCTGGACTGCCCTCCTCCAGGCCCACGCTCCCTCCTACGCTCACTCCAGTTGACCCCGCGTCTGTCTGTTAATCCCGTGGTTAGGTCACCCCTCTCTGCTCTCACCGTTAGCCTCTGAGGCTCGGCACAGTCTCACAGGTGAACCTCGGCCACCCCTCAGGTCAGCATCTGTGCCAGGCATTTCTTTACTGTCTGAAACGACTCTGCACGGGGTCTTCTTTCTATTTCTGATTTGCCAGAGGCGCACCTGATGTGCAAGGGAGGAGGCTGAGGTACAAGACCGAGCTGTGAGCAGCTGCCTGGAGCCACCCAGCCTCGGAGAACAGCTTCCCTCGGCCCTGGCACCTCCAGGGCACCGCTGTCGGCAGAGGACCTCGGGGGCGAGCACTGGGCGCAGTGGGTCCGCGCAGGAGCCCCGTCCTTGGGGACGTAGGGACCTTGTGGGTCCAGCCTGGCCACGCCCCTGAGGCCAGCACCTCCTTGGCTCCTGGGCAGCCTGAGAGCTGGCCGGCAGGATGACCTGCACGAGGTGTGGGACGCGTACCTGAAGACTGCACCTTTCTGTGGGGAGCCCTGGGGTCTAAGACCTGGAGCCTGTCTGTGGGGAGCCCTGGGGTCTGAGACCTGGAGCCTTCTTCTGTGGGGAGCCCTGGGGTCTGAGACCTGGAGCCTGTCTGTGGGGAGCCCTGGGGGTCTGAGACCTGGAGCCTTTCTGTGGGGAGCCCTGGGGTCTGAGACCTGGAGCCTTCTTCTGTGGGGAGCCCTGGGGTCTGAGACCTGGAGCCTTCTTCTGTGGGGAGCCCTGGGGTCTGAGACCTGGAGCCTGTCTGTGGGGAGCCCTGGGGTCTGAGACCTGGAGCCTTCTTCTGTGGGGAGCCCTGGGGGTCTGAGACCTGGAGCCTTTCTGTGGGGAGCCCTGGGGTCTGAGAACTGGAGCCTGTCTGTGGGAAGCCCTGGGGTCTGAGACCTGGAGCCTTCTTCTGTGGGGAGCCCTGGGGGTCTGAGACCTGGAGCCTGTCTGTGGGGAGCCCTGGGGTCTGAGACCTGGAGCCTTTCTGTGGGGAGCCCTGGGGTCTGAGACCTGGAGCCTTCTTCTGTGGGGAGCCCTGGGGTCTGAGACCTGGAGCCTTCTTCTGTGGGGAGCCCTGGGGTCTGAGACCTGGAGCCTTTCTGTGGGGAGCCCTGGGGTCTGAGACCTGGAGCCTTTCTGTGGGGAGCCCTGGGGTCTGAGACCTGGAGCCTGTCTGTGGGGAGCCCTGGGGTCTGAGACCTGGAGCCTTCTTCTGTGGGGAGCCCTGGGGTCTGAGACCTGGAGCCTTCTTCTGTGGGGAGCCCTGGGGTCTGAGACCTGGAGCCTGTCTGTGGGGAGCCCTGGGATCTGAGACCTGGAGCCTGTCTGTGGGGAGCCCTTGGGGTCTGAGACCTGGAGCCTTCTTCTGTGGGGAGCCCTGGGGTCTGAGACCTGGAGCCTGTCTGTGGGGAGCCCTGGGGTCTGAGACCTGGAGCCTTCTTCTGTGGGGAGCCCTGGGGTCTGAGACCTGGAGCCTTCTTCTGTGGGGAGCCCTGGGGTCTGAGACCTGGAGCCTTCTTCTGTGGGGAGCCCTGGGGTCTGAGACCTGGAGCCTTCTTCTGTGGGGAGCCCTGGGGTCTGAGACCTGGAGCCTTCTTCTGTGGGGAGCCCTAGGGTCTGACACCTGGAGCCTTCTTCTGTGGGGAGCCCTGGGGTCTGACACCTGGAGCCTTCTTCTGTGGGGAGCCCTGGGGTCTGAGACCTGGAGCCTGTCTGTGGGGAGCCCTGGGGTCTGAGACCTGGAGCCTTTCTGTGGGGAGCCCTGGGGTCTGAGACCTGGAGCCTTCTTCTGTGGGGAGCCCTGGGGTCTGAGACCTGGAGCCTTCTTCTGTGGGGAGCCCTGGGGTCTGACACCTGGAGCCTGTCTGTGGGGAGCCCTGGGGTCTGAGACTTGGAGCCTTTCTGTGGGGAGCCCTGGGGTCTGCGACCTGGAGCCTTCTTCTGTGGGGAGCCCTGGGGTCTGAGACCTGGAGCCTTCTTCTGTGGGGAGCCCTGGGGTCTGACACCTGGAGCCTGTCTGTGGGGAGCCCTGGGGTCTGAGACCTGGAGCCTGTCTGTGGGGAGCTCTGGGGTCTGAGACCTGGAGCCTGTCTGTGGGGAGCCCCGGGGGTCTGAGACCTGGAGCCTGTCTGTGGGGAGCCCTGGGGTCTGAGACCTGGAGCCTGTCTGTGGGGAGCCCTGGGGTCTGAGACCTGGAGCCTGTCTGTGGGGAGCCCTGGGGTCTGAGACCTGGAGCCTTTCTGTGGGGAGCCCTGGGGTCTGAGACCTGGAGCCTGTCTGTGGGGAGCCCTGGGGTCTGAGACCTGGAGCCTGTCTGTGGGGAGCCCTGGGGTCTGAGACCTGGAGCCTTTCTGTGGGGAGCCCTGGGGTCTGAGACCTGGAGCCTTCTTCTGTGGGGAGCCCTGGGGTCTGAGACCTGGAGCCTGTCTGTGGGGAGCCCTGGGGGTCTGAGACCTGGAGCCTTCTTCTGTGGGGAGCCCTGGGGTCTGAGACCTGGAGCCTTTCTGTGGGGAGCCCTGGGGTCTGAGACCTGGAGCCTTCTTCTGTGGGGAGCCCTGGGGGTCTGAGACCTGGAGCCTTTCTGTGGGGAGCCCTGGGGTCTGAGACCTGGAGCCTTCTTCTGTGGGGAGCCCTGGGGTCTGAGACCTGGAGCCTTCTTCTGTGGGGAGCCCTGGGGTCTGAGACCTGGAGCCTTCTTCTGTGGGGAGCCCCGGGGGTCTGAGACCTGGAGCCTGTCTGTGGGGAGCCCTGGGGTCTGAGACCTGGAGCCTGTCTGTGGGGAGCCCTGGGGTCTGAGACCTGGAGCCTTCTTCTGTGGGGAGCCCTGGGGTCTGAGACCTGGAGCCTGTCTGTGGGGAGCCCTGGGGTCTGAGACCTGGAGCCTTCTTCTATGGGGAGCCCTGGGGTCTGAGACCTGGAGCCTTCTTCTGTGGGGAGCCCTGGGGTCTGAGACCTGGAGCCTGTCTGTGGGGAGCCCTGGGGTCTGAGACCTGGAGCCTGTCTGTGGGGAGCCCTGGGGTCTGAGACCTGGAGCCTGTCTGTGGGGAGCCCTGGGGTCTGAGACCTGGAGCCTGTCTGTGGGGAGCCCTGGGGTCTGAGACCTGGAGCCTTTCTGTGGGGAGCCCTGGGGTCTGAGACCTGGAGCCTGTCTGTGGGGAGCCCTGGGGTCTGAGACCTGGAGCCTGTCTGTGGGGAGCCCTGGGGTCTGAGACCTGGAGCCTGTCTGTGGGGAGCCCTGGGGTCTGAGACCTGGAGCCTGTCTGTGGGGAGCCCTGGGGTCTGAGACCTGGAGCCTTTCTGTGGGGAGCCCTGGGGTCTGAGACCTGGAGCCTGTCTGTGGGGAGCCCTGGGGTCTGAGACCTGGAGCCTTCTTCTGTGGGGAGCCCTGGGGTCTGAGACCTGGAGCCTGTCTGTGGGGAGCCCTGGGGTCTGAGACCTGGAGCCTTCTTCTATGGGGAGCCCTGGGGTCTGAGACCTGGAGCCTTCTTCTGTGGGGAGCCCTGGGGTCTGAGACCTGGAGCCTGTCTGTGGGGAGCCCTGGGGTCTGAGACCTGGAGCCTGTCTGTGGGGAGCCCTGGGGTCTGAGACCTGGAGCCTGTCTGTGGGGAGCCCTGGGGTCTGAGACCTGGAGCCTGTCTGTGGGGAGCCCTGGGGTCTGAGACCTGGAGCCCTCTTCTGTGGGGAGCCCTGGGGTCTGACACCTGGAGCCTGTCTGTGGGGAGCCCTGGGGTCTGAGACCTGGAGCCTGTCTGTGGGGAGCCCTGGGGTCTGAGACCTGGAGCCTTCTTCTGTGGGGAGCCCTGGGGGTCTGAGACCTGGAGCCTTTCTGTGGGGAGCCCTAGGGGTCTGAGACCTGGAGCCTGTCTGTGGGGAGCCCTGGGGTCTGAGACCTGGAGCCTTCTTCTGTGGGTAGCCCTGGGGTCTGAGACCTGGAGCCTTTCTGTGGGGAGCCCTGGGGTCTGAGACCTGGAGCCTTCTTCTGTGGGTAGCCCTGGGGTCTGAGACCTGGAGCATGTCTGTGGGGAGCCCTGGGGTCTGAGACCTGGAGCCTGTCTGTGGGGAGCCCTGGGGTCTGAGACCTGGAGCCCTCTTCTGTGGGGAGCCCTGGGGTCTGACACCTGGAGCCTGTCTGTGGGGAGCCCTGGGGTCTTAGACCTGGAGCCTGTCTGTGGGGAGCCCTGGGGTCTGAGACCTGGAGCCTTCTTCTGTGGGGAGCCCTAGGGGTCTGAGACCTAGAGCCCTCTTCTGTGGGGAGCCCTGGGGTCTGAGACCTGGAGCCTTCTTCTGTGGGGAGCCCTGGGGTCTGAGACCTGGAGCCTTCTTCTGTGGGGAGCCCTGGGGTCTGAGACCTGGAGCCTTCTTCTGTGGGGAGCCCTGGGGTCTGAGACCTGGAGCCTTTCTGTGGGGAGCCCTGGGGTCTGAGACCTGGAGCCTGTCTGTGGGGAGCCCTGGGGTCTGAGACCTGGAGCCTTCTTCTGTGGGGAGCCCTGGGGTCTGAGACCTGGAGCCTGTCTGTGGGGAGCCCTGGGGGTCTGAGACCTGGAGCCTTCTTCTGTGGGGAGCCCTGGGGTCTGAGACCTGGAGCCTGTCTGTGGGGAGCCCTGGGGTCTGAGACCTGGAGCCTTCTTCTGTGGGGAGCCCTGGGGTCTGAGACCTGGAGCCTGTCTGTGGGGAGCCCTGGGGTCTGAGACCTGGAGCCTTCTTCTGTGGGGAGCCCTGGGGTCTGAGACCTGGAGCCTTCTTCTGTGGGGAGCCCTGGGGTCTGAGACCTGGAGCCTTCTTCTGTGGGGAGCCCTGGGGTCTGAGACCTGGAGCCTTCTTCTGTGGGGAGCCCTGGGGTCTGAGACCTGGAGCCTTCTTCTGTGGGGAGCCCTGGGGTCTGAGACCTGGAGCCTTCTTCTGTAGGGAGCCCTGGGGTCTGAGACCTGGAGCCTTCTTCTGTGGGGAGCCCTGGGGTCTGAGACCTGGAGCCTTCTTCTGTGGGGAGCCCTGGGGTATGAGACCTGGAGCCTGTCTGTGGGGAGCCCTGGGGTCTGAGACCTGGAGCCTTCTTCTGTGGGGAGCCCTGGGGTCTGAGACCTGGAGCCTTTCTGTGGGGAGCCCTGGGGTCTGAGACCTGGAGCCCTCTTCTGTGGGGAGCCCTGGGGTCTGAGACCTGGAGCCTTCTTCTGTGGGGAGCCCTGGGGTCTGAGACCTGGAGCCTTCTTCTGTGGGTAGCCCTGGGGTCTGAGACCTGGAGCCTGTCTGTGGGGAGCCCTGGGGTCTGAGACCTGGAGCCTTTCTGTGGGGAGCCCTTGGGGTCTGAGACCTGGAGCCTGTCTGTGGGGAGCCCTGGGGTCTGAGACCTGGAGCCTTCTTCTGTGGGGAGCCCTGGGGTCTGAGACCTGGAGCCTGTCTGTGGGGAGCCCTGGGGTCTGAGACCTGGAGCCTGTCTGTGGGGAGCCCTGGGGTCTGAGACCTGGAGCCTTCTTCTGTGGGGAGCCCTGGGGTCTGAGACCTGGAGCCTTCTTCTGTGGGGAGCCCTGGGGTCTGAGACCTGGAGCCTGTCTGTGGGGAGCCCTGGGGTCTGAGACCTGGAGCCTGTCTGTGGGGAGCCCTTGGGGTCTGAGACCTGGAGCCTTCTTCTGTGGGGAGCCCTGGGGTCTGAGACCTGGAGCCTGTCTGTGGGGAGCCCTGGGGTCTGAGACCTGGAGCCTTCTTCTGTGGGTAGCCCTGGGGTCTGAGACCTGGAGCCTTCTTCTGTGGGGAGCCCTGGGGTCTGAGACCTGGAGCCTGTCTGTGGGGAGCCCTGGGGTCTGAGACCTGGAGCCTTCTTCTGTGGGGAGCCCTAGGGTCTGAGACCTGGAGCCTTCTTCTGTGGGGAGCCCTGGGGTCTGACACCTGGAGCCTTCTTCTGTGGGGAGCCCTGGGGTCTGAGACCTGGAGCCTGTCTGTGGGGAGCCCTGGGGTCTGAGACCTGGAGCCTTCTTCTGTGGGGAGCCCTGGGGTCTGACACCTGGAGCCTGTCTGTGGGGAGCCCTGGGGTCTGAGACTTGGAGCCTTTCTGTGGGGAGCCCTGGGGTCTGCGACCTGGAGCCTTCTTCTGTGGGGAGCCCTGGGGTCTGAGACCTGGAGCCTTCTTCTGTGGGGAGCCCTGGGGTCTGACACCTGGAGCCTGTCTGTGGGGAGCCCTGGGGTCTGAGACCTGGAGCCTGTCTGTGGGGAGCTCTGGGGTCTGAGACCTGGAGCCTGTCTGTGGGGAGCCCCGGGGGTCTGAGACCTGGAGCCTGTCTATGGGGAGCCCTGGGGTCTGAGACCTGGAGCCTGTCTGTGGGGAGCCCTGGGGTCTGAGACCTGGAGCCTGTCTGTGGGGAGCCCTGGGGTCTGAGACCTGGAGCCTTCTTCTGTGGGGAGCCCTGGGGTCTGAGACCTGGAGCCTGTCTGTGGGGAGCCCTGGGGTCTGAGACCTGGAGCCTGTCTGTGGGGAGCCCTGGGGTCTGAGACCTGGAGCCTTCTTCTGTGGGGAGCCCTGGGGTCTGAGACCTGGAGCCTGTCTGTGGGGAGCCCTGGGGTCTGAGACCTGGAGCCTGTCTGTGGGGAGCCCTGGGGTCTGAGACCTGGAGCCTTTCTGTGGGGAGCCCTGGGGTCTGAGACCTGGAGCCTTCTTCTGTGGGGAGCCCTGGGGTCTGAGACCTGGAGCCTGTCTGTGGGGAGCCCTGGGGGTCTGAGACCTGGAGCCTTCTTCTGTGGGGAGCCCTGGGGTCTGAGACCTGGAGCCTTTCTGTGGGGAGCCCTGGGGTCTGAGACCTGGAGCCTGTCTGTGGGGAGCCCTGGGGTCTGAGACCTGGAGCCTTCTTCTGTGGGGAGCCCTGGGGTCTGAGACCTGGAGCCTGTCTGTGGGGAGCCCTGGGGTCTGAGACCTGGAGCCTTCTTCTGTGGGGAGCCCTGGGGGTCTGAGACCTGGAGCCTTTCTGTGGGGAGCCCTGGGGTCTGAGACCTGGAGCCTGTCTGTGGGGAGCCCTGGGGTCTGAGACCTGGAGCCTTCTTCTGTGGGGAGCCCTGGGGTCTGAGACCTGGAGTCTTCTTCTGTGGGGAGCCCCGGGGGTCTGAGACCTGGAGCCTGTCTGTGGGGAGCCCTGGGGTCTGAGACCTGGAGCCTGTCTGTGGGGAGCCCTGTGGTCTGAGACCTGGAGCCTGTCTGTGGGGAGCCCTGGGGTCTGAGACCTGGAGCCTTCTTCTGTGGGGAGCCCTGGGGTCTGAGACCTGGAGCCTTCTTCTGTGGGGAGCCCTGGGGTCTGAGACCTGGAGCCTGTCTGTGGGGAGCCCTGGGGTCTGAGACCTGGAGCCTTCTTCTGTGGGGAGCCCTGGGGTCTGAGACCTGGAGCCTGTCTGTGGGGAGCCCTGGGGTCTGAGACCTGGAGCCTGTCTGTGGGGAGCCCTGGGGTCTGAGACCTGGAGCCTTTCTGTGGGGAGCCCTGGGGGTCTGAGACCTGGAGCCTTCTTCTGTGGGGAGCCCTGGGGTCTGAGACCTGGAGCCTTCTTCTGTGGGGAGCCCTGGGGTCTGAGACCTGGAGCCTTCTTCTGTGGGGAGCCCCGGGGGTCTGAGACCTGGAGCCTGTCTGTGGGGAGCCCTGGGGTCTGAGACCTGGAGCCTTTCTGTGGGGAGCCCTGGGGTCTGAGACCTGGAGCCTGTCTGTGGGGAGCCCTGGGGTCTGAGACCTGGAGCCTGTCTGTGGGGAGCCCTGGGGTCTGAGACCTGGAGCCTGTCTGTGGGGAGCCCTGGGGTCTGAGACCTGGAGCCTTCTTCTGTGGGGAGCCCTGGGGTCTGAGACCTGGAGCCTGTCTGTGGGGAGCCCTGGGGTCTGAGACCTGGAGCCTTCTTCTGTGGGGAGCCCTGGGGTCTGAGACCTGGAGCCTGTCTGTGGGGAGCCCTGGGGTCTGAGACCTGGAGCCTTCTTCTGTGGGGAGCCCTGGGGGTCTGAGACCTGGAGCCTTTCTGTGGGGAGCCCTAGGGGTCTGAGACCTGGAGCCTGTCTGTGGGGAGCCCTGGGGTCTGAGACCTGGAGCCTTCTTCTGTGGGGAGCCCTGGGGTCTGAGACCTGGAGCCTTCTTCTGTGGGGAGCCCTGGGGTCTGAGACCTGGAGCCTTCTTCTGTGGGGAGCCCTGGGGTCTGAGACCTGGAGCCTTCTTCTGTGGGGAGCCCTGGGGTCTGAGACCTGGAGCCTTCTTCTGTGGGGAGCCCTGGGGTCTGAGACCTGGAGCCTTCTTCTGTGGGGAGCCCTGGGGTCTGAGACCTGGAGCCTGTCTGTGGGGAGCCCTGGGGTCTGAGACTTGGAGCCTGTCTGTGGGGAGCACTGGGGTCTAAGACCTGGAGCCTTCTTCTGTGGGGAGCCCTGGGGTCTGAGACCTGGAGCCTGTCTGTGGGGAGCCCTGGGGTCTGAGACCTGGAGCCTGTCTGTGGGGAGCCCTGGGGTCTGAGACCTGGAGCCTGTCTGTGGGGAGCCCTGGGGTCTGAGACCTGGAGCCTGTCTGTGGGGAGCCCTTGGGGTCTGAGACCTGGAGCCTTCTTCTGTGGGGAGCCCTGGGGTCTGACACCTGGAGCCTGTCTGTGGGGAGCCCTGGGGTCTGAGACCTGGAGCCTGTCTGTGGGGAGCCCTGGGGTCTGAGACCTGGAGCCCTCTTCTGTGGGGAGCCCTGGGGTCTGAGACCTGGAGCCTGTCTGTGGGGAGCCCTGGGGTCTGAGACCTGGAGCCTTCTTCTGTGGGGAGCCCTGGGGTCTGAGACCTGGAGCCTTCTTCTGTGGGGAGCCCCGGGGGTCTGAGACCTGGAGCCTGTCTGTGGGGAGCCCTGGGGTCTGAGACCTGGAGCCTTTCTGTGGGGAGCCCTGGGGTCTGAGACCTGGAGCCTGTCTGTGGGGAGCCCTGGGGTCTGAGACATGGAGCCTTTCTGTGGGGAGCCCTGGGGTCTGAGACCTGGAGCCTTTCTGTGGGGAGCCCTGGGGTCTGAGACCTGGAGCCTGTCTGTGGGGAGCCCTGGGGTCTGAGACCTGGAGCCTGTCTGTGGGGAGCCCTGGGGTCTGAGACCTGGAGCCTTCTTCTGTGGGGAGCCCTGGGGTCTGAGACCTGGAGCCTGTCTGTGGGGAGCCCTGGGGTCTGAGACCTGGAGCCTTCTTCTGTGGGGAGCCCTGGGGTCTGAGACCTGGAGCCTTCTTCTGTGGGGAGCCCTGGGGTCTGAGACCTGGAGCCTGTCTGTGGGGAGCCCTGGGGTCTGAGACCTGGAGCCTGTCTGTGGGGAGCCCTGGGGTCTGAGACCTGGAGCCTTCTTCTGTGGGGAGCCCTGGGGTCTGAGACCTGGAGCCTGTCTGTGGGGAGCCCTGGGGTCTGAGACCTGGAGCCTTTCTGTGGGGAGCCCTGGGGTCTGAGACCTGGAGCCTGTCTGTGGGGAGCCCTGGGGTCTGAGACCTGGAGCCCTCTTCTGTGGGGAGCCCTGGGGTCTGACACCTGGAGCCTGTCTGTGGGGAGCCCTGGGGTCTGAGACCTGGAGCCTGTCTGTGGGGAGCCCTGGGGTCTGAGACCTGGAGCCTTCTTCTGTGGGGAGCCCTGGGGGTCTGAGACCTGGAGCCTTTCTGTGGGGAGCCCTGGGGTCTGAGACCTGGAGCCTGTCTGTGGGGAGCCCTGGGGTCTGAGACCTGGAGCCTTCTTCTGTGGGTAGCCCTGGGGTCTGAGACCTGGAGCCTTTCTGTGGGGAGCCCTGGGGTCTGAGACCTGGAGCCTTCTTCTGTGGGTAGCCCTGGGGTCTGAGACCTGGAGCCTGTCTGTGGGGAGCCCTGGGGTCTGAGACCTGGAGCCTGTCTGTGGGGAGCCCTGGGGTCTGAGACCTGGAGCCCTCTTCTGTGGGGAGCCCTGGGGTCTGACACCTGGAGCCTGTCTGTGGGGAGCCCTGGGGTCTGAGACCTGGAGCCTGTCTGTGGGGAGCCCTGGGGTCTGAGACCTGGAGCCTTCTTCTGTGGGGAGCCCTGGGGTCTGAGACCTGGAGCCTGTCTGTGGGGAGCCCTTGGGGTCTGAGACCTGGAGCCTTCTTCTGTGGGGAGCCCTGGGGTCTGGACCTGGAGCCTTCTTCTGTGGGTAGCCCTGGGGTCTGAGACCTGGAGCCTTCTTCTGTGGGGAGCCCTGGGGTCTGAGACCTGGAGCCTTCTTCTGTGGGGAGCCCTGGGGTCTGAGACCTGGAGCCTTCTTCTGTGGGGAGCCCTGGGGTCTGAGACCTGGAGCCTTCTTCTGTGGGGAGCCCTGGGGTCTGAGACCTGGAGCCTTCTTCTGTGGGGAGCCCTGGGGTCTGAGACCTGGAGCCTTCTTCTGTGGGTAGCCCTGGGGTCTGAGACCTGGAGCCTGTCTGTGGGGAGCCCTGGGGGTCTGAGACCTGGAGCCTGTCTGTGGGGAGCCCTGGGGTCTGAGACCTGGAGCCTGTCTGTGGGGAGCCCTGGGGTCTGAGACCTGGAGCCTTCTTCTGTGGGGAGCCCTGGGGTCTGAGACCTGGAGCCTTCTTCTGTGGGGAGCCCTGGGGTCTGAGACCTGGAGCCTTCTTCTGTGGGGAGCCCTGGGGTCTGAGACCTGGAGCCTTCTTCTGTGGGGAGCCCTGGGGTCTGAGACCTGGAGCCTTCTTCTGTGGGGAGCCCTGGGGTCTGAGACCTGGAGCCTGTCTGTGGGGAGCCCTGGGGTCTGAGACCTGGAGCCTTCTTCTGTGGGGAGCCCTGGGCTCTGAGACCTGGAGCCTTTCTGTGGGGAGCCCTGGGGTCTGAGACCTGGAGCCTGTCTGTGGGGAGCCCTGGGGTCTGAGACCTGGAGCCTTCTTCTGTGGGTAGCCCTGGGGTCTGAGACCTGGAGCCTGTCTGTGGGGAGCCCTGGGGTCTGAGACCTGGAGCCTTCTTCTGTGGGGAGCCCTGGGGTCTGAGACCTGGAGCCTTCTTCTGTGGGTAGCCCTGGGGTCTGAGACCTGGAGCCTGTCTGTGGGGAGCCCTGGGGTCTGAGACCTGGAGCCTTTCTGTGGGGAGCCCTTGGGGTCTGAGACCTGGAGCCTGTCTGTGGGGAGCCCTGGGGTCTGAGACCTGGAGCCTGTCTGTGGGGAGCCCTGGGGTCTGAGACCTGGAGCCTGTCTGTGGGGAGCCCTGGGGTCTGAGACCTGGAGCCTTTCTGTGGGGAGCCCTTGGGGTCTGAGACCTGGAGCCTTCTTCTGTGGGGAGCCCTGGGGTCTGAGACCTGGAGCCTTCTTCTGTGGGGAGCCCTGGGGTCTGACACCTGGACCCTTCTTCTGTGGGGAGCCCCGGGGGTCTGAGACCTGGAGCCTTTCTGTGGGGAGCCCTAGGGGTCTGAGACCTGGAGCCTGTCTGTGGGGAGCCCTGGGGTCTGAGACCTGGAGCCTTCTTCTGTGGGGAGCCCTGGGGTCTGAGACCTGGAGCCTTCTTCTGTGGGGAGCCCTAGGGTCTGAGACCTGGAGCCTGTCTGTGGGGAGCCCTGGGGTCTGAGACCTGGAGCCTTCTTCTGTGGGGAGCCCTAGGGTCTGAGACCTGGAGCCTGTCTGTGGGGAGCCCTGGGGTCTGAGACCTGGAGCCTTCTTCTGTGGGGAGCCCTGGGGTCTGAGACCTGGAGCCTGTCTGTGGGGAGCCCTGGGGTCTGAGACCTGGAGCCCTCTTCTGTGGGGAGCCCTGGGGTCTGACACCTGGAGCCTGTCTGTGGGGAGCCCTGGGGTCTGAGACCTGGAGCCTGTCTGTGGGGAGCCCTGGGGTCTGAGACCTGGAGCCTTCTTCTGTGGGGAGCCCTGGGGGTCTGAGACCTGGAGCCTTTCTGTGGGGAGCCCTAGGGGTCTGAGACCTGGAGCCTGTCTGTGGGGAGCCCTGGGGTCTGAGACCTGGAGCCTTCTTCTGTGGGTAGCCCTGGGGTCTGAGACCTGGAGCCTTTCTGTGGGGAGCCCTGGGGTCTGAGACCTGGAGCCTGTCTGTGGGGAGCCCTGGGGTCTGAGACCTGGAGCCTTTCTGTGGGGAGCCCTGGGGGTCTGAGACCTGGAGCCTTTCTGTGGGGAGCCCTGGGGTCTGAGACCTGGAGCCTGTCTGTGGGGAGCCCTGGGGTCTGAGACCTGGAGCCTGTCTGTGGGGAGCCCTGGGGTCTGAGACCTGGAGCCTTCTTCTGTGGGGAGCCCTGGGGTCTGAGACCTGGAGCCTGTCTGTGGGGAGCCCTGGGGGTCTGAGACCTGGAGCCTTCTTCTGTGGGGAGCCCTGGGGTCTGAGACCTGGAGCCTGTCTGTGGGGAGCCCTGGGGTCTGAGACCTGGAGCCTTCTTCTGTGGGGAGCCCTGGGGTCTGAGACCTGGAGCCTTCTTCTGTGGGGAGCCCTGGGGTCTGAGACCTGGAGCCTTCTTCTGTGGGGAGCCCTGGGGTCTGAGACCTGGAGCCTTCTTCTGTGGGGAGCCCTGGGGTCTGAGACCTGGAGCCTTCTTCTGTGGGGAGCCCTGGGGTCTGAGACCTGGAGCCTTCTTCTGTGGGGAGCCCTGGGGTCTGAGACCTGGAGCCTTCTTCTGTGGGGAGCCCTGGGGTCTGAGACCTGGAGCCTGTCTGTGGGGAGCCCTGGGGTCTGAGACCTGGAGCCTTCTTCTGTGGGGAGCCCTGGGCTCTGAGACCTGGAGCCTTTCTGTGGGGAGCCCTGGGGTCTGAGACCTGGAGCCTTCTTCTGTGGGTAGCCCTGGGGTCTGAGACCTGGAGCCTGTCTGTGGGGAGCCCTGGGGTCTGAGACCTGGAGCCTTCTTCTGTGGGGAGCCCTGGGGTCTGAGACCTGGAGCCTTCTTCTGTGGGGAGCCCTGGGGTCTGAGACCTGGAGCCTGTCTGTGGGTAGCCCTGGGGTCTGAGACCTGGAGCCTTCTTCTGTGGGGAGCCCTGGGGTCTGAGACCTGGAGCCTTCTTCTGTGGGGAGCCCTGGGGTCTGAGACCTGGAGCCTTCTTCTGTGGGGAGCCCTGGGGTCTGAGACCTGGAGCCTGTCTGTGGGGAGCCCTGGGGTCTGAGACCTGGAGCCTGTCTGTGGGGAGCCCTGGGGTCTGAGACCTGGAGCCTTCTTCTGTGGGGAGCCCTGGGGTCTGAGACCTGGAGCCTGTCTGTGGGGAGCCCTGGGGTCTGAGACCTGGAGCCTTCTTCTGTGGGGAGCCCTGGGGTCTGAGACCTGGAGCCTTCTTCTGTGGGTAGCCCTGGGGTCTGAGACCTGGAGCCTGTCTGTGGGGAGCCCTGGGGTCTGAGACCTGGAGCCTTTCTGTGGGGAGCCCTTGGGGTCTGAGACCTGGAGCCTTTCTGTGGGGAGCCCTGGGGTCTGAGACCTGGAGCCTTCTTCTGTGGGAAGCCCTGGGGTCTGAGACCTGGAGCCTGTCTGTGGGGAGCCCTGGGGTCTGAGACCTGGAGCCTGTCTGTGGGGAGCCCTGGGGTCTGAGACCTGGAGCCTTTCTGTGGGGAGCCCTTGGGGTCTGAGACCTGGAGCCTTCTTCTGTGGGGAGCCCTGGGGTCTGAGACCTGGAGCCTTCTTCTGTGGGGAGCCCTGGGGTCTGACACCTGGAGCCTTCTTCTGTGGGGAGCCCCGGGGGTCTGAGACCTGGAGCCTTTCTGTGGGGAGCCCTAGGGGTCTGAGACCTGGAGCCTGTCTGTGGGGAGCCCTGGGGTCTGAGACCTGGAGCCTTCTTCTGTGGGGAGCCCTGGGGTCTGAGACCTGGAGCCTTCTTCTGTGGGGAGCCCTAGGGTCTGAGACCTGGAGCCTGTCTGTGGGGAGCCCGGGGGTCTGAGACCTGGAGCCTGTCTGTGGGGAGCCCTGGGGTCTGAGACCTGGAGCCTGTCTGTGGGGAGCCCGGGGGTCTGAGACCTGGAGCCTGTCTGTGGGGAGCCCTGGGGTCTGAGACCTGGAGCCCTCTTCTGTGGGGAGCCCTGGGGTCTGAGACCTGGAGCCTTCTTCTGTGGGGAGCCCTGGGGTCTGAGACCTGGAGCCCTCTTCTGTGGGGAGCCCTGGGGTCTGAGACCTGGAGCCTTCTTCTGTGGGGAGCCCTGGGGTCTGAGACCTGGAGCCTTCTTCTGTGGGGAGCCCTGGGGTCTGAGACCTGGAGCCCTCTTCTGTGGGGAGCCCTGGGGTCTGAGACCTGGAGCCTTCTTCTGTGGGGAGCCCTGGGGTCTGAGACCTGGAGCCTGTCTGTGGGGAGCCCTGGGGTCTGAGACCTGGAGCCTTCTTCTGTGGGGAGCCCTGGGGTCTGAGACCTGGAGCCTGTCTGTGGGGAGCCCTGGGGTCTGAGACCTGGAGCCTTCTTCTGTGGGGAGCCCTGGGGTCTGAGACCTGGAGCCTTTCTGTGGGGAGCCCTGGGGTCTGAGACCTGGAGCCTGTCTGTGGGGAGCCCTGGGGTCTGAGACCTGGAGCCTGTCTGTGGGGAGCCCTGGGGTCTGAGACCTGGAGCCTGTCTGTGGGGAGCCCTGGGGTCTGAGACCTGGAGCCTTCTTCTGTGGGGAGCCCTGGGGTCTGAGACCTGGAGCCTGTCTGTGGGGAGCCCTGGGGTCTGAGACCTGGAGCCTGTCTGTGGGGAGCCCTGGGGTCTGAGACCTGGAGCCTGTCTGTGGGGAGACCTTGGGTCTGAGACCTGGAGCCTGTCTGTGGGGAGCCCTGGGGTCTGAGACCTGGAGCCTGTCTGTGGGGAGCCCTGGGGTCTGAGACCTGGAGCCTTCTTCTGTGGGGAGCCCTGGGGTCTGAGACCTGGAGCCCTCTTCTGTGGGGAGCCCTGGGGTCTGAGACCTGGAGCCTGTCTGTGGGGAGCCCTGGGGTCTGAGACCTGGAGCCTGTCTGTGGGGAGCCCTGGGGTCTGAGACCTGGAGCCTGTCTGTGGGGAGCCCTGGGGTCTGAGACCTGGAGCCTGTCTGTGGGGAGCCCTGGGGGTCTGAGACCTGGAGCCCTCTTCTGTGGTGCTGTCACTTATGTCACTGACCACCGCTACCCTGTCACATTTGGCAGAAGCACTGGAGGAGGTACCTCAGGACACAGAGCACCAGGGTCCATGGGAGGCAGTATCTGTCCCCTTGGAGCCATGTCCCTGGTGGGAGCAGCCCTGTCCCCTGTGGCTCCTTCCGCCCCATCTACCTGCTGGGACCCTTGGTGAAGTGGGTTCCGTTGTCCTGCATGGAGCAGGGGGTTTGCTCCAGGGCCAGCGCTCTCCTAGGAGCAGGCCTGAGTCTTCCTCTGGCAGCCTTCGGCCCAGCTGCCGAGGGGCAGGAAAACCCGCACTCTCCACGGCCCCCTTGGAAGCCAGGTCGGGCTGGACAGGTGCCCTCTGCCTAGGCACACAGAGACAAAGTGAGGCCTGCAGGAAATGGTGGGGCCTCTTCTCCACGTCGACACCGGACACTGCCTGCCACCTTCCCTGGGGCAGCTGGGCAGGAGGGGACGCGTGGGTCCTGGAGGACTGACTCGCTCTCCTGCAGGACTGACTCGCTCTCCTGCAGGGTGTGCAGTGTGAAGACCTGTTGGGGACAGAGAGAGAACAGGATGCAGTGGTTAAGCCCCCCCAGCTCCGTTGTCCAATAATGTTCTAAAAATTAAAATACAGTTATTGATTTTAATTCTTTATTTTGTACATTACTTTCTTTTTGTTTTTGAACTCAGGGGCACTTGGCCACGGAGCCACATCCCCAGCCCTATTTTGTATTTTATTTATAAATGTATTTGAAGAAGCAAGGCTCCCAGCACAGGAACTTGCTTTTGCTGAGGCTGGCTTTGAACTCACAGTCCTCCTGTCTCAGCCTCCAGAGCCACTGGGATTACAGGTGCACCCTCTGCGCTTGGCTGTATGACACATTACTTTCCGTAAGTAAACTATTTGCTTTCTCTAAATTGCCTATCAGCATCACAGAACCTGAGCACTGTATCGTTCATGTATTTCCAACATCTGTTGAATGTGATGAGAGACAGAGGACAAGTTCAAGGAGATTCACCTCCAGGATGGGCACTTTTGGTTTTCAGGTGAGGGGACCCAGACCCCATCCCCATCACTTCTCCTCTCAGCCAATAAGGAGATGCTAAGGGACAGAGCAGACTGGACACTCAAAGGGTGTGTCCCTTATCTCTGCCCCTTGTGACATGTCAGTTGTGATGACTACTTAGAGGTGGGACTGAGCCAGGAGGGACTGTCTGGCAGCCACGATTCCTGGGACAGGGTCATCGTGAGCTGTCAGGCTGAGAAGGGGGGAAAATGCAGGCCAGCGGAGGAAACTGTCCTTGTGCTCCCTAACAGGAAAGATGGTGGTCACAGGCCAGTTACTTCAGTGCAAAGCGTAGCAATGGAATAAAGGGGTTAGGGAGTAAATTTACAAAGATGATTGGAGAGATGAAGTCAATAACACCTTTTAAATACTGGAATTTAAAGTGGCATTAAATAAAAAAAATAAAGGAGTCAAACAAGTTCAGGAAGAATAAGTTCACATACTACAGATAAAAATCTCAATTATGTAAGTGGGAGATAGGCCATTTCTTCAGCTTAATTAGCCAGAAGACAGGTCTGCGCTGCAGGAGACGACTTGCTGCGTGGTGGGCGGGCGATGTGCTGGAGTGAGCTCTGCCCCTCACCACCCCTGTTTTTCTGCAGTTGAGATGAGGAAGTAATTCACTGTGGTGCTGACAACTGTTCGGGTCATCACCGGGACATTCTGCCTGACTTGATGATATTAATGAGGATCATGGCGAGAGGAGCCCACATTATTTAGGTATGTCATGCTTTCTGCCTCTCAGAGACTTCTGTTACAAGACACAACCTCCTTAAGAAGCAAGCTCCAGGCCCTCTCTTGCAGCTGGCTCCCAGCACAGCAACTTGCATGCTATAAGGGTGTGTAAATGCAGTTTTCAGCCACCACGGGGGGCCCTTGAAGATACACTGAGCCGTAGAGTTATGATGTATAAGCTTTTCTGTGTGCTTATCACACACACCAAGTAAGACATATTTGTTCAGAAAAAGCCACACAGAATAATCCTTTCTTATAAATTTCCCACATTTCATTCCTAAAAGAACCGACTGTGCAGTGACTTAAATGTAGCTGGATTCCTTCTGTGGACGGATGCATGGAGTGAAGTACCTGTCAGGGAACAGGATGGGGTGGCTGAGTCACCTGGAGCTGCAGGCTGGAGAGACGCTGTGGGATCCCATTGCTCTGGTAGGAGCACTGCTTGTCCCCGTAAGTCAGGGACTGCTTGTGCACAGAATAGAATTTCGGTTTGTTCCCGCAGCTTAACCTCACAAAAACTGCTGGTGCACTCAGGTGCTGGGTGTTTCAGAGCTTGCTCCTCCGCCCAAGGTGCAATCCTTCAAGGATCCAAGCTATCTTTCGGGGCCACGGTCCCATTCCTTGTCTTGGTTGAACCCCAAGCTTGTTCCTGCAATGGCAATGAGCTCAGTCAGTGCTCACGTGTGCAGCTCTGCTTTGCAGGCATTTCTCAGCCATGGCTGCAGGGTCCACCCAAATGCCAAAGGGAGAGATGTCATCACTTCTAGCTGCAGCAGGGGCAGTCCATAGGCAAGTGTCCACTTCCTCTGCTGCACCTGGGTCACCATGCAGGAGGCCTCCTGCTCTGTGTGCGGCCACGAATGGGAAGTAGGCCAGAGCCTGAGCTGC
Organism: Urocitellus parryii; assembly: GCF_045843805.1. NCBI lineage: Eukaryota > Metazoa > Chordata > Mammalia > Rodentia > Sciuridae > Urocitellus > Urocitellus parryii. The sequence continues at coordinate 2,064,079 of NC_135543.1, read as the reverse complement.
AGCACAAGGAGACCCCCAGCAGGACAAGGAGACCCCCAGCAGGACAAGGAGACCCCCAGCAGGACAAGGAGACCCCCAGCAGGACAAGGAGACCCCCAGCAGGACAAGGAGACCCCCAGCAGGACAAGGAGACCCCCAGCAGGACAAGGAGACCCCCAGCAGGACAAGGAGACCCCCAGCAGGACAAGGAGACCCCCAGCAGGACAAGGAGACCCCCAGCAGGACAAGGAGACCCCCAGCAGGACAAGGAGACCCCCAGCAGGACAAGGAGACCCCCAGCAGGACAAGGAGACCCCCAGCAGGACAAGGAGACCCCCAGCAGGACAAGGAGACCCCCAGCAGGACAAGGAGACCCCCAGCAGGACAAGGAGACCCCCAGCAGGACAAGGAGACCCCCAGCAGGGCAAGGAGAGACGGAACACCCCGGGGGACTGAAGAGCAAGCCCATCCTGTTCAGCCTGTAGGTTCTGGGATTGTTCTTCTGTTGCAGCAAAACCAGAAGGGAATGACTGTGGCCCATTCTGGCCCCCAGAGGACCATGGAGAGCCACGTGGTGAAGGCAGGTTGCATTAACTCCTACCAAGAGTGGAGAAGTACCTGGAGCAACCAAATGCCCTACCCAAGGACAACTTCAGAAAACTCGGTGGCCAGAAGGAACAGGCATCTCTGCAAATTGTGTCCCACTTCTTCTCTGTGTGGCTTCCAGAGTCTGAGTTTGCTTTTGTGTGTCCTGAGGCCTGTCACGTAGAGGCACTGACTTTCAAATGGCCTGAGCTGATGGTGCCAAGGGGAAATGTTCAAAGCAAATAAACATATTTTATAGGAATATATATTTTTTTTTAAAAAGCTTATTTATTATTTATTTGCTTTGTACTAGGCATTGAAACCATGGGTGCTTTACCACTGAGCTATGCCCCAAGTCCTTTTTAAAAAATTTTTTTTTAATTTTGAGACAGAGTCTTTCCAAATTGCTAAGTTGCCCAGACTGGCCTTGAACTTGCAATCGATCCTCTTGCCTCTTGATCCCAAGTTACTGGGACTATAGGTATGGCCACCACTCCTGACTGTAGACATGTTCTCTTAAGTCAGGGCTCAAAAAATCCTCACAGATACATTCTGGCTAAACAGAAATCTAAAGGGCAAAATTTAAAAGACAAAACCAAAAATTATAAATAAGACACAAGAACAGGATTGAGCACAGAAGAGAAAGCACAATTAGGCTCCAAGGAGTTGGGGCATGAGAATCTGAGGATATGAAGAGGCACATTCAAAGTATGTGAATAAGTGGGAGAGGTAACCGGAAAAGTTAGGTGAGAAGGAGGAACTTCAAATCGACCAGGCACAGTGGAAGAGAGGCCCCTGTTAGATTTCAAAAACAACAGCGAATTGGAGGGTGCACAGCTGGAGAAATACCAGTAAATTGGCACAGATAAAAACATGAACAGGGGGCTGGGGATGTGGCTCAAGCGGTAGCGCGCTCGCCTGGCATGCGTGCGGCCCAGGTTCGATCCTCAGCATCACATACAAACAAAGATGTTGTGTCCGCCAAAAACTAAAAATAAATATTAAAATTCTCTCTCTCTCTCTCTCAAAAAAAAAAAAAAAGAGAGAGATGAGCAGTGTAGCAAGGGATTAAGAGGCTCGGAGAAGAGAGTGACATGTCTGTCAGAGTCAGGAGAAGAGAGTATCGGAAAAGGGGAACTCAATATGCAGAGACAAGAACTGAAAAGTTTCCAGAATTGATGAAAAATATCCTCGCTTCAGAAGCTTAAAAAGGTGCAGGGGGGGATAGAAAGTGAAAATCATCATAAATTTTGAAGTGAAATTATAAAACACAAGTGAATAAAGAGAAGATATTAAAAACACAAAAGTCAAGGCTAGGGTTGTGGCTCAGCTGTAGAGCACTTGCTTAGCACATGTGAGGCCCTAGATTCGATCCTCAACACCACATAAAAATAAATAAAGTAAATAAATTTATGTGCTGTTTTGAAGAGTTTGTTGGATGTAGGAAGTATACAAAAGACATAAAGTGCAAATACAATGCAAGAAATAATGATGTGTCTAGGAAAAAACAGACAAATTACCTGTTGTAGGAAAAACCAGAACAAAACATTGATCATAATGTAACTACATGAAGTGAAACCTGAAAGCCCCAATCCACCCTCGCGCACCATTTAAGAGCATATGTGGGCCACAAATGTGGAAGACAGTGACTGGTGGACAGCACATCTGGTTATGTGGGATGGTGGTTGGGTGGAGACTGTGAGTGGGGAATATAAAAGTGATTTGCAAGGCTTTCCATAAGTTTCAAAGTTTTTAAGCTGGTCCGTGAGTTCATCATTCCATGAGTTGCTATCATTCCATCGTATGTGTTCCTTGTTGGAATAGTTCATAATAATAAAATGCTTTCCCTCAAGTCACATTACATGTAGCTTTTCATGCAGCATGGCATCCAACGCAGCAGGCAACATGAGAATCTTAGCGTGTACCTGAGAAAGGAAGGCAATGTTGGCGGGCAACACAACAGCCCAAGGAAGCACCCTCTTAGGTCAGCTGAGAGAGTCCTTGGGTTCAGTAGGACACTCACGGAAGCAAGTTTCCCATGCTCAATTTTGTCCTCTGAAAAAATGTGTGAATGGTATAATTTTCCTTGCAAAGGAATCCCTTGTTTGGGTGGAGAGAATATAGGTGGAGTACAGAATAGATGTTTAATGATCTGCACTAACATCTTTCTGAAATGAGGCAGAGGGCAGCCAGTGAGGCAGAAATGAGATGGCACTTACTTCCAAACACCTGCAGCCAAAGGCGTTCCTGCCTCATCTTTGTGTACACTTTTCTCACAGCACTTGTTGGTTCCGAACCCAAATCTCATGTCTCCAGGAATGCTGTGCCCTGCGAGTCTCTGTGGGACCCATTCTCTCCAGCCCTGTGTCAAGCACACAATGGATACTTGTTCTGTTTGGAGAACACTGGAAACACCCCCTTTTTGAAAGGAAACCTAGATAAATCATATAAACACTGTACCTAGTGAATCAATCTTAGCTTTCTCCTTGGGAGCTACCAAGAGTACAAAGAAGAATCATGCTAGCTACCCCTCCCGTCCTTAAACAGCTCAATTTCTCCTTGGTGTCGGCACATTTCACAGCAGTGGTTCCATACTAAACACCATAGGTCACTTCACAAACACTGCACCTGTCAATACTTCTATATATGTCACTCAAATGGGCACTGTAAAGTGTACACAGCACACCCTCTCCTTTTTAATTTTTTAAAATTTGTTCTAATTAGTTACACATGACAGTAGAATGCATTTTGACACACTATAAATAAATGGGGTATAACTTCTCCTTCTTCTGATTGTCCACGATGTGGAAACACGCCGGTGGTGGAGTCGAATATACACATAGACTCCGCTCTAATCTCATACTCGTTGATGAAGATCTCAGGCCATTCGTGTTTTACAAAATTTCACGTAGCGGTGGCAAATCTCGATTTTCTGGGGTGCATTCTCGGGGCGCAAGCGCTCTCCTCACAGAGAAAGGAGTGGTACTGACCCTCCGCCCGCGCAGCCCACGCCTCCTGTCTGCGCGCACACGAGCGCGCTCTGCTGCCCTCCCTGGCCGCGCAGCATCCCGAGCCGCCGCCTTCGCGTTCTCCAGGCGGGTCAGCCCCTTGCCGGACTGTGGAGGTGGGCGGTGATCCATCCCGTGAGGATCCTCCAGTTTCTGCCGAGCACCGTGACTTCTGGGGGGACGCGGGAGAGACACAGGGCACGCAGACTTCAACTGGGTTGACCTTCACTCCCTTTCAGGGCAGCAGAGCCCGGAGCACCCGACTCTGCCCACCACCGGGAGGAACCTAGAGAGCGCTCGCCCCGGTGGACAACTCGCCAGGCAGACACTGGGAGTGAGTCGGAAGAGCCAGCGCCTTGGAGAGGTGGCATGGAGCGCCTGGGTGCGCCAGGAGCCCTCACCCCTAACAGCTAAGTGCAGCGCGGCGGGAGGGAGAGGCTCAGAGCAACAGGTAGGGTCGGGAACCACTCCAGGGGCAAAGGAGCGCAGCCAGCAGGTACCCAGAGCCCTTAAGGCGCAGAGAGGGCTCTCTCCACTTGCAGACGGCAGCAGGCGCGTTCCCTCCTCTCCAGCTTGCGGTCGGTCGGTCGGAGGCACCCAGGAGTCTGGGGGACCTCTGGGATCTCAACCATCTCCGGTTGGGGTCCGCGCCTCCTGTCCGCAAGACCCGGCACAAAGGCACGCCACGCACTGCTAGCGATCCAAGCGTCCCGAGTCCTGTTCATCCAGGGAGGATCCCTAGGAAAGTCGAGCGAGCGCTCAGTGCTCTAGGCTGGAATCCCCGGCGACTCCCAGCGCCTGCTTTCCCAGGCAAGCACTCCTTTTTGTGCGCCCCGCCACCCTGCTCTCCAGCGGGTAATGGAGTTGGCGACTGCGAACTTCAGTGAGGGGAACGCGAGCTGGCCCGAACCTCCCACCGCGGAGGCACCGCCGCTCTTCGGCATCGGCGTGGAGAACTTCGTCACGCTGGTGGTGTTCAGCCTGATCTTCGCGCTGGGCGTGCTGGGCAACAGCCTGGTGATCACAGTGCTGGCGCGGAGCAAGCCCGGCAAGCCGCGCAGCACCACCAACCTGTTCATCCTCAACCTGAGCATCGCCGACCTGGCCTACCTGCTCTTCTGTATTCCTTTCCAGGCCACCGTGTACGTGCTGCCCACCTGGGTGCTGGGCGCCTTCATCTGCAAGTTCACCCACTACTTCTTCACGGTGTCCATGTTGGTCAGCATCTTCACTCTGGCCGCGATGTCGGTGGACCGCTACGTGGCCATTGTGCACTCTCGGCGCTCCTCCTCCCTGAGGGTGTCCCGCAATGCGCTGCTGGGCGTGGGCTTCATCTGGACACTGTCGATTGCCATGGCCTCACCTGTGGCCTACCACCAGGGCCTCTTCCGGGACGTCAGCAATCAGACCTTCTGCTGGGAAGAGTGGACCAACAAGAGCCACAAGAAGGCCTACGTGGTGTGCACCTTCGTCTTTGGCTACTTGTTGCCGCTGCTGCTGATCTGCTTCTGCTACGCCAAGGTGGGAGCGGCGACTTGGAGGGAGAGGATGGATGGAGGGGCAGTGGGGCCCTGTAGCTCCTCTGGTCTCCGCACCCTGGCTGAGCCTCTCTGCATCCCCGCCCCCTGCCCTCTCCCGGGTCGGGTGCTGATGTATGGGGGGGGGGGGATTTCCCCACTCCAGTTTGCCTTCTCCTCTGCAGGCTCCCGCACAACCGGCAAGAAAGTCAGGTGGAGTCTGGGGGCTGGGAGGTTTGCTCTCTAGACTTTGGGTAGAACGGCTTTGTCCACCCTTGGCTTCTTGGGCACTATGGCCTGTAAAGCCCACTGTGGCCGGAGCGCGCTTCCACTTCTGCTGTTCAAAGACCCCGGGTGTTGCAGCAACTCAAACAAAACCCGCCAGCGCGAGGCAGTGATTGGGCACTGTGGTGGGACCCACCGCGAGAGCGCGGTGCCTGTGAGCGCAGGCTAGTTGCGCGGATGGGGTCGCAGTCACCCTCTGGTAGTTTTCACCTGGGACCGGCTGGGAGACTCACGGCTGGGCACTCTTCTCCCGGCGCGCGCCCTTGCCCTCGCCCTCGCCAGCCAAAGCTTGGTGGAGACCAGGCTCTCTGAGGCCGCTGCTCTTAGGGACAGCGCTTCGGATTTTGCTTTACACAGAAGTTTAGCTTTACAAACCCCAGGGGTGGAAGGGGCGGGAGTGCTGCTTCCCCATGTCCATCAGGTTTTAGAAAGGTGTGGACAGTGCTGAGGGCTTCAGGTGGTCCTCTAAAGTCCCCATGCTGGAGAGGAGCAGCGAGGACTGGCTGCTGGCTCGGTTTCTGCCTCTCTTCCCATGGGGGGGGGGGTAATACTTATCCTGCCTTACAGATCCCACAGAGATCCACGCTCCCCTCCTCCATCATGAATTACCCAGGGTGAAGAGTTGACATGGATCAAAAAGTCTGAAACTTCTGTGGCACAACCTGTTTATGTTTGAGTAACCAAGAGTTTGTGTAATAGTCGTCTGACAGCAGTACTTAGGGTGAACTCCCGGGTCCCCAGTATCTTCCCGGCTAAGTGCCATCATCATCAGAAAAAAACCCTTGGGAAGCAAATTCTGAAGTTCCCAACTAACTCATCTCTCCCAGCCTCTCTGACTCTGATAAATAAGGCTGGCTACAGGACCATAAGTAACCATGGAAGATAGAACAATAGCCGCTTTTAATATTCAATCATAAGGTATCTTCCCCAGGAAACATGTTTAATATGAGTCATCGGAATCCCCCATTTGAACCATCTATGTAGATTATGTCTACTTTGAATGATAATATTTTTGGATATTATTTGAAAAAATAACTTGCACCAAAAGGCATACATAAGGAAAAACAGTCGAGGTAGGTATTTGGAAACTAACTGGAGCTTAGCTATTAGCTATTTGCTATTTTATTTATTTAGTTTTCTGAAAAAACAAAACAAAACAAAACAAAACAAACAAACAAAAACAAAAACATCTGTGAACAGCACAGCTATCTGAAATGTGCATTATCTCATTTAATTTACACCTCTATGGAGGAGCTATCATCCCTATTTTATTAAGGCAAAGGAGTGTTGGAAGTGTGAAGCAAGCTTCTTTGATACAACTTGTTTCTGTTTGAGTAACTAAGTCAAGTATAGATTTAATAGTCCCATGATAGCAGTAATGGGGGTGAACCCTAGAATGCTCTGCGTCCTCCCCTCAGAGTACCATCACCATTAGACAAGCCACTTAGATACAAAAATCTGGCATTCAGAAAGACTTTTTAGGAAGGGATGATAGGTGGTTGCTGGAGGACATAAAGCTTGGGCCAAAGGGATTCTTAAAATATCTGGCTCTTAATTTCCCAATTCCCTGTATTTGAACTGAAGACATGCTTTCTTCAATTCCCGAAAGTCTTTAGAAAAATCACTTATTATTTTCATAGAAATGAATGATAAGGTAATTTTTGGGACTAAATTGGACTATCATTTTAGAATTTATAAAGGTCATACTAAAAACAAAGATTTAAAATTTAATTGAAAAAAAGAAAAACAATAATGAGATGCATGATCATTTGGATATTTTTTTATATGGAAATAGTTTGCGTCCAAGAATAAATAAAAATATCTTTTACATCCAAGATAATATTTGCAAATTCACTTTAGGAGCTAAATAGCTGGAGATCAATTATCTTGGGCTGCCTTTCCTTGATTTAGGCCCTAAGTGTGTACTAGCCAATGAGAATTTTGGTGCTTGAGTGTTCAGATCAGGATGGCTGTTTGCTGGAGGAGCAGGTCTGATGCCCACACATCGGCCAGAAGGGCACCTGGGTTACAGTGTGTGTGTGTGTGTGTGTGTGTGTGTGTCTAACGTAGTGACAGAAATGGATTCCGGAATCACCTTTGGTACGTGCTTTGTGGAGCAGCTCTTTGCCTGAGAGTCCTGGGAAGGGCACAGGGTGTGGACTGGAGAGGGATCTCGGTGGTGGGCCCTTTGTCCCCTTGGGTTGCTTTGTTCCTGCTGCTGTAGACCCATCGCCCCCTAAACGTGCTTCACTGAGCATGAATCGCTGTCTGGAGCCCTCCCTGGGTTCTCCACATCCCAGGGTGTGCCCAGTGTGACTCTGGCTGGTATTTGGGTGGGCACCTTCCCTCACACTGGGCAATGCATGTGGAGAAATGGCACCACGCCAGCATTATCTTCCAGGGACTGCAACCATCGCCACTTCCTTTCTTTCTCTTTTGATGCAAGTCTTGGTGAGGGTGCATCACAATGTGTCATGTGCACTCACAGCATGAGCTATTGAGGAGAAACAGCTACACAGTATATTCGAGACTCTTCTCCTTTGAACATTCAACGGCATCCGGCATTCGGTGTTAGGTGTGTTGAAGTTGCTCAGCGATGACTCGTCCTTGGTTGTTGATGGTGTGCATGGACCCTCACTAGACTGGTGAAGTTTGCTGCTTGTGTGGGTGTGCCCCTCTGATTTCAGGTGGGTGGCTTCTGTTCTGGTTGCTCCTGTGTCCCTTGCCCTCAGTGCCCTTTGTTGCCCTGTGGGCTCATGTGGCTAGGCTGCTGTTGACCTGCTGGCCAGGACTGTCCTCTGGGGCAGGCTCCTGCCTTAGCCCTCTCCTTCCTCCTGGAGACTTTCTTCTCTGATGCTGTAGCGAAGGCTCCCTTCTGTTTTCACTTTTATCTAGCTTGTGGACCCATTTCCATTGGCAGGACAGTTACCTGTTGTCAATGTACTGCATTTATCCCTAATGCCCCTGACAGTGGGGCTTGTTTTGCTATCAAGGATTCTGAGCCAGCTCAGGAGGAGAGAAGTGTTTTAGCATCGTGGAGAATGTGAAACCAAAAATGCACACCCCACTGACGGCTGCTCAAGCTGAGCAGGGTTTGGAAGGTTGGTTGGCAGATCCTGTGGTTTCCCAAAGAGGACCTGGCTGATGGCAGTAAGTGCTCCTTGTAGCTAGGGAGCAGGGTCTGCAGGAAGCCCACTTCTTTATATTATTTCCATGCTGCGGTGCTAGAGGGAGACAGAACAGTGGCAGGAAGCTGCTTTTACCTCTCGAGAGACATGTCAGCCACCCACAGTCAGTCTAAAGCCCTTAGTCATCCAGACAACGCTTGCTGCAGGTTGTCCCCAGGAGGAGACTGAAAAATGAACTCCAGCATCAGTTCTGCAGGGTTGGCTCTGCTGGTCAAGTTCAGTTTGGAAATTCCTATACATAACCAAAGCTTTTCCCGTCTTCTGAATATTACACTGGCAAGAGAAGACACAAATGGTTTTTGAATTTAATGAAGCCAGTGTGTCTCCAGGGTGCTCCCCGACAGGGACATCCATTGCAAAGCCCTGCACAATGTGCGTCCACCATCAGTGATACTGGGTTCTCGAGATGAAGCTGTCTAAAAGCACACAGCCAATGAAAGGAGGCCTGGTGGGCAGGGTTTTGCTTTGAGGTTTGCAGTGGAAAGAGGTCTTCACGGGAAAACAGAATAAATAAGCTGAAGTGAATGCCAGTGTGATCAGGTGTGGCCACATTGAAGAGACAGCTGGTCACATCACCTGCTTGTCCACATTGGCTGATGACCTCCCACATGTGCATCTCTAGGTTTCAGTGTATTTATGACCCAATATTGCGCCCAAGATACAGCAGGGCCCAGGTGATGGTTGACACGTGGACCAGGAAACCGAGGCAGACGATAGACCAATAGCATGCACGAGTGGGCCCTGGGGTGGCTCTTTCTGGAGGGAATTTCAGGTCTGTTTGCACAAAGACTCTGTGGGTACAAACCGTGCCTGGGCGCACCAGTCTTCCCAGACAGTCCTTCCTACATGCTGGAGAAACAGGTGCAC